>NC_140602.1:48545451-49020451 GCF_057381915.1 Diplotaxodon limnothrissa | reverse complement strand
TTGAATGCAATCATACAAATCTCATAAACTCATATTTTAATCACAATAGAACATAGAAAACATATCAAATGTTTAAAGTGAGACATAAAAGGTTGAGACAGGGGGATTTTTTTGTCAATACCACTTGCTGGAAAAGCAAGTGCTACTAATAAGAAACAGCTAGAGGAAGATATTGCAACTAATCAGGTTCACATTAATTGAGCAACAGGTCACTGAATGTAAAAAGAGCATTTTAGAGAGTTAGCAAAAAAAACAAACAAACAAACCCCAAAACATTATATCTAGATAATTTCTGTGGAGCAATCTGTAGAACAATCTCAAAATAATCTTTCACAGTGCAAAGACTGAGTATCTCATCATCTACAACATTAATATCATCAAAAGTTCAAGAAAACCTGGAGAAATCTCTGTACACAGGGGACAACCTGCAAATCAATATAGTATTCCCACACTGAAAAAAAAAGTTCTTTCAATTTACTTGATTTTATTGTGTACATCGGTCCCACATAATATGAATAAGTATGACTGACTTAATTTTCCACTTTCCCTCAAGTAATTAATGCTTGTCAGATCAAAGTATTTTATCTACATCAGATTACTTTAAAAAATCATGTTTGATGTACTAATATTAATCTATTATCATAATATCAATGTATTGCATAATGTCAATATATTTTAATGTTTAACACCAACTTATTTTTATTTGCCAGTGTTACGCAATGATATTATGTAATGTAAACACATTGCAATTATGTTCCTGCAACACAAATTATGGCTTTAAATCCTACTTAATTTTTTCAATTGAAATATTAACTGATTATTATTGACAAAAAAGGCAAAGACTGAGTGCTACTGAACAATTCACCTTTATTAAACTGTAACAGCAGTGAAAGCAGCAATTCTGCCATGAACAAGTCCAAAATCGCATCCATATAAACTTGTTAACACATTTTTAAAGATAGCCTGCAGAAATAACTAAAAGAAAAAGTTAATTTGAGAATATATTTGCAAATATTTCACAAAAAACTGACCTCAGCAGCAAATAAAAGAATGTGCTTATAGATGATCCTGTCATCTCTTACATATAACATTTGTATTAATTACACAATTGAAAATGTAAACTAAATTAAGACTACCTGAAAAAAAAGCAACACGCTTTTATGAATAAACAGATTTACCCAAATATAACTTGTGTGTTATTTGACAACAGTTTCAGCTTCTGTACATGTATTTACCTGTATAAGATTTCAACTAAGTTGAGCCTTAAATGACATTGTTACATAACTAATACCAAACACCTACATGAATTTTAATCTTCATTTTAAACATGTAAGCAGGACATTAAGGTTGACTTAGAACATATTGCTAAAAATTGTCAGTAAAAATTTCTTACAACATGATACCAAAAGGAAAAATTATCCTGCATTGCAGTCACACGAGGGGAAAGCAATAAAAACATAAGCAGTATAACATTACTGAACACAAAATGAAAAACTGCAAAGAATTGCAGAAGTGCAGTCTTTGACTTCTCAATGAAACAGATGGTTTTTGAAAGCAAGAACTTTAGAGAGTTTAGCTCCATCCAGTTCCATGAAAACCTTCTGGAAAACGTCAAAGTTGTAGCGAAGGTCAGCAGGGTAGGCAAGGTTTAATGCATACATGAGTCCAAATAGCATTATCACAGCAAATGCTACATTATCCAAAGTCTTCGCCACCCTGATGCCTGCAAGGACAACTCTTGTTCATCTGCTGAAGCTTGCTCTTTAAGAAGATAAATTCAAACAGTGGTGTCTTCAACAGTCTCACTGATGGCACGTTCTTCCATGCCCTGTAAAAAAGAAGCCATGTTAGTCATTTCCAAGTAAATAATATGACACACTGTGGAAAGTCCAAAAAGAAAAAAAAAAAAACACAAGTACATACCACATACTCCTGGATAAGCATGCCAGGGTCTTCACCCATGTAGATACACACTCCCTTAACACACTCAGCATCAACATCTTCACACTGAAATGAAATGTATGTAATTAGCATCTTCATTCAGCTCTTGTCCTTCATTTAAGTTTTAATAGTGTACTTTACATTAATGTTTTTAAAGTAAAGGCACACAAATTAATAATAGGTTTACTGGCAATTAATAATAAGTTGACAAAGTGAAGGTTAAAAAAAACAAGCAGATGTAAAAATACAAAATGAGAGAATTTATCATGGGAAACATTTGAAATCTTCCACAATTATAAAATTTCATCCAAAGAGGATCGTGTTAAGTGAATGTTGAGGCTTTATCACTTACATTATCCATTTATGCCACAATTCTTTTCAGTATTAGTCCAAGCTCTCCTCTTCTGTTGACCAACTTCACCAGGTTGTCCAAGTGGAGATCCAGCTGAGCCAGGAACTTTGTCTGAGGGGGGATGGTGGCAATTCTCTTAAACTCAGCGTTGATCTGAAAACATGAGCACAGAGAAATGAGCTTCAAAGGTTTAATACCTGGAAGAAGGCCGCAATCACTCATGCTGAAGAAATGGGCTGTCAAATAACAACTGTGCCTTAACCATTTTAGGCTAATACCACAAGAACACCGTGTATGAGGCAAACCTTACCTCATGGAAATCAAATAGAGCAGGCCATCTTGCCATGAAAGCCTCCACCATTGGTGCATCACGAACAACTTCATGTCTTCTGTATGAAAAAGTCTTTTCCATCTTGAGTTTCACCAACTCTGTTACTCTTTTTTATGTCCATGTTGTGGGCTTTGACATGTCAATAGCTTTAAGAGTCCCCTTGTCTGCTACTTCTGAAACTGAGGTAAGGTTAAGAAACTCATTCCCAAACAAGGAATCCATAAACTGAAGTCTGAAACTGCCCTGAAGACAACACTGTCTCTTGACTTCAACGATGAGATCCTCAGTTGATTCAGGCGCTCCATTAGAGAGTGAGCCTTCGACAGGTTCTGTCAGCCAAAACAGTCTTTAGGACCATAGGACTCCCCATAGGACTCTGTAGGCAAAAAAGAATTACATATTCAGAAAGAATCCTTTCAGTTTAGTTTTCATAAAGCTATCCATACCCAATACTCAAAGTTATAAAGATCAGACATAAAAAAGAAGAATTTATCTAATGAAATACATGCGACTGAACCTATTACACTTATATGAACACCTTTTACTTCTATATGCCTTTTTAAAGTCACAATGTGGACTGATCCAATCTCATAGTCAACCAATGGATAAGTATCAAGGAGTTCACAGAGTGAAGCAAGAGTGAATATTCTTGTGGATACTGGGCGGAGCTCAAAAGCTCTGTCATGCTCTCTGTACCAGCCACCAAGCTCTCTGACAATGTAGAATATGCTGTGGTACAATGCAGATATGGTTTTTCAGTATTCTGGCAATCCACCTGCTGCCCTTTGGGCCAGTACCATTCCATTTCTATAAGTTATACTCTTTATGTCACACACTGTGCAAGGTTGACCTCTAGAATGTCAGGGAATATGTACCTAATGACTTAAGCTATCTCCTCTTTAAGCAAATCCACTAGAAAGGCCGATACAGCTGAGCTCTCTAATTCAGACTTGCCAAGAGATGGGGAGTTTAGATGGTAAGCTATCATCATCTGATGTTTTGACTTCTGTAATCATAAAGGTAAAAATTCCACCATCACAAAAAACATTAATTTTAATTGAAAAAAGGTATTCCAGTCCAGAAGAGCATCAATGGTTTCTTTAAAGTACCAATCTTTCCCTCATTTATACATAATGTTTTGAGAAGCAGCTCACATATGTTCTACACAAACTAGAAAAAAAGAGGGGGGGAAAGGGTCCTAATTTGTTTTGGGCCGATGTTGGAAAATTCACAATACATCACTTAATAAGACATAGTCTGTTGAACAAACTTATCTCCTTGTAGATATCTGCTGTATTATTTGGCCGTGACCAATAGAATAGTCAAGTAAGTGACACTTCACCTAAAACAATGACTAAATGGAAAAATGATTTGGCATTTATGGGCACAGGTTCTTAAACCCACGTCTAAGGTGGCAGGATCCTTATTATAACTTGAGTGCATGTCATCAGCAATAATTAAGGTATGGCACTGTGGCCCTCCCAGCTTCTGAAACTCTGACGGTTACAGCCAGACTAATTAGCCAATGTAGCCATAGCTAGCACGAGTAACACAAACACTATTGCTCTCTCAGTGACGTTTTAACTTGCTAAGCCATAAAAACGTCAGTGCTCTCTGTCACATGCATAAATTCCATATCTGACCCACAACAGCTGCTTTCTCCCGACTATGTGCAATTTGTTAATATTTTTCAGCTTTAGCCACAAAGCTAATACCAACTTTAGCTAGCACTGTAAAAACAACATGTAGATGCATTACAGATTACGTTTCATATAGCATGCACTACAACAATTCTGTGAAAACGTACCCAACTAAAACAAATGTATTTAAATTACTTACCTTCTCACTATGCCTGACTCAGTGCCAAAGGTTGCATGTGGCTGAACAGTCTTCCAGCATCTGGCGGTCAATTGCGCTCTCCTTAAATTATGTTGTTGTCTTATTGGATAAGGTAGGTCTTATTATCCAATCACATTTAGTTGTTGTCTTTGAATATATTGCATCATTTCCGGTTGTGGTCAAACATGATTACAATGGTTTTAGTATTCTAATTTAGTCATTTTAAATCAATGCAAGAAAAATGAGTAGTCTCAGTATTGTTTATAATCAAGTAAATGGTACTTTATTTAATCATGTAAATAAGAGAAACATGAGAGGCTTGTGTAGCATTAACTAAATTCATTTGTGCAAATTCAAAAGCCTGCCAATTCTCATTTTTTCAGTGCATACCTGTACTTTCAGGTGACACTGAATTTAAAATAGACATGATGCTGTCATGGAAATCCATCAAAGCCCTTCTTTTGAAAGCTGAAATTTTGAGTCTTCTGACCTTGAATTTTTTTTTAAATTAAAATGTGCCTGTTTTGGTTATTAGGAGTCCTTAGCTTATAGTGTCACAGGTTTTTTTTAATTCCCTAATTTCATCATAGTAATTGCTCTGTATTTTGACTTTTGCTACTTTGTATTTTGTTTTCTGTGCGTCTAGAGTTATTCCTATTAGATTCTATGCTTTTACTTAATCTGGCCTCTTTAAGCATCTTGTTGTATTTTGTTATGTATTTCGCACTGTCTTACATGTTTCTCTACTATGTTACAGTGTTTTATTTTGATAGTCATTTGTCTTCTATGCCTCAGGTCTAGTTTTATTTGCTACAGCATGTCTCATTATTAGATCTAGTTCAGCTGTATTTTGTTCTCCAGGTGTTCCCACTCTGGCCTCATTACCTTCGGTGTGTATATAGTCATAGTGTCTACTTCATACTTTGTCAGATCACCTGTGTCTTGAGCCTTTTTCCTTACTCCACCTAAATAAAGTTTTTTGTTGTTGTTTTTTTTTTTTTAGTTCTATATCAAGTGTTCTGCATTTGGGGTTTTTTTGCAGCACACATAACAGTACAATCTGACCAAACAATGGACCCTTTGGACTCAGGTTTTGCATTTGAGGAGCCTAAATCAAAAATACTCACTTGGTGTGAAGGAATCCCACAACCCATATCACAAGGTAATTCAGTTAGAAGTTCTGGATGCTTACATTTCATGAAAACATTGTGCATTACTAGACACTGTAGGAAAGCCCTTCAGTGTGAACTATCAAACACTGGTAACTCTGTTGAAGGACACATTTCCTCCTCACCTCTACAGTCAAGCTTCTCTCTGTCACTGCAGCTGTTCAACTCAATTATGCTCCTGGACCAGAAAAGCTTAACTTCACTGCCATTTCTGCCATTTTTGTTTTTTGTTTTGTGTATTTTATGTTCAATATAGGTATTTGTTGTGCCTGAAAATGAATAAATAAATGAAATGAAATGAAATGAATGAAATGAATGAAAATTTCAGGCTGCCTGCACATGCCGTCACCGATGCAGTTATCAAGCTACTGCTTCCCTGTCCAGCCCCATCTGCTAAGGAGCCACATATCTCTTTGGGTTGTAAAGATGGCGGGGCACACACGCAGCAGCTATTAGTTCTCCATTTTTTCCAGTTTCACTGTGCAATGCCTGAGTACAGCAACAATAAAGGACTCTTTATCTTTAAAAGAGATTAGGTTTTCAGTGTCAGAGTCCCCAGCCAGTGACATCCATAACATCACCCTAAGTGGTCTAACTTTTGATGACTGTGGGGCAAATGGACTCTGAGTCGCCCATTCCTCCAGCTTCAATGCCCCTGCTCAGTCCTGGCAGGTCCGAATGCTCATTTAGAATAGACAAAGTATAAAACTGTTCTGGGGCCAAAATAATTATTATTTGATATTCCTTTTGGAAAACATGGATTTCTCATTCTCTGGAGTAAATAGCAAAGCAACCATCTGACTTGCTATCACTGCTCAGTTCAAGATTTTGCATTATTGCCTGGAAACTAACAGCTTGCAGATCTGGATAAAGTACCATCAATGCTGAAAGGCACAGTATATACAAGTTTTAAAGCAACATATTGTCTCACGTGCGATCCGGTCCACTCTGAAATATATATGGGAAGTACTGACATTTTTCAGCAAGACAATGCTAAAAAACATACTGCATCTGTTAGAACAGTAGAAGACTCTGGATGCTGAACTGGCCTGCCTGCAGTTCAGACTTTTCACCCACTGAAACGATGAAACAATTTGCAGTGGCAAACATGCCCCTGTCCCAACTCTTTTGAGGTGTGCTGCATGTGGTTCTGTGTTCTAAATGTGAGTTTATGGATTTTGCAAGTTATCACATTGTGTTTTTGTCACGGCTGGCGGGGTGAGCCGTGTGGTATAGGAGGAAAAGGACCCAAAATGCAGGCAGTTGACTGGTGATGAGAGTGACGTTTTATTTACAGAAGTGGAGCGACTGAACAGGCAGTGAGAAAAGACGAATGACTGAAAAAACCTAGACTGGGAAAACTAAATGACAAACCTAAGCATGAAACGGGGAGCGGAGAAGGCAGAGAGACGTAGTTACACCAAGAAACACAGACGATCCAACGATGAACAGAAGCCAACACACACTATAAATACACACTAGGTACTGAGGAGATGACATGCAGGGGTGGACACAGCTGACACTAATGGACATGATGAGAAGCAGACCTACAAAGTAAAACCGGAAACACACAGACTGTTTTACAACAAAAACACAGGGACCTGAACGGAGCACAGAGGGGAGACACAGGTAGGGATAATAAACATGACAACCAACCCAAAGAATTAATACAGAATCAGAATAAACACCAAACACAAGATGAACCCAAAAAGAAACACAAAACGCTGGGTCAACGACCCAGGATCATGACAGTTTTCTGTTACGTTTTATACAGCATACTAACTCTTTGTAATTGGAGTTGTGAAAAACACCACCAAAACAAACACAAACCCAATAAGATATATTGATATAGATGTATATTTTGTGTATAACTGGAAGAGAACTTTAAACACAAACTGTGCAGATTTTCAGTATGCCCTGAGAATAATCCATGTTCCTGTAGCTTTAATTGCATGGGATGTCGTAAAGAGTAATGAATACAAAGCAATCAGTGTGGTGTTCATGTGAACTCAGATGATTGTAAGATTATGGTGGTGTTTGTGCAAGGTTTAATTAGATGACCACAGCAGAAGTAGCATGCATAATGTGCACTACCAAAATTAGAGCCCGCAGATGATGCATACGTGCTGACTTCAGATGACTAAGAGAGTTAATTGTTTAAAAGGGAAGATATTCATACATAGCTGTTATGAATGACACATCCTGTAAGGATTACATTCTGTATTTATGCTTTTGTGTCATGTTTCAGCTGTGTACAGGCAGGAGAAGGACCCAAACGCAAAACTCACGACAATGAAATTAAACTCAAAAAGCTGCTTTATTGCAGAATGGTATGGAAAACTAAACTGGAACATGGATGACTAACACACAGGGAAACACAGCCATGAGGGGGACTACGACACTGACAAAGAGAAACACAGGGCTTAAATACACAGAGGGATAATGAGGGAATGAGACACAGAAGGAGGGCACAGCTGGGAGTAATCAGGCTGGACGAGACAAGGGAAGCAAAACTAGAAACACTCACATGAGACATGGACCTTCAAAGTAAAACAGGAAACACACTGACTGAATTCTAAACATGCAAACTTAACAGCAACTGGGGAGACAGAACATAGGAACCTGAAACATGGTACAAAAACATCACAGTGGACATAACATGGAACACAGGGAAGCCATATGACAAAGCCAAAGAACTAAACCTATGATAACCATAACAGACCTAGGGAAACAAGAAACAGTACAACAAAGGACTCAAAACATAACCCATAATATAAAAACACAAGATCTCTTCAAAATAAAATAGGAAACATAATGAGACGCAGACATGACAACCAGAACTTGACAACGAAAGACACAGACATGAAACGCATGAAGAGCAGGGGAGATTTAACATAGTTGGAAACACGAGGGGGAAATAATAAGAACTAGAAACACTTAGGCATGATAACAAATGAACTTAGGAAACCTGATAAGCTTAAACATACACTATAAACATCAAAAGAACTAAAACTCAAAACACTGGGTCAGAAGACCCAGGATCGTGACATTTTGAGTATGATAGCCATAATCACATTGATTCAGAACATTCTACCTTTCATCATGGTGATGGCAGTTCTGTACAAGGATCTATCAGCTATTTCGTAAAAATTAAACAAAATGTTTGCAAACTGGTTTAAATTTGACCTGTTTACAGCAGACAATACCTTAAATCTCATTCTTTCTTGTCCAACTGCTTTCTTTTTTAGCTGAGAAAGGGATTTTCAATATAAAGTTTCTAAATGTACTACCTTCCTTTAAAAAGCATACATTATTATTAGTTTTTACACACAATAACAGATTATTTAAGGATTTTTTTTTTTTTTACCAAGGTCAGTAGTTTTCACCCCCTGAAAAACTGACCTTTTCATTTAGCCTTAATATTTAGCCTTAATACAAACATTGCTCAGCATCCAGCAGGAGCTTCATAGTGTGAAGAACTGGAGTGAGAAGTATCATTAATAAATTCAAAGAGAGACACATAGTACATAACAAGCCTGCCAAAGGTGAAAGGTTTCAAATACTATGGAAAGAAAACTAGTGAGAGCCATATCTAAACTTAGCCAAATTATCCTGCGCAGGATAGGACTACAAGGTTGTAGACCAAGAAAAACTTCACTTGTTCAGAAGATACAACTTCAAACCAGACAGAAGTGTTATGCTGTGGGGATGCTTCAGTGAGTGTGGGGACTGGGAATCTGGAGAAGGTGGAAGGAAGCATGAAGAAAGAAGAATATGTGAAGATTCTGAAAGAAAATCCAGAGCAGCAAACGTGGAACTGACTCCACAAGACCAAAGTGAATGTTATTGGCTGGACTTCACAAAGCCCTGACTTGAATGCCAGTGGACATCTGTGGGGGGAAATGAAGACAGACCAAGGACTGAAACCCAAGAGGATGGGCTGGTACTACTCAGGAGATGTGTGAGACTTGTTGAAAACTACAAAAAACAACTGAAGGCTGTTATTCCACAAAAAGCATACACAGTTAACTATTAGCATCAGTGGGGCTAATCATTTTGACTCTGGTATTGTTTGTTTTTCAGGTGGCTCAGCCATGTAATTAGGATGCCTCCTGGATGCCTCCTAGGTAAAGTGTTTTGGGCATGTCCTATGTGAAGAAGGCCCCTGGACAGGCCTAGTACAGGTTAGAGATAATAAATATGTACATATTAGTGTGTGGGTATAAAGACTATATACGTATATATTTGCTGAAATATGCTTTTTTCATTAATCTTTGGACAATTGCAATTTTAACAACAGTGATTACCACCGTTATGACACATGTCTATCATTTCCCTATGGTTACCATTCAGTGAAGTAGCACAATTTACAGACATCACCATCAGATGTCACAGCTGTCCTCAGGAGAAGGTACAACTGTAAGCTATTCAAAGACAGGTCAAGAAAATGGTCAAGAATCCCAGAAGGCTGGTTCTGATGACATCAACCAGTTGACAGACAGAGAGGGACCCAATAACTTAAACCAAGAATGATGTGACAGAGGCCCCATTAAGGCACTGACCAACTGACAGAATGTGACTTACAGACAGACAGACATAGACAAACAGACAGATGAAAGCATCAGACACACAAAGAGGCACCAGATGGAAGGACAAAAGGTCTGATAGACAGACATGCACAAACTGACAGAAGGAGGGTGAGGATGATATACAGCCAGCCAGATGCAGAAACTGGCAGTGTGCTTTTGCAGCTTTGATTCAATATTGCATTGGCTACGTGTGAATGTGTGTGTGTGTGTGTTTATAAGCTTTTGTAAACCTTTTGTTTTTGTTTTCACACATTGTTGGTGTAAAAATCACCCCTTCAACTTTAACACAGATAACACAAATATTGACAACTGTTGGTTCAGCATCTTACTGGAGAGACTGCTGAATACATTTTTATTAAAAAATATTTGTCACTTTGAATATTTTCAGAGGAAATATTTAATATTGCATTTAAGAAAGAATGAATGTGCTTTATTCTGTGCAGACCCATAAATGACTTGCATCATTCTTTAAATATTTTGTCATATTTTTCATCAAAACTTTCCAACTTTGTTCTTTTTTATTTTAATTGGAAAATACACTGGGATGCTGTAAAATACACACAATACAATGGTTTATTTGCAATAGAACATAGAAATTAAATTTTAAACTGAAAAAAAATATTTAAGTTTATTGTATATTTGTTTATTGGGTATTGTATATTTTGAATTTCATACTAGCAGCATATCTCAAAAAATCTGAGGCAAATCTGTCATCCCATTCTTGTCTGATATAGGATTCTAGCTATTCAACAGTCATAGGTGTTCTTTGTTACAGTTATCATTTCATGATACGCCAAATGTTCTAAATTGGTGAAAGGTCTGGACTGCAGGCAGGCTATTTCAGCACTTTAAGGCTACGTTTACACTAACGCGTTTTCGTTTGAAAACACATCATCCATTTTCTCTCCGTTTTGGCCTCCTGTCTTCCTCGAATGAAAACGCTGTGGACAGCAAAAACGGAGACTTTCGAAACCGATGACGCATGTCAGTCATATGATGCAGTCATGTGACCAATTAAACAAAGATAGCGGAGGGCATTATACAGCAGTTGTTTTGTTTGCTCTCAATTTTGAACAGAACTATTAAAGATTAATATCAGTCTGTATATGGCTTTTCTTCAAATTCTTTAATTCTCACTCGCTTTTGCAACTTTGTACTTTTGTGTTACTTGCAGCAACAACTCCACCTCATTGTTAGTCCATTTAAAAAACTCGGTGCTTTTCCTCTGCATTTTGCCACGATGTTTCAAATATCCGGAAAGTTTATAAACGGCAGACAGCAATGAGGCAGGCCGAAGCTTCTTGCGTTTCACGCATGCGCAGTACTGTAACGTAAGCATTTTCGGCTGTTTCAATGTGGACTCCCAACTCTGTGAAAACGACTGAAAACGCTAGTGTGGACGCGGAGCGTTTTGAGACAAAAACGCCATTTTCAAATCTATCCAGGCTAGTGTGGAAGGTATGGAAGTACGTCCACACGTACACGGGTATTTTTGAAAATGGAGATTTTCCTTTTCCTTCGTTTAAAAAAAAAAAATCCCGTCTATACGTAAACACAAAGATGAAGGAAAACACTGCTAGGAACATGCCAAAGCAACAGGTGGCGATATATTCCCAATAGTGATGTGTCGCGAGCGAGCGAAACGGCTCTAGAGCAGACTCTTTGAAGTGAACGACACAGCCTTTCCTTTCTCTCACCCTCTCTCTCGCACTTTTTTCCCGCTTCACTCCGCACGCGAGCCTTGTGCTTTGCGCTGGGAAGAGGGGGGAGGGGCGGTAGTTACACTCGCAGGAACAGAGCAGGAGGGAAAGAGAGAGAAAGAAAGCCAGGGACAACAACATCACATTAGAAAGGTGTAGAGATCATCCACAACTATTTTAAGTTGCGGATGACAAAGGATTCAGAAAGTGTATTAATGCAGGCCTATGTGACAGGGAATGTGCGTCTTCTTTTGTTTTCATATTTATATTTAATTGTGTTGTGGTTTGCAGTGTTTTGTGTTGTTTCACTTTAAATTAGTTTAAAGGAAAAAAGCTGAAAATTTAAATAGTTAAAAGTTGAAATGTAAATAGTTGGTTGTAGTATTATATGTAATAAATAAATTATATGATTTATTTATTACATTTTATGTGGAGTGAATAAATAAAAGTATATTTACGTTGGCCCCTAGAGACAAAGCACGTACAAACCCTGAAGCACGTACAAACTCCAAAACACGTAAAAACTCCAAAACACGTACAAAACACAACAGAAGTGCTCCAGGATGCTAGGGGCAGTGTTGAGCTTTTGTTACCTAGTGGCTACACAAGCCAGGAAGTACCAACGACCGGATTTGGTGTGTAGTAGTAACACTTGAAATGTGTTTTGAAGTTTGTACATGCTTTTTGGAGTTTGTACGTGCTTTGTCTCTAGGGGCCACCGTATATATTTATATATAAACATATATAAATAAAACCACAGGGTTTTTTTTTTTTACATTAGTAATTCTTTTTGTGCATAATTTTATATTGTTGTTAATAATAAATTAATTAAAGCAAAAAAACAACCTGAAGAGCCGGTTAGGAGCCGAAAGAGCCGGCTCTCTTTAGTGAGTCGAGCCGAAAGAGCCGGTTCTCTAAAAAAAGCCCAAAATCCCATCACTAATTCCTAACTGTGTAGAAATGTTGGCCAATCATAAGTCTAGAAGCCTCGGTGGGAAATAGTAAACAAAGATGGCGCATAGAAGCAGAACCAAGTCCTATGTGTGGAGGGACAGTAACTCTCTGTGTATATGTAAGCATTTAAACACTGCAGAAAGTACAATTAACAGTAACAGTACTTTGTCTTAGTCCCCCATTGTAGAAATTCATTTCACCGAAACAATAACGTGGCGCACAGGGTGACATCAAAAAAGGCGCACACCTTTGACGCTGCGTTTTCTCCGTTTTCCTCATCCACACGTAAATGCAAAAATGGAGTCTTCGAAAATATCCACCCTGGCAGGCATTTGCAAAAATCTGCGTTTTCAAAAATACCCGGGTTCGTGTGGACGTAGCCTAAGCCTAAGGTTACATCCACACGTACCCGGGTATTTTTGAAAACGCAGATTTTTCTATGCGTTTGGGCCTTTCGTCCATACGTAAACAGTGTTTTCGGTCACTGAAAATGCAGATTTTTAAAAAAACTCCTGACAGGGTGGATATTTTCAAAAACTCAGTTTTAGCGTTTACATGTGGACAAGGTAAACAGTGGACAAAGTGTCAAAGGTGTGCGCATTTTTTTGACGTCACACTGTGCGCCACGTTATTGTTTCGGTGAAATGAATTTCTACAATGGCGGACGTAGACAAAATATGTTACTGTCAATTTTACTCTCTGCAGTGTTTAAATGCTTACATATACACACAGTTACTGTCCCTCCACACATACGACTCAGTTCTGCTTCTATGCTCCATCTTTGTTTACTCTTTCCCGCCCAGGCTTATTGACTTCTGATTGGCCAACACTTCTACACGGATAGGAATATAGCGCCACCTGCTGCTTTGGCATGTTCCTAGCAGCGTTTTCCTTCGTTTTTGGCTTTTATGTGTGGACAGGATTTTTTTACTAAACGAAAAATCTTCGTTTTCAAAAATACCCGTGTACATGTGGACGTAGCCTTAGTCTTCTACGTTTATATATATATGTGTGTTGTGTATATATGTTGCTCTAAAATGTGTATTTATCTTTTTACATTTAAAGTCCTTCGCAGATGTGCAAGCTGCCACTTCTATAGGCACCAATGCATTTTCTCATAAACTGCATATGTTTTCTATGTTTTATTGTGAATAAAATATGGGTTTATAAGATTTGAAATAAAAAGTACACTTACTTACTTGTGCGTGTATAGTATTTACAAATGCTATTTCTGATTTTGAGACAGTCATTTATAGTGTCTTATAGACAGTAAAGAATAAAAGATGAAAGACTTCATCTTGGCAAAGATGTGACACTATGAAGTAGTCAGTGTATGCCCTTCCCATCATTACAGAAACAAAATAGCAATCTGTCAGTAACGTGAATGAATAATGACAGTGAGTGTAGACATGTTGATAAGGGCTGTTGTTTTGATGCCAGCAGTGAGAGGCAAACAAATATTGTAGGCACAGACAAAAATCAACTAAACAGCTCTCCACCAATCTGTATTTTATCAACATTATTTATAGATTTACCACTTGTGTTGTTATTATTATTATTTGTTCTTATTATAATATTTCTCAAAAATCTCACAAAAAATAATTACTTTGACCTTGAGTTTCATCTTTTACTAACATAAGCTTGTGAAATGAATTTCAAGGGCCACATACAGTGGGGAAAAAAGTATTTAGTCAGCCACCGATTGTGCAAGTTCCCCCACCTAAAATGATGACAGAGGTCAGTAATTTGCACCAGAGGTACACTTCAACTGTGAGAGACAGAATGTGAAAAAAAAAATCCATGAATCCACATGGTAGGATTTGTAAAGAATTTATTCGTAAATCAGGGTGGAAAATAAGTATTTGGTCAATAACAAAAATACAACTCAATACTTTGTAACATAACCTTTGTTGGCAATAACAGAGGTCAAACGTTTACTATAGGTCTTTACCAGGTTTGCACACACAGTAGCTGGTATTTTGGCCCATTCCTCCATGCAGATCTTCTCGAGAGCAGTGATGTTTTGGGGCTGTCGCCGAGCAACACGGACTTTCAACTCCCGCCACAGATTTTCTATGGGGTTGAGGTCTGGAGACTGGCTAGGCCACTCCAGGACTTTCAAATGCTTCTTACGGAGCCACTCCTTTGTTGCCCGGACGGTGTGTTTTGGATCATTGTCATATTGGAAGACCCAGCCTCGTTTCATCTTCAAAGTTCTCACTGATGGAAGGAGGTTTTGGCTCAAAATCTCACGATACATGTGTGACACCGGAGCGGAAAGGCTGATTATGTTTCCAAGATGGTTTGTGTTTTTTAAAAGGAAGGAAACCTTCCTCAAAGCGGGCAGAGCAGTGGAGCCGCCGAGGGAAAAGCACACGATACAAAAACTGTAGAATTAAAAATATAATTTATTATGTTTAAATAGTTAAAAATATAAAATGAATTAAAACAACCTTGGCCAAGGGAAGACACAATAAAAATCAATAACACACAACATTAAAAGTCCAGTGGAATCCACCACGGCCTAAAAGTCACAGAAAACTAAGAGGTCCAGCGTAGTATTAAAAGAGGGAAACCCAGCGGAGTCCTCGCCTTCCTCCCCGCATTCCACGTCCTGGTGCACTGAAGAAAGGGAGGGAGTGGCAGTCACTATTCCTTTGGCAGTTTACTTTATAAAAAGGATAAGTCAAAGACTTACCCGGGTGGGCAGAGCTCTCAACTCCGCCCGCCACTTCCTCAAACTGCAATCGGCACCGCGGTCTCACTGCTTCTGTTCTCCCGCAGTGCACGAGCTGGCTCTTGTCGTTATTGCCACCAGACTGCCGCTACGCGTCCCTAGTCGCTGGTCATCTGCCTTTTTTTCCTCTGATCGTTTCCCCTTTCCAGTCGCTGGTAATCTCTCTTCCCAGTCGCTGGTCGTCTGCTCCATCTGATCATCTCTACTCTCTGATCGTCTCTCGCTCTCCCCTCTGATCGTCTGTGTCTTTCCTCTGTCTGTCTCGCATTCTCCGTGTTACATTTTTGTTGAACACCGGCTCCAAACCTCTTATGTGTCCTTGAGCACTCTGTAAATTACCTTTTCTTTTCTCTCAGGTGTGTCCAATTAGTAAAAACGGGGGAAAAGGCGGAGTCTCTCCAGGACAATTTGCCGGCAACTAAAAACATGCAAACTAAATAAAACACTGCACAAAATACATGCAATATAAAAAATAAATATATACACTTCACATAAAAATACAGCACAGCAAAACAACGTCCGTCTTCCCTGGATGACACATGGCCCCATTCATTCTGTCCTTAACACGGATCAGTCGTCCTGTCCCCTTGGCAGAAAAACAGCCCCATAGCATGATGTTTCCACCCCCATGCTTCACAGTAGGTATGATGTTCTTGGGATGCAACTCAGTATTCTTCTTCCTCCAAACACGACGAGTTGAGTTTATACCAAAAAGTTCTACTTTGGTTTCATCTGACCACATGACATTCTCCCAATCCTCTGCTGTATCATCCATGTGCTCTCTGGCAAACTTCAGACGGGCCTGGACATGCACTGGCTTCAGCAGCGGAACACGTGTGGCACTGCGGGATTTGATTCCCTGCCATTGTAGTGTGTTACTGATGGTGACCTTTGTTACTTTGGTCCCAGCTCTCTGCAGGTCATTCACCAGGTCCCCCCGTGTGGTTCTGGGATCTTTGCTCACCGTTCTCATGATCATTTTGACCCCACGGGATGAGATCTTGCGTGGAGCCCCAGATCGAGGGAGATTATCAGTGGTCTTGTATGTCTTCCATTTTCTGATGATTGCTCCCACAGTTGATTTTTTCACACCAAGCTGCTTGCCTATTGTAGATTCACTCTTCCCAGTCTGGTGCAGGTCTACAATACTTTTCCTGGTGTCCTTCGAAAGCTCTTTGGTCTTGGCCATGGCGGAGTTTGGAGTCTGACTGTTTGAGGCTGTGGACAGGTGTCTTTTATACAGATGATGAGTTCAAACAGGTGCCATTCATACAGGTAACGAGTGGGGGACAGAAAAGCTTCTTACAGAAGACGTTACAGGTCTGTGAGAGCCAGAGATTTTCCTTGTTTGAGGTGACCAAATACTTATTTTCCACCCTAATTTACGAATAAATTCTTTACAAATCCTACCATGTGAATTCATGGATTTTTTTTTCACATTCTGTCTCTCACAGTTGAAGTGTACCTCTGGTGCAAATTACTGACCTCTGTCATCATTTTAAGTGGGGGAACTTGCACAATCGGTGGCTGACTAAATACTTTTTTGCCCCACTGTATGACCATTGAACAGTGTATAGAAAAAGTGGTGTAACGTTGGCATTATTCATGTAACCTGTGGTTCAAGGTAATTCATAATATAAAAGATTTGTATTGATAGACTCCATGTGTTGGAGAATAAACATAATTTATGTCGTTGTTAGATAATAATTCAGCTGCACATATACGTTGTTACTTGTATAAGCCTAGTGTTGCTTAATAAATTAGCAAAAGCCCTTATATGACTTTGTTAAATAAAACACATGTTCATGTGCAAAACAATAAATAAATAAATAAATAAACTATCAAGGCTAAAACCAAACAAAAATTTGTTGAAAAAGACAAAAGAAAATAATATTTTTTACAACAGTTCAAAATCATTGATTGGCTACAATTTGTTTAATTGTAAAATTAAATTAGAATTAATAAAAATTACTAGAATTAAATTAGGGCGGCAAGCTCGTTGAGAAATTTAATTATGTAAAAATCAAAAAAAAAAAATCTTGATTTTCACCACACAACATCTTCCTTAACTACTCAGTTTGGAGTGCCATTGGGATCAAAACATTTAAACTCACCCAGGGCATTTGAACAAATATCATATTAATTCATGTTACGAATACAATAACTCTAGAAAAGAAGTATATTTACCTACATGAATAGATAGGTCTGCCACCACACAAATTGTCTTTTCAGGCAATGTGAGTATTTTCTTAATTGCAGTATTTTTTGTGTCATTTTTCTCCATTATAATGCCTCTAGTTAAAACAGCAAAAGTTCTGCCTTAATATTTTTTTTCGTGTACTATTGAATTTAAGATGCCTCCTCAGATTACTTCTCAAATGCTATAATTATCTGTTAAGCATGACTTCTGCAATCACTACAATAACAAATGCCTACTTTACAAACAAGACAACAGGTCATACACGCAATGAGGATGACAGTGAATCTCCTGCTGTGGTAAAAGCCACACTGTTTTTTGTTCTGCATTAAATATAACAGCTCTGCTTATCACTGTCCTGCACAAAATATAATATTGTGATACAAAATATAGGTTTTCTTTTGAGAATAGAAGTGTTCCACATGGCTTTGTGGCGCAGTTTGTCAAAAGCAAAATGTTAAGGTTGTAAGGAGGAGCATTAGTTGAATATGTATTGATAAAGCTATATATAAAAAAGAAAAACTGGACACAGAAAGACAATGGCGTTCCATCAGGACACCCATATGGAAAAGATATATATAAATCTTATAAAGTTTGTATCTGTCTTGTGTGAAACTTGTATGAAAAGCATATAAGAGTGAAAACAGATATAAGATCCCGTGAAAAATTATATAATGAAACTTGTATGTTTTGGATACTTACTAAAACAATGTATGAAAGTAATGAGAAAGTGGCCACTTTCATGAGTAAATCATGTAAGCCTTATATGATTTACTCATGAAAGTGGCCACTTTCATGAGTAATCACATATAAGTTTTTACTATTTCTTTTCCATATGGGCAAGCACGGCAAGCAGTGCTTGCTTTGCCAAATCTAAAAACAGACATAAATTGAGACGTACTCAAGTAAAGCGACCTCTAATCCCCTAAACTGCTGTCATCTGTGGCCACAGTCAGCTATTGTTTCTGAAAGTTGTGATTATTTCAGTCTCATTAGAGACTGTAGCTCTCTTTGTATAACACAGGAGTGTCCATTTCTCATTTACACTGACTGAAGCTGAGCAAACTGAGAGGAGCCAGCCAGGAAGCAGTCTAGAAAGGTGAAAATGTCCATGTAGAGTATAGACAGACAGCACAAATGGTATGTTCTAAACTGATCCAGGCTATCTTGCTAAATAGTTAAATACTGGAGGACGATGTTTTTGTTTGTATGCTGCTGAAAAAAGCATGGAATTTTTACTTGATTTGATGACAAGATTAAAAATATAAAAATGATGCAGGTACTGCGTAGTTATAAATCAGGCTTCAAATAAAATTCACACAATTCTTCCTTAAAAACAATAATGAAAAAGTAAATAAAGAAGTTTCATGTAATATTATATCAGAGTTTTAAGTAAAAATTCAAAGACAATATCTTATATAGTGCATAAAACATTAGTGAGAAAACAACATCTGAATTACCAAAGTTTTGTTTCTGTCCTGCCAAAAGGAACTAAAAATTACCTTATTCCAGGTTTAAAGAAAATGTTATCAATAGCCATAGAGCAGCATGCCAAAAATGTTTACAAAATCATAAAGAGGAGCTAAAAAATACAAATCTCTGCACTACCCGTGGAAGTAGTCCTTTCAAGACCATTGTTAGTATAAAAAAATAAAGATATTGGAAAAGACAGATAAGATAGTGTTTAAAAACATGAGTAAAACAGACTCAAATTGCAAGTATAAGATACAGTGCAAGATGAAGGAAGCCTTAACATGCCTTGAAAATGCCTTCTAAAAATGAATAATAATTTGACTTCTTCAGACATTGAGGGGACATCAACAAAAGCTTTGTAACCTTTTCAGCCTTGACCTTCCAACTGCCAGATATCCCTGTTGTAAAAACATGCAAAGAATAAGAAAACAGACAAGATAAAAATAAAGAAATAAAAACTGTCCAAACAGGCCATTTAGCCAGAGGCACGGTGATCCTGTGTGGTCTGACAGATATGGAGTGTACTGAAAGAGGAAACTATTGGAATTCTCTGCTGCAAAGCTGTGACATTATGTCAAACTTGTCATTAAGGAAATATGTACTGGTCACTGTGCCATGAAAAGGGGATTATTATTATTTGAATAGTGTCACTTCTTTTTCCAGTCTTACGCTCTCAAAAGAGCTAAATAAGAAGAACTGTTCAATATCATACTGAAAATACTGAACTCATATTGTCCTCTGCAGAACATCCTGAGGTGGCGCAATGTGTGGCAGTTCAATATCATTTATTAGAAAGTGCCTGAGTCAATATGCTGTATTTTTGCCACGCAGCGGTCCTTGCTTTAACCTCTCTGAATGTTCTTTTTGTCCAATATTCTACTGAATTATTAGATGGATTCACTGTATTGACCTAGACACATTGAACAAAAAGTACAGTAATGTCAATTTAATCATAACTTATAGGCCCTGTTTCAGTAGAATACATTTACATAGCAAATGAGAACGAGCAAAAACACAAAAGCAAGTCCTGTATCTTCCATCACCAGGACTTGTTGCATAAAAAAGGGATGAAAGGAGCAAATACGGTATTATTATTTGTAGTGCTATACTGAGGGGTTAAAGTATGGTGGAACATGTGCAGAAGTCCTGAAGTTGTGGTCGTGGTACTTCAGCATCTAGCTAGCACTACCAAGGAGGAGAGAGCTTAAAGGGAATAAAGTGTTCTGGCAGGTAATTTCAAATGGAATGCTTTTAACAACTCAACAAATATCAATAAACACACAAACTGTTTCTGTGCAATTTGTCACACATTGTGTCTGTTAGCAGTCCAGCTGCTGCATTTCCCAAGGAGAGATGAGAATGAGTGATAGTGCCACTCGGAGATGGAGAAAGATGTAAGAAAGACTTGAAAGGGGAGGAAGAAGAGAAGTAATATTTAAAGGTAAGGACATTTCAGTGGCATTTGTTAAACTGGAAATTAAAAGATTTTTTTAAAATCACATATGCAAAACAAACTGAGGTACACAAATTTTTCAATATTAAATGGTTGCATGAAAAAATTACTAAAATGTGGTTTAGTGCAGGATAAATAGCGGGCCTTTCTGTGGTGAATTTACAGTAATGCACTATGTTGGACTGGTACACAGTGTCTATGGTGTTCAGGGTAGTAGTCAAATTACATCAAGTGTAACGTAGTTGAATTTGAGTTTAAGCTTCTGACAGTTAGATTCATTCAATCCTGTACTTTTACTTGAGGATTTAACAAAAAATTAATTAAATAATCAGAATCAGAATACTTTATTGATCCCTGGGGTATTTCTTTGTTACAGTGCTCCATTATAAACAAATATTAACAAGACAGACAATACGCTAACTAAGAATAGTACAATATACACACACACACACACATATATATTTGTATATATATTGTATGTATATATTTGTGTGTGTATGTATATGTATATATATATATATATATATATATATATATATAAAAACACCCAGCACGCCCCTGCGGGCGGTTTATCCTTCAAGCTCGGGTCCTCTACCAGAGGCCTGGGAGCTTGAGGGTCCTGCGCAGTATCTTAGCTTTTCCCAGGACTGCGCTCTTCTGGACAGAGATCTCCGATGTTGTTCCCGGGATCTGCTGGAGCCACTCGCCTAGCTTTGGAGTCACCGCACCTAGTGCTCTGATTACCACGGGGACCACTGTTACCTTCACCCTCCACATCCTCTCGAGTTCTTCTCTGAGCCCTTGGTATTTCTCCAGCTTCTCGTGTTCCTTCTTCCTGATATTGCTGTCATTCGGAACCGCTACATCGATCACTACGGCCGTCTTCTTCTGTTTTTCTACCACCACTATGTCCGGTTGGTTAGCCACCACCATTTTGTCTGTCTGTATCTGGAAGTCCAACAGGATCTTAGCTCGGTCATTCTCCACCACCCTTGGGGGCATCTCCCATTTTGACCTCAGGACTTCCAGGTTATACTCGGCACAGGTGTTCCTGTACACTATGCCGGCCACTTGGTTATGGCGTTCCATGTATGCCTTGCCTGCTAGCATCTTGCACCCTGCTGTTATGTGCTGGATTGTCTCTGGGGCATCTTTACACAGCTTGCACCTGGGGTCTTGCCTGGTGTGATAGACCCCAGCCTCTATGGATCTTGTACTCAGAGCTTGTTCTTGTGCTGCCATGATTAGTGCCTTTGTGCTGTCTTTCAGTCCAGCTTTGTCCAGCCACTGGTAGGATTTCTGGATATCAGCCACCTCCTCTATCTGCCGGTGGTACATACCGTGCAGGGCCCTGTCCTTCCATGATGGTTCCTCGTCTCCCTCCTCTTTCTTGGGTTTCTGCTGCCTGAGGTATTCACTGAGCACTCGGTCAGTTGGGGCAGGGCGTAGGTGTTGATGGCCCGGATCTTGTTCTTACCATTCAGCTGACTCCTCAGGACTTGCCTGACCCTCTGCAGGTACTTGGTGGTTGCAGCCTTTCTAGCGGCCTCTTCATGGTTCCCATTTGCCTGCGGGAAATCCCAGGTACTTGTAACTGTCCTCTATGTCTGCAATGTTGCCTTCTGGTAGTTCAATCCCCTCAGTTCTGACTACCTTCCCTCTCTTTGTTACCATTCGACTACACTTCTCCAGCCCGAACGACATCCCGATGTCATTGCTGTATATCCTTGGTGTGTGGATCAGTGAATCAATGTCTCGTTCACTCTTGGCATACAGCTTGATGTCATCCATGTACAGGAGGTGGCTGACAACTGCTCCATTCCGTAGTCGGTATCCGTAGTCAGTCTTGTTAATGATCTCACTGAGGGGGTTCAGGCCTATGCAGAACAGCAGTGGGGACAGAGCATCTCCTTGGTAGATCCCGCACTTGATGGTGACTTGTGCTATGGGCTTGGAGTTGGCCTCTAGTGTTGTACGCCACATCCCCATTGAGTTCCTGATGAAGGCTCTTAGGGTCCTGTTGATCTTGTACAATTCTAAGCATTCCAGTATCCAGCTGTGGGGCATTGAGTCATAGGCCTTCTTGTAATCAATCCAGGCAGTGCACAGGTTGGTCAGTCTGGTCTTGCAGTCTTGGCTGACTGTTCTGTCTACCAGTAGCTGGTGTTTTGCGCCTCTGGTATTCTTGCCAATCCCTTTCTGTGCCCCACTCATGTATTGACCCATGTGCCTGTTCATCTTAGCCGATATGATGCCTGACAGGAGCTTCCATGTAGTACTGAGGCAGGTTATTGGTCGGTAGTTGGAGGGGACCGGTCCCTTCTTGGGGTCCTTGGGGATCAGGACCGTTCGACCTTCAGTTAGCCATTCCGGGTGTCTCTCGTTAACTAGCAGCTGGTTCATTTGTGCTGCCAGACGCTCGTGGAGTGCAGTCAGCTTCTTCAGCCAGTAGGCGTGAACCATGTCGGGCCCTGGTGCTGTCCAACTCTTCATACTGGAGACCCTTTCTTGGATATCTGCCACTGTGATGGTTACTGGACCCTGTTCAGGGAGGTCGCTATGGTCTGCCCTCAGATCCACTAGCCACTGAGCATTGCCGTTATGGGTTGCGTCCTTCTCCCATATGCTCTTCCAGTATTGCTCTGTCTCCAGCCTTGGTGGTGCTGTTCTCTTATTGTTCCCTTGCCACTGAGAGTACACCTTTGCTGGTTCTGTGGAGAACAGCTGGTTTATTCTCCTGCCTTCTATCTCTCTGGTGTACCTCCTCAAGCGGCTGGCCAAGGCTGTGAGTCTTTGTTTGGCAGTTTCCAAGGCCTCAGGTATGGACAGTTTGCTGTATTTCTTATGCACCTTCTTTGCTGCACCTTTCTGCAACTCTGTTAGTTGGCTAACCTATATACATACATAAGTGACTATATATATATATATATATATATATATATATATATATAGTCACTTATTAATAAATAGCTGAAAAAGAAACGTGTAGTTGTAGCAGGAAACAGTGTGTTAAGTGGATGCGTTGTACAGGGAGATGGCCACAGGCAGGAAAGATTTCCTGTGTCGTTCAGTGGTGCTTTTCGGTACTCTCAGTCTCTCACTGAACATGCTCCTGTGACTGACCAGCATGTCATGGAGTGGGTGGGAGGTGTTATCCAACATTGTCTTTATTTTGGACAACATCCGCCTCTCCGACACCACCTTGAGGAAGTCCAACTCCATCCCCACAACATTACTGGCCTTACGGATTAGTTTATTGTCTGTTGGCATCTGCTCCCCCAGCATGCAACAGCATAGAGGATCGCACTGGCCACAACAGACTCGTAGAAAATCCTGAGCTGATTACTTTGTCAGACACACAATGTGGGAGACGTACATATTGTGGTCTTCCTGTCAGGTAATCAACAATCCAGGACACCAGAGAAGCATCCACCTGCATCGCTGCTAACTTATCACCCAGGAAGGTCGGCCTGATGGTATTGAAAGCACTAGAAAAGTCAAAAAACATGACCCTCACAGTGCTCGCCGGCTGATCCAGATGGGTGTAGACACGATTGAGCAGGTAGATGATGGCGTCCTCAGTTCCGAGACGAGGCTGATAAGCGAACTGAAGGGGATCCAGATGTGGTCTTACTATGGGTCGCAGCTGGTCCAGGATGAGCCTTTCCAGGGTCTTCATGATGTGGGAGGTCAGTGCCACGGGCCTGTAATCCTGGGGGCCACTGGGACGTGGCGTCTTTGGTACAGGGACGAGGCATGATGTCTTCCACATCACTGGTACCCTCTGCAGACTCAGACTCAGCATAAACAGTTTATGAAAGACTCCACACAGCTGGGGGGCACAGGTCTTGAGGACGAGGGGACTCACTCCGTCTGGTCCAGTAGACTGCCTGAGTAAAGTCTCCTCATTTGCATCTCAACCTGAACCTCAACTCAACCATCTCAACCTGGTATTGAGTGAAGGTGATGGGTGGGGGAGGGGTGTCATGAATCTCACAGGAGGCAACAGCACCATGTGAAGAGAGAGGCTGGCACAGTGGTGTGGCTCTGGATTCCAGGCTGACTACAGGTGAGGTTGTGGGGGTGGGAGCAGACACTGTGGTGTCGAATCTATTGAAAAACAAATTCAACTCGTTAGCTCTATTCTCACCTCCCTCAGCTCCCCTGCTGTTGGTTGGCCTGAATCCAGTGATGGTCTTCCTTCATGTCCCTCCACACCTCTCTCATGCTGTTCTGCTGGAGTTTCCACTCCAGCTTCCTCCTGTAATTGTCCTTAGCCTCTCTGATCTTGTCCTTTAGTAACACCTGGACCTTCCTCACCTCCTCTTTATTGCCCCCTCTGAAAGCCCTCTTCTTGTTGTTGAGGAGGGCTTTGATATCCTTAGTCACTCACGGCTTCTTATTTGGGTAACAATGAACAGTCTGAGCTGGAACAATGGAGTCGGTGCAGAAAGTTATGTAGTCTGTGATACACTCGGTAAGCCCATTGATGTCCTCGGCGTGAGGCTCACAGAGTGTTTCCCAGTTGGTCACCTCAAAACAGCCCTGTAGTTCCGCTAAGGCCTCCTCTGACCACCTCCTAACGCTCATCGTGGTCACAGGTTCCCTCCTCACAATTGGCACATAGCAGGGGGTGAGGTGAATCAGGTTATGATCTGACCTACCAAGTGGGGGGAGGGAGGAGGAGCTGTATGCATCCTTGACATTTCAAAGTCATCAAAGTAAAGTTGTATTTGAAGAGCATCAGGGTACATTTTAAACAATGGGTGTGAGGAAAAGTGAGAGCCATCACAGTAATCACGCATTTTGGCATCAGTGTTCTTCTTATTCTGAACAAAGAAGTCCTGAATGTCCTCATGTTGGAATAAAAACTTGAGCGTTTCAATGACTGATACATACTGGCATGTATCTGCTGCCAAAACCTGTTTCATCTGACCATCTTTTCTTACAGTATCTGACCTGTGACCCAGAAATATTTCCTGTGGTTTAACAAGGGAAGACTTCTCAGTGAAGTATTTGTTCATTTTATATTTCGTGTCTACATCTTCAAATATGTTTTTAGCACTTTCAAACTCCTTCATTAATGCTTGAACAGCCTCACTGTCTTGTGGTACATCCAAGCTACTCAACAAAGCAGCAGTTGACTGTTGCAAACAGTCTACAGTTTTCTCAAGCAACTCCTTTGTACAGTTTACACTTCTTGTAACATCTGTTAAAGTAATATTTGATGATGCATACATCACTGGGTATCTCCAAAACATCAGGAACTAGATCATCAGTTTCAACTGAACTGTTTGATGTCTCTCCTTGGTAAGAAGGTTGAACTGAGTCAGCATCCATTGAAGATGAAGTAGAATGAGATCTATGCAGGTGCTTTGAAAATGAATTTAAGTTATAATACGTCCTTGGGCAGCCATCTTGGCTACATATAATTTTCAAGTTTTGTCCATCTGATAAGCAGTGTATTTGACGAAGATGCCAAATGAGGTTTCTCACCTCTGTGAACAGAGACTCTCTACATTTTGGACAGGTGAACATTTTACTTGCATGCTTTAATCTGTGCAATCAGCTCCAGTACTTTGGTTTTCCTTTGGGTGGACAGCGGCAGGTCATAGACAAACTCAAAGAAGGTGAAGACGGAGCCAAGCGGTGCTGGATAGGACAAGTTACATACACAGTACAGTTTGAAAAGCTTATCCACACCACACATCAGGCCATCATTCAGAGGAATGGTTACTTTGTCATTCTTAGCAACAATGATGTACTGCCTGGTTGCACTCTTTAGATCACCGATGCATATCAGCTGGGGTTGGTGTGTTGTGGATGATGCTTCAGGATCACTGCAAAGCGATGCAATACTTGTTCCAGGCTTGGAGATGGGGAAGATAAAGATAGATTTTTAGAGAAGTATTCAGTCAGGTGTTGACAAATGCTTTCCTCAGGTAAATACCATGAGAATTGTACTGAATAATCAAAATCAACCAAGTGCGTTATAGCTGATTTAAGGCTGCAACGACTGGCACCAACTGGTGGGAGCAGGTGTGTTAACACCACAAGGGCAGTGTAACAAGCCTCATCTAACAAAGAAAAGCAAGATGTAAAATTATTCAAAATACAGAAATGTGTTATTTAATGAATTATGAGATGTACATCAAAAATGACTTTTTCTTTTGTGAATAGATGAAATCAGAAATGCAGAGGCTTAAGGCACCTCATTTGGCTTATATGTGCAGCTAATAAGGTTGCCCAAGGCCACATAATTTAAATTCTCCTTACAACCATCTCCATAGACCTCATTCTCCACCATCAGTAAACATAGACATATTTCAATCCATTTACCAAAGGGTGGCATCTAACAATTTCTTTGAAAAAGAACAACAAAATTTAAAAATATAACCCCTTCTTGTATAGTTTTTCTATTCAGCCTTTAACATCCACTTACTTGTCATCTAAAGTAAACAGAACTATTAATTTGATCATCCTTTTTTTCTTACTTTCCAATAGTAAACGTGAGGCGGAGGGATGGAAAAATACCTTCAGTCTTCTCTTCAAAATCCTTCAACAGAGAGGACATTCTTGTTTCCAGGGCAGCTACTGATTTGAGTTTCGGAATGATACTGGCTTCCCATTTTCGTAAAAAGAGGTCCACCTTTCCTCCTGTAAGCTTGCCAAACTCCAAGTCCAGCTAATGGAGAGAAAAAAAGTGTTTAAGTTTAAAATTAAGCATTAAATACATGAAATTAAAAGTACATGCTGCCCATTTGGTAGCTGTATGGCTAAAATCAAACCTTACAGTATCACATTTCTGTTACCCACTTCCACATCAAGCTTACCTACACAGTGAAACATAACAATTTACTTGGAGTGGTATTTGAATACAAGTCTATTATTCCTTAATTTTAGCTATGATTTGGGTCCCATCAGACCCTGAGAAAAAAATTAGGACTTTTTAGCTGATGTTCAACTTTCTAGCAGCCAATTTCTTATTTTGTCTGTCTGCGGTTTGTCCTGTAGAGCTTTTTTGCTGAAAATAGTGCTGCTGAAAGCAGAGTTTCGTACAAATTTAGGTGATCTTTTTGTCGTTTTTTCACTTCCACGAGCAGCACCTTCTGCATTGTCATTTGATGTCCCTACTATTAGATAGTCATTTGGTGGCACGACTAAGATTTTAGATCATCTGAAACGTGATGCTCATTGTAATAAAAGCCCAGTAAATAAAGATCCAACTCTGAAATTATAAAACTTTCAAAATATTCACTAGGAGCTCATAAACATACCTCCAAATGTATCCACTCCTGTTACATACTTTGTATGCAATACACAACTGAGTGGAGAAGAAGTACATAAACCATTACCAGGGAACCAAGCAACTTACCAGACTTGGCATGTCCAAAGACCGTGGGTACTCTCTGAATATTTCAGCAGCAGTGGGGGAGTCCTTGCTAATCCAGGCTCTGCGACTGGTGTATGTTTCCTCCATGCCTGACATGATAGTTGGAAGGTTCTCAGCTGAGGGCCGCAATCTTTTGATCAGGGTGACCCACTCATCTGTGCTGCTGGTATTCCCATCCTCTTGCCTGAGCTTCTTGTCTTCACCACAGTCATTGGTCACTTTTCGCTTCTTATAACGTCTCTGCCCCTGGTCGAGATTCCGTCTAAGGTTGCGCAGTTTAGTCTCTAGGAATCCACAATGAGAGACTGGATCATAATAATGCTCCTAAGGAAGAAAGGACAGAGGTATATGGGTAACAGCTGAGCAATTTTAACTGAGAAAAAAAAAAGCTCTAATAAATAATGAGATAAAGGTTAAAAGATACACAGTAAGTGGGAACAAGTGCAAGTATGTAGTGGAATTTACATTATTAAAATGCTAAATTTACTTACAAATCCTTCCCCCTGTCCTGCCACTCGGACACTCAGGGATGAAAAGTGGTGATGATGCTTTTTGTTACAGTCAACTTCTCTGCACTAAGAGGGTAACTGGAAAATAAAGGTAACCTTTTTTTTAACTCCTGTGCACTTCAACATTTTTAAAGAAAAACATTCATTGCAAAATTTTAACAAAGTGCAGTAAGGTGCTATACTTACTAACCACACCTCTCCACCAAATCCCCAATGCAAGTCTTCACAAGAAGCTTCCTCGATGGCACTGACAGGGTACCTGTAGTTTCATACTCCTTAAGAATCTGTGGGGCTTTCCTCTTGAGTAGTGACTTCAGGGGTTGACTTTGTTCTTCTGTGGTAATGGTAGACTGTATAAAGGCAACACCAGACACTTTACCTCTCTGCAATAATCTTCAAAGTCATGACAGCAAATTTCCACAGAGCATAGAAGCATGAGTTTACTCAAAAAGCTGCAGCAGAAGAAGGCGGTTTCTTAATTACCGTGATTATAACGCAATGACTAAAAGAAATTCTGAATAATAATTAAATTGATTTTATCTTCTAGTTGCTACTTGGTGAATAAATCTGATCCTGACTAATAGTTAATAACTGTTAAAACAGTCAAAGGAGCTTGCAAAGAAAAGCGTCTGGACTTCTTTAAGTTGCTTGAAGACGTTTCACCTCTCATCCGAGAAGCTTCTTCAGTTCTAAGGTCAAATGGTGGAGAGTCCCAGATATAAACCTAGTGGGAGTTTCCCCCCACAGAGGGACAAAAGGACCCCCTGATGATCCTCTAATCGCCTGAGCCAAGGTGTGAAACTGGGTGTGGGTCCCAATCAGCCAGAGTTTCGGGTGTGTTCATTGTGAAACCTGGCCCCACCTTATCATGCGAATTCCTGAGGTCAGATGGCCTAGGATGTGAGTGGGCGTTAAGGCGTCTGGGAAGGGATCTCAAAACTGGATTATAGATGGCAGAGAGTTGGTGTCGTAAACCCCCGCCTCTGTTCAAAGATGGTCGCTCACAGTGGATGACTGAGAACCTTCACAGACAACTGTTAAAACACATTTTATGACTTGGGAAACTGAAGAAATGCAAAGTGTACCTGATTTTGTCTAATCTCCCTAAGAGAGGTTTCCATCGGTGGCCCTCTGGCTGACAGGAAGATATGGAATCTATCAAAGTCCTTAACGTCTACCTCATTGTCAACATCAAAATATTCCATGAAATCAGTGTTATACTTTAGCAACCTATCAAGCACACAGCCCACGTGCTGAGCTTGGCTTTGACCTAGGCGACATCAAACTAAAGTTACTCAGTCTTAAATTCCTATTCTGTGCTAGCAAACGAATGGTCGCGGTGATAACTACATTTGCTATATTCAGAGCTAACAACAATATTGTCATTTTACACAACACTGCAAATGTTAGGTGCTGACTCTGGCGTTGCTCATAGACACCAGAATGCCTGTCGGAGCCACTAGCCAACTACCACACTGGTTCTAAGAGCAATTACTCTAATACATAAATAAAGTAAATAGATAAATACATGAGTAAAGTAATACATAAAATTACTACAAAAAACACATTAACTCTAATGAAGTATGGCACTAAAGCCAAGAACTAGTACTAAAATTAAGAGTAGGATATGTTAGCAAGACTGTTACATTAAGGTTAGCTAGGTATAGTTAAGCAGTAATTAACAGCGCTTAAACTCAAAACTCCTATATTTTATATAAATTCAAAGTTTCACATTCTTCCAGAAACCCGACATATTTTCAGTACATTAACCCTTTAAGACCTACCATAGAACTAAGTCCGCCAGAGCTTATATTATATTTTTACATGCTGTGTAGCCATTTTTGGGAGCATTTCAAGTTGCTATACATCAATACAACCATTATAGCCCAAACTTTAATAATATGTCTGCATTAGGTGCATAGTAATTACATAAATTGTAAAAAAGTGCAATAAACTACAAAAAAATTGAAAATCGTTTTTGTTTTTTTAACATATATTTCTAGTTAGAGAAATTTAAGAGGCTCATCCCTCAAAACTGTAAATACAAAAAAGTTGCACAAACTAGTTTCCCACCACAGGAAATTTATTTTGAGTGTCTTCATAGTTTTCTTTTTGAAATACACCAATTTTTATACACTGCAGGAAAAACGAAAATAAATATTATAGTGCAAATTTGCAAAATAACAGCAGTGCAATATGAGTCCTAAGCATCCCAGAAATGACACAAAAAGTCATAAACTCAAACATAACTTTTTAAAACACAAGTACAGGCTCGTAAGGCCCCGATCGTAAAAAAACTACATTTCCGCAAAATGACGTCACTTCCGGTTTCGGGCAGGTCATGCGGTCATGTGATAGTTCGCGCTGATGGACGTAGGAAGTGTTACAAACAGCTGATCGGATCGGCAAAGCGTGTTTCTGGAATATCATGTTTTTGTTGCTGCAAGTGATTTTTATGCAGTTTTTGCAAAGCTATATGTGGAAGGAAACTGTGACCTAGGCATAAGATGTAAGTACAACTCCTCCGGTTTCATATGCAAAAAAAATTATTGCGCTAGCTTACGTGGTTGCAGTGCTACCGGGATTTAAAAATAGTTACGCAAAATGGAGCGTGCCCGCTCCGATCGGCTGTAAAGGGTTAAGATAAACTGGTAAATTATATTTACTGTAAGGTCTGACAACATAGTAGGCAACGTAACCTCCATCTTTGTCTCCTTTGTCTCAGTGGCGCGAAAAGATAGCGCCCCCTTCCCGCCGCTGGTATGTCATGTTGCTGGGCAGAATTTGTTTCAATTTTCAGCATGTGGATTCTTACTCATTTAATTTCCTACTTTTACTTCAATTGTATTGCCCTAGTTCACATTTTACGGTCAAAATTAAGCCTGTTCTGTGTGGATACTTATGGTTATAGTATAGCCATGGCCATCAATTGGTATGCCATACATATTGAGAAATAAAAAAAATGTATCTTCTTTCAGAATTTTAGTACACCATACACACCTTGCTCCACATTACATTATAAAATGTTTTATTTGTTGAAAGTAATGAGGAAAGGGTTATGGAAAACAAACAATAACTAAACATTTTATTTATTCAGTTAATATTGTTATAATACATTACAATTTATTTCACTAAACACAGGGCTAACATCAAATAACTGAGCTGCTAATTTTAGGTCCTGTTGTTAGATTCTGAAAATAACACACAAAATGTGCTAAACTGTGCAACACATCAAGTGTGTTAAGCTTTTTACACATTTTTTCAATGTTTACACATTTTCTTACACATGTTATGTTAAAATTCACACAAAATGTGTTAATAGTGTAACAACACATTTTTGTGTCATTTTTTAACACATCCTTTCTAAGAGTGTACACACCAACAAAAATCCCTTTTCTAATGAAGACACAAAAGATATTTATGTGTAAAAATAAACCAAAGTTTAAAGCCATCCCAAAGACACTTTAAAGCAATTGTCACACTGATTTTACAGTAGAAACATATACTTGCATGTTCTATACTTAAAGATTACTTGTAATGTCCTAACTCATTTCAGATGCAAAGGTTAGGTGACCATAGCCTGCACACAGAGATACAAATGATTCTGACTCATTTCAAAGGGATTCTTTTCCCTACTTTGCACTTCTACACCCAAATCTAAGGGTCCTCCTACCTACCAAAACCCACTTTAATACCTGTAAAATCTAACATGGACAATGGACATTTCTGAAGCAATATCAGTGAAATATTAGTGAACAGTTTCTAAGAAATACCACAGTATTGTGGAATGTATAAGGGCCTATGTAATGGAGTGGTAGAGCAAGAATAGATCAGAAATCCAGTTAGGATGGTCACAATGCATAAACAGAAATGCTAGATTTAGGCAAGCAGCTAAAGAATGAGTCAGTGATTATAAAGCATGAATGAAACAACTGATGCTAATCAGCTAATGTAAGTGCAACTTCACTACTAACGCTATGCCTCATTTAGTATGAATGTAACTACTAGATGCTGATTTAATATATGATTGCAAAACTATTGTTTCATTAAGGCAAGAGGTTGTTAAGTCATTTGTGTCTAGGTTTAATCACAGTTCATGTTGATTAATGGTAATATCTGTAGAAAGCTAAAGGCTGCATAGAAGATGGAAGACATAGAAGATAGCATAGAAGTTGCACCACAAAAACCTATCCTGAAAAAGCAAATCAGCAAAATTTTGCCATTTTTAAGTAGGTAACCAGTATGAGTAGCTGCTGATTGGAGATCTTTCCTACTTCCAGTTAACTGTGAATACTGATCAGCCCAAATTACAGAACACAACAGCAAGATAACTGCAACAACTGCAACAAGATGACTACTGCAAACAGATTTTTAGCTAGATATTATTTGTTCGTATACAATCTGTTGAATATGTTTTGAATATTTTATGTGTCCATCCTATGGTAACAGCCATATTTAAATCCTTAAATATAAAATATTACTTTAAGGATTTAAAGAAGTAAACAGAAAAAAAGGAAGAAGACAGAATTGTTCTTAAACATAATTCATAGTTTTAAATTTCTTTTACTTTTCTCATTTTTACCTTTTTGGGTTTTTTTTTATTCATTTATAGAATTTTAATGTATTTGTCTGGTTTTTTGCTCTGGATGAAAGATGCTATACAAGTAAACTTGCTTTGCCTTGCCTTACTAATGAAATGATTAATATTTATTATCTTTACAATTTGATATTTGTCTGCCACTATAAACAAATATTACATAAGTGTTTTTTTAATCTTTAACCAAAAATAATTTGCTTAACTTGCTGGCTAGGTCAGACCAAGACCAAAGGAAGACAGATACCTTAAAAAAGTCACTTCCTCTCTGATTTACTAGTCTTTTGTTTGGATACTTGGCTTTGTAATGGGTAGTGACATGGTCTATGCTAAAAGTTCCCACTGGGGTAGTTTAAAGGGTGTGTCAAAAACTGCACATGCACTGTGAAGCAAGACTATCACCATGCCATCTGTAGTCTCTCCACAGGAACATAACTAGCACCATTTACTGCACATATGATTACTTGTTGGCTTTTTTTTCTTTTACAAGCCATCTGCTCAGGAGAGGTGAGAAAGGAGCTGTGAAATAAAATTCTGTAGCATATTGATTCGGTGCTCCATTATTAACACATCACTTTATTTCAATTTTGTGATTTAAACCTATTAATTGTAGCACTATATGTTACCCATGAACATGTGGAAATTGTTTATAGTCAACACATTTAGTGACATTGCTGGGGGAAAAAAACTATATTAAATGACTTACAAAAGTAATATAAAAATGCACCTGCGTAATGGAACACAAACTGAGCAAAAGTGAACTTCTAGATGAGAAGCTACAGGTAACAGGTTGCAAATGTCCAGTCTTCTGCGAGGTAACCAAGTTTCACTTTTACTATGTCCTGGTGTAAAAAGTATTTGGTTGACTTCTGCAGTCAGAAATAATTTTTCACTGTCTCCACAGTTTTTTGACCCATTGTGCATGTACAGTACTGTTACAGCCAGTAGCTAAAACTGTTAACATATCAACAAAAATGTTATAATAATGAGAACGTTACTGTGAAACACAATATGATGCATGAAAAAATAGTTTTTGTCCAGGAAGCTTTTTTCAGTAGAAGCTAAAACTGTCGAAAAGATGCCAGACTGGCACAGACAAAATATTAACAATCTGTGCATCAGATGTTCAGGAACCAGGATATCCTGATGGGAAATGGGTTACTGGAACAAGACGGCATAAGATAGGACAGATAGGAGAATAAATGAGTGGTTGCAGCAGAATCCAGAAACTACATCTGGGATCTCTATCCAGAAGAGTGCAGTCCTAGGAACATCTAGAATATTGTGCACGACCCATTATGGTGTTCCATCTATGCCCTCCATGCTAGCATCTTGCACCCTGCTGTTATGTGCTGGATTTTTTAGGAGGATCTTCACACAGCCTGTACCTGGGGTCTTGCCTGGTGTGGTAGACATCAGCCTCTATGGGTCTTGTGCTTAGAGCTTGTTCCTGTGCTACCATGATTAGTGCCTCTGTGCTGTATTTCAGTCCAGCTTTGTCCGGCCACTAGTAGGATTTCTGGATGTCAGCCACTTCCTCTGTCTGCTGTTGGTACATACTGTGCACGGGCGTCCATGATGGTTCTTTCTCTTGTTCCTCTTTCTTGGGTTTCTGCTGCCTGAGGTATTCAATGAGCACACAGTTGGCTGTGGTCATCTTCCTGATGTATTCGCGGATATTCATTGTCTCATCCTGGTCCTGACACTCACTAGTCCCCGGTCTTCTTCCTTGAGCTTAACTTACAGTCTAAGGGCAATGGACTTGAGGTGAAACCCTCCAAGCATGGTCAGGAGCTTCCACATCTTGATGTCAGTGGCTTCTATCTCCTCCTTGGGCCAGATTAGTATCCCAGCAGGGTACCTGATCAGGCAGGGGCGTACATGTTGATAGCCCGGATCTTGTTCTTACCGTTCAGCTGAATTCCCAGGACTTGACTGACCCTCTGCAGGTACTTGGTGGTTACAGTTTTGCTAGTGGCCTCTTTGTATTTGCCATTTGCCTGTAGGATTCCCAGGTACTTGTAATTGTCCTCAGTGTCTGCAATGTTACCTTCTGGTAGTGCAATCCCCTCAATTTTGAAAACCTTCCCTCTCTTCGTTAACATCCCTCTACATTTCTCCAATCCGAATGCTATTCCAATGTCCTTACTGTAGATCCTGGTGGTGTGGATCAGTAAATCGATGTCTCACATTGTTCCCCTGCCACTGAGAGTACACCTTGGACGTTTCTGTGGAGAACAGCTGGTTTATTCTCCTGCCTTCTATTTCTCTGGTATACCTCTTTAAGTCACTGACCAAGGCTGTGAATCTTTGCTTGGCAGTTTCCAAGGCCTCCAGTATGGACAGCTTGCTATACTTCTTAGGCACCTTCTTCATCGCACCTACTTTGCAGCTCCGATATTTGGCTAACTTCCCTACATGCTACCTTGATCTTGGCCTCTAGTCTCCTTCTCCATGGAGGGTACTGCTCCTTGTGGCTGTTCAACTTGTAGCCAAGTATCTCACTGATCACTGCTGCCGTAGTATAGATCAGCTGGTTAGTCTGGTTAATGGTAATCCTTTAAACACTTAAACCCCCGCGAGCCATCATTTTAGGGATTCCTACCTATAAAACCCGGAGAGCAGTCAAATGGTGGAAGTGGAAGCTAAATTGGCTAGTCATTCATATGTATATTAGGCTGTTAAGTAGGAATTCTGGAGGGAGGGGAGTGGGGGTGGGGGAGTGGAGTGTTTCAGTTTGCCATCTTGGGGAGAAATCAACACACATGGGTGTATGTCCTTTGTTGCTGACATTTATTGATAAAAACAGTACAAAAAACCAACCATTTGTACACATATTTACAAATAATTCAACATTGTCAGCAATCACTCACAATCCTGGCACTGCCATGGTACCTGTAGTCTGCATTTACCACATGTGTATCTTTTGCAGTGAACACATCGCACAGTGGCCTGATTTTTCTTGCATTTGTGTTTGACCTGACACGTGGCTCTTTTTCCAGGGCTAGGTGTGGAGGGTTCTGCCCGAAGCAACTGATCTTTTCTTGCCTTCTTCGCAGCTACATGAGAGTGAGCCAACTCTGTTGCAAGCGCCACCAGGAAGTCCACCCGTCTTTCCTTCGTCCCGGTGCATGCTTGATACAGCACATGTGCATTCAGTGCTGCCATGTCAATCATGTTATAAAACACGGCGACTGGCCAGCGCCGTGTTCCTTTGCGGACAGTGTACTCCCGAACCATCTGGTCCATCACATCCACGCCACACTTTGTTTTGTTGTAAAGGGTGACAGTGTTTGGCTTCCTTTTGGTGGTGTTATCAGTCTGAACCACGCTGTGCATGCTGCTAAGAATATAGACTGTCTTCTTCCGTTTGGCCGCATACGCCGTCAGCGTGGCAGCAGAGGTTGAAAACACCTAAGAAATAAGATAAATTGTTATTTTCATAGCCCTTTTACACACAATGAAACACATAAACATAGAACCACAAAAGACCTGCAACATACCTGAGTGGTGAATACATTGCGATCTGTCTGTCTAGTGGATTGAGGAATTTCCCTGCGAATCCTGTTGACTGTGCCGAGGATGGTGGTTTTCCGTCTAAGAAGTTTTTGTGCCAGTGAAAGCGATGTGAAAAAATTGTCCGTGGTAACATTTCTGCCCTTGTCTAGGAATGGTTCCATCAGCCTCATTACTACATTTTCAGAAAGTCTCTCCCCAGTGGGACGACTGGGGTCCTTGCCAAGATATGGGAAGACATTGCAAATGTACCGTATTTTCACGACCATAAGGCGCACTTAAAAGTCTTAGATTTTCTTCAAAAAGTGCGGCGCGCCCTATAGCGCGGTGCGCCCTATGTGTTGTAAGGAGGACGTAGTAGAGAACACCATGAGAACGTTAAAGGGTGAAGTGTGGGCGTTGATCGTATATACCGGGACAATCGCACATACCTGTATAAAAGAACAGGTATGTGCATTATGCAGGACATCGTTGTTTTAACAACCCTGAAAATGGCAAAGAGACAGGCTTACGAAGCACAGTTTAAACTGAAGGCCATCAGCTACGCGGAGGAACATGGAAATCGAGCAGCGGCGAGAGAATTTAAGATTAACGAATCGATGGTTCACAAATGGAGGAAGCTGGAAAACAAGCTCCGGCAGGTCAAGAAAACGCAGCTGAGTTTCCGCGGACATAAGGCGAGGTGGCCCGAGCTGGAGGAAAGACTCGAGCGGTGGATCATCGAGCAAAGAGCGAGCGGGAGAAGCGTTTCGACGGTCACCATTCGGCTAAAAGCAGTTTCACTAGCTTAAAGATGAACATTGAACATTTCCAAGGAGGTCCGTCTTGGTGCTTTCGTTTTATGAAACGGTGCCATTTTTCCATCCGGACCAGGACTACGGTAGCGCAGCAACTTCCAGCGGATTACCGGTATAAGGAAAAGCTGGCCATCTTCCGCTCCTACTGCAGCAAACACATCGGCGACAAAAACATCCAGCCCAGCCACATCACAAACATGGACGAGGTCCCGCTCACTTTTGACATCCCGGTGAGTCACACTGTGGAGAAGAAGGGGACCAGCACGGTAGCGATACGCACAACGGGGTATGAAAAGTCTTCTTTTACTGTTGTGCTTGGCTGCCATGCTAATGGACAGAAACTGCCGCCTATGGTGATTTTTAAGCGAAAGACTTTGCCTAAAGAGAAGTTTCCAGCAGAAATCATCATTAAGGCAAATGAAAAGCGCTGGATGGATGAGGAAATGATGAAAGAGTGGCTGAGGGAGGTGTATATAAGGAGACCAGGTGGTTTTTTCCACGCATCACCATCGCTGTTGATCTGTGACTCTATGCGTGCCCATCTCACAGCCGATGTGAAAAAACTTGTGAAGCAAATGAACTGTGAGCTTGCTGTCATTCCGGGAGGCCTGACAAAGGAACTCCAACCGCTGGACATCGGTGTGAACCGCCCGTTCAAAGTAAGGCTGCGAGCGGCCTGGGAGCGATGGATGACCGGTGGAGACCACAGTTTCACTAAGAGTGGAAGGCAGCGCCGGGCGAGTTACGCCACAATTTGCCAATGGATTGTACATGCTTGGGCTAACATGTCTGCTGGCACTGTTGTTCGAGCTTTCGCAAAAGCCGGCATCGTTTCCGAGGAGCCGCACGGCACGGAAAGTGACTCTGACGGTGAAGACCGTGAACCTGGCATGTTTGATGGAGATTTAGCGCAGCTGTTCAATTCAGACACAGAGGATGAGGACTTTGATGGGTTTGATTGATGATAAAAATGTGAGTACCAAACTTTGTTTTGCTCCTGCTTTATTTTTAAATACGCACACTTGTATGCTTGTGTGTTGTTGATGATGACGATTACCGGTAATAGAAATGTGAGTAAGGTACCGAACTCGGGTTTGCTCCCGCTTTATTTTTAAATACGCATACGGTACTTGTATGCGCCCTATGGTCCAGTGCGCCTTATGTGTGTGTTAAATACAGTAAGGGCACACATAACTGAGACTGCGCCTTTTAGCACAGTGCGCCTTATGGTCGTGAAAATACGGTACTTGGATTTTAGGTCGCAAGCCACCCAAAACTTGATCCCAAACTTGTCAGGTTTACTTGCAATATACTGCAGGAAACAGCACCGAGTCTTTGATGGGAAAAGCTGTTCATCAATGGTGATATGTAGACCAGGGTTGTAGCACGTGATGCAGTTGGTGACAAATGATCCCCACACACTGGAAATTGCAGCAAACTTGTCAGTCTTTGCTCGATCACAGCGGGTGGACTTGTCATCAAAGCGTAGGTGTTGCATGATGTTTTGGAAGCGGTTTCGTGCCATAATTCCAATTATCTGTGGGTTTCCCAGGTTTGCTGACCAGCAGTCATTTACAGATGGAAGCCTGCAAACCCCCCGCAAGATCACAATTGCAATAAATGCCATTAGTTCAGGGAGGTCCATGAACCAATGAACATGCTCCGTTTGCTGTGCATGTTGAATAGTCCATTCTTGAATGCTACGAAGCATGTCAAGAGTGACGAAACACAGGAAGCTCTGAAGGCGACTCGAGATACTTCTCCTGGCCTTAGCCGTTGGCTCTCCATCTGCAGCGTACGCTTCTATTGGGGTGAAAGGGAGACAGGTCCCCACATGTTCTTCACGCCACACTGTGCCATCTTTCGCTGTCTCAGTCCCCAAACAAGGTCTCTTTTTCGGTGGAGAAGCAGTCTCCTCATCTGCAGTGTGAACAAATTCAAATTGTGAGCAAAATGGGAAGGTCAAACAAAATCACAAATGCATGCATAGATACTAATTATAATTCCAGTATCTCCTCCTCTGTATCAGAATAATGTCTGAAATATCTTACTTACTAACTACATCCACTTACTTGTTTGAAATGAAAAAGGAAATAACATGAAATGAAACTAACCGGAAGACTGATCAGACAGCTCTGAGTCCGAATCCGGCTGAACTGCTAGGTCTTCTCCATCCGAGTCACAAGGGTCGACTTCCGTCAGGATCATTTCCAAGGCCTGCTGAGTGGTGAGTCTTCTGTGGCACAAAAACTTCTTAGACGGAAAACCACCATCCTCGGCACAGTCAACAGGATTCGCAGGGAAATTCCTCAATCCACTAGACAGACAGATCGCAATGTATTCACCACTCAGGTATGTTGCAGGTCTTTTGTGGTTCTATGTTTATGTGTTTCATTGTGTGTAAAAGGGCTATGAAAATAACAATTTATCTTATTTCTTAGGTGTTTTCAACCTCTGCTGCCACGCTGACGGCGTATGCGGCCAAACGGAAGAAGACAGTCTATATTCTTAGCAGCATGCACAGCGTGGTTCAGACTGATAACACCACCAAAAGGAAGCCAAACACTGTCACCCTTTACAACAAAACAAAGTGTCGCGTGGATGTGATGGACCAGATGGTTCGGGAGTACACTGTCCGCAAAGGAACACGGCGCTGGCCAGTCGCCGTGTTTTATAACATGATTGACATGGCAGCACTGAATGCACATGTGCTGTATCAAGCATGCACCGGGACGAAGGAAAGACGGGTGGACTTCCTGGTGGCGCTTGCAACAGAGTTGGCTCACTCTCATGTAGCTGCGAAGAAGGCAAGAAAAGATCAGTTGCTTCGGGCAGAACCCTCCACACCTAGCCCTGGAAAAAGAGCCACGTGTCAGGTCAAACACAAATGCAAGAAAAATCAGGCCACTGTGCGATGTGTTCACTGCAAAAGATACACATGTGGTAAATGCAGACTACAGGTACCATGGCAGTGCCGGGATTGTGAGTGATTGCTGACAATGTTGAATTATTTGTAAATATGTGTACAAATGGTTGGTTTTTTGTACTGTTTTTATCAATAAATGTCAGCAACAAAGGACATACACCCATGTGTGTTGATTTCTCCCCAAGATGGCAAACTGAAACACTCCACTCCCCCACCCCCACTCCCCTCCCTCCAGAATTCCTACTTAACAGCCTAATATACATATGAATGACTAGCCAATTTAGCTTCCACTTCCACCATTTGACTGCTCTCCGGGTTTTATAGGTAGAAAGGTAGAAGCCTGGGGATGCTAGTGTGTTAAATCCTTCAGATTTAAAGTCTCATTAAAGTCATTTAAAGTCATTTACTGAAATTGCTCTACTACTGTGGGTGTAGTGTAGCAATAATGTCAGTATAAGTAGGAAATGTTTATACTAAAGTCATTATCTTGTTTTTAATTGTCTTTTAGTTTGACATGGAGTATAATTTTATATGCCTTAAATGAGCCTACAAAGCAATCTTTCTGTAATCAGATGGTACAATCCTGGTTCTATTTTGGGACCATGATAACACAAAAGCTAAAGAGAGTTACTGCAATTCAAAAAAGAGAGTACCAAAAAGAAAAGAAAAAAGAGGATTAAGTTGTGGCTGCTATATGAGCTTAGCACCTCACACTCTTGTCACAAAAACTTTTTTTTTTTGCTTGCTTTGCCATTCACTTGTGATTAGATGTGGTCTCAGAAGGCTGAAATGCAGACAAAATATTATGCCAAAATGTGCACTAAAGATCACGATGTGCCACTGATCTGCATAAATACAAACTCAGCTGTACTACTTTGCTAGATCTCAAATAGGCTTATTTGGCGGTAGTTGAGCACTTTGGGCCAGAGATCAATGACTGACTTTGTAGCTGTCTCATTAGACTTGAAGTGTTGTGCCCTGGATGAAGAGAGGGGCTTAGCTATCAATTGATCAACACCTGACGGTGTTTGCTGTATTAGATGTTGAAGATGGCATGTGTTCTCTGCGATACGTAGTATTTAAATAAAACAGCTCAGTGACAAAATAATTTTCATTTTGATTACCTATACATCTGTAAGAAGAAGTAGGGGCCTTCTGAACATTCGAACCCTGGAGCACAGACACCTCCTTCTTACCTTCTTACACTTGTCAAAACTAAAACAGGCAACCCCAAAGCCCAAAGGCTCTAGTGACAGCAAATGAGGGGATTTGTTTTGTTCTAGTTTTTAACAACATACATAAGGCCAAATTTCTTAAGCAGGGCAAATTACAGTCATATTGCAAGTTTTGTGAGCGAGCTTCTAACAGAGTACAAATTGCTGAACACAGATAAAGATAAAGGTAGTTTGTCTGACTAATGAGTGACAGACTCTACAACAACAATATTGCTGGTCACATATTATCTACTGAAGATGTTGTTACGAACTTGCATGCCCATATGTTTGTTTGTGCAGGTGTTGTGTCTTTTTATGTTAATTTAGCTGTGCCAGGGCCCTGCTCCGATTGGTGCGTGGATACACCGCCCCGATGTGACTGGTTCCAGCTGGAGGACCCACCCATTAAAAGGAGGCTGGAGTGCTACAGCGGGAGAGGTCCTCGCGTTTCTCCTCATGACCCAGCAGTATTCCTGTGGCAGCCGCTGGCTGCAGTGCGCTTAAAAGTTGTGGAAGTGGAGTGGGTAGGGGTGAGCTGCCGTTTCTTTTGATCACCCGTTTTCTCCTGTTTTGAGTTAGTTAAGGAGGTCAGACTCTGTCTTTATTTTTGACTTTGTTTTGGTAAGGTCAGGGGTGCGGGATTTGTGTAGATTTGTTTTGTTTATTGTTTTGGCTTTGGCTCACCCTGAAGTGTTGACACTCCCGTTTTGGTTCCTTTATTTCACATTGTAAATAAATCACCTTGTATCTACCGGATTTGTTTCTTGCGGCTGCTTGGGTCTTGGGGGGGAAGCGAGGGCCTCACTCATGTTATGGCCTGGCCCTAGACGGGTTGTAACAATGTGGATTTAAAAAAACAACTCACATGCTCCAGAAAAAGCATGTCAGTTCAGATTAAGTAAAGACAACTAAGTAGAAATCAAGATGATCTGATATAGGGGAAACGCCTTAAATAGGAACAGAAATTGATGGGGACAGGGGTCTTGGGTAAGCTGTTCTCTGGAGAATTCTGACAGTTATGGTGGAGTTCAAGATTTATTCAGTAAAGCACTGCTTTATTACAACCAAACGTGACAGTGATATACTTTTTTAATATGGATCTATCCCTGCATAGTAATGTGAGTAAAACCTAGAAATCCCAAACCACTGTAAACCACTCAGCTTCCTGGGAAAAGTAACTTTACTGTATGCACCATATCCATCCCTTGTATGTATTCTGTACTAAGGAGGTTAGCAGAAATTTGCATGGCTCAACTCTAAACATCTGGGGTGATGACAGATCAGAGCCAACGCTCTGGCACTGTTCTCAAAGCTCTGAGCAATCCACCTGTGCCAATTATACACTTCTCTTTGTTCTGATAATAAATCTATCAGACATTCCAAATAAATTAATGCACATCAGGTGCAAAAATAGACATGCACCATTAAATAATGGCCCAATTTGAAGTATATTGCAAATTTTAAAAATGAGCGTTCCAACTGCAAAATGTTTTTTTTTTCAGGAAAATTTCAAATACATACACAACACTGCCAGACAAAAAAATCCCCAACTGAGCGAATTAACAAAAAATAAATAAATGTTGCCAAGTCTGTCAGTCAAAATTGATGAAAAAACACAAACACAAAGCTGCTAATATCAGTGAAGTTGTGTGTCTTTTGGAGCTATAAATGGTTCTGAATCCTCTGACGTGTCTGAAACTACATGAGTTCAGGCGGTGCACTGAAATCATGCACAGCTTTATTAGATAAGTACTAGCTGACTCTTACAATCACCAGTTAATAATCTAACAAGCTTACACTCTCACTCCTCTGATCATTTATGCTGCCTCTACATATACTGCATTGGCTTTGCTGCTGGTAGTGTTGCTACCTCCCTCACCTCCAGTCCCACTGTTATATTACCATATACTTGAGAGATTGCATCTTTTCCTTGTGCATTATGTATAGTCCACATCTCAGTGATATGTACCCTCTGGGTTCTCCTCCGTATACTCCTTGTAGCTTTAATGCGTTCCAACAGAATCTCATATCTGCTTGAAATCATTTATGGAGCACCATCATGCAGAGTTTTATATTTGAATATGGACATTAGTATGGACATTACAGTAGTTCAGAGGATTGAACTCTAACCTTAGAGCAGGAGATCAATCAGTATGTATTTGATGGTTAGCTGAGGTTTTTCTATGAAGTTGAGTTGTTCTTTTCATGTCTGTGGGTATCCAGATATGCTGTTTGTTTTCCACAGCCTAAAAGGAATTCCAGTGAATTAGTATATACTGTAGGTACGATCCCCAGTTAAAGGTGTGCTCTTCTGTAATTCAAATGGTATTCTGGTCCTCTTTGACCCAGAATAGAGAGATACATTTTCATTAGCATAAAGTCCAACACATCATGCCCTAATCTTTCAATGTTACTCTGACATTTACCACTTACCATAGCTGCAATGGGAAAGGGCACGGTTTAACTCCTGGCTTAAAAAAAGTTTATAAATAACAGCATCGGCTACAGAGCTGATATCTGCACGTTACTCTATCTTTCAAACTGCCACATCTGCTGCACCAACTGATGAGTTAATGAGGGGCACACATGTCCTGTCCTATTTCCTGCAATCAGCTCACTCAGACATTTTGACAGGAGGCAATTATGGACAAAAAACACTGAGCAGGCTGCAAAATTGCTTAGACACACACACACACAGATATATCTATTTGGCGGGTCAAAACTGCATCAGGGATAAGGCTTGGTGCACCTGACTGGCACACACTTGTGAAGACTTTGGACCACTTAAACCCCAACCTCAGTCACTTCTACACACAAAGTTGCCACTATAGCCTTTAAATTATTGCTGACCATGAACAGATTTTCATGTGTTTTAAATACAAATGGTTAAAACCTACACAAAAACTAAAAAATCAAAAAACCCACACGACTGTTGGTGTGATTTGGTGCTGTATAAATAAAATTGAATTGAATTGAACTAGACTTTGCAGTGAATATTTAAAATGATATCCCCTGATGTACAGAAAACAGGAAAATACACTCAACAAAAATATAAACGCAACACCTTTGTTACTGCTCCCATTCCCCATGGGATGGACGTAGAGACCTAAAATTCATTCCAGATACACAATATAACCATCCCTCCCAAACAGTGGTCACAAATCAGTCCAAATGTGTGGTAGTGGGCACATCTGCTATATTGAGATAATCCATCCCACCTCACAGGTGTGCCACATCAGGATGCTGATCTGACATCATGAGTAGTGCACAGGTGTACCTCAGACTGCCCACAACAAAAGGCCACCCTGGATTGTGCAGTTTTTTGCGCTATTGGGGGTCTGGGGACCCAGAACCGGTCAGTATCTGGTGTGACCACCATTTGCCTCATGCAGTGCAACACATCGTCGCATGGAGTCTATCAGATTGTCAATTGTGGCCTGTGGAATGTTGGTCCACTCCACTTCAATGGCTGTGCGAGGTTGTTGGATATTCGTGGGAACTGGTACACGCTGTCGTATACGCCGGTCAAGCACATCCCGAACATGCTCAATGGGTGACATGTCCGGTGAGTATGCTGGCCATGCAAGAACTGGGACATTCTCAGCTGCCATCTGCCCTGAACAATGTGAACCATGATTCATCCGTGAAGCGCACACCTCTCCAACGTGCCAGACGCCATCGAATGTGAGCATTTGCCCACACAAGTCTGTTACGGCGACGAGCTGGAGTCAGGTCAAGACCCCGATGAGGACGACGGGCATGCAGTTGAGCGTCCCTGAGGCGGTTTCTGACAGTTTGTGCAGAAATTGTTTGGTTGTGCAAACCAATTGTTCCAGCAGCTGTCTGGGTGGCTGGTCTCAGACGATCTTGGAGGTGAACCTGCTGGATGTGGAGGTCCTGGGCTGGTGTGGTTACACGAGGTCTGCGGTTGTGAGGCCGGTTGGATGTGCTGCCATATTCTCTGAAACGCCTGTGGAGACGGCTTATGGTTGAGAAATGAACATTCAATGCACGGGCGACAGATCTGGTTGACATTCCTGCTGTCAGCATGCCAATTGCACGCTCCCTCATTGCTTGTGGCATCTGTGGCATTTTGCTGTGAGACAAAACTGTACATTCCACAGGCCACAATTGACAATCTGATAGACTCCATGCGACGATGTGTTGCACTGCATGAGGCAAATGGTGGTCACACCAGATACTGACCGGTTCTGGGTCCCCAGACCCCCAATAGCGCAAAAAACTGCACAATCCAGGGTGGCCTTTTGTTGTGGGCAGTCTGAGGTACACCTGTGCACTACTCATGATGTCAGATCAGCATCCTGATGTGGCACACCTGTGAGGTGGGATGGATTATCTCAATATAGCAGATGTGCCCACTACCACACATTTGGACTGATTTGTGACCACTGTTTGGGAGGGATGGTTATATTGTGTATCTGGAATGAATTTTAGGTCTCTACGTCCATCCCATGGGGAATGGGAGCAGTAACAAAGGTGTTGCGTTTATATTTTTGTTGAGTGTATGTGTGGTATATAGTGTGATATGTGAACTTCCACGGTGCTGAGATTACTTGCCAGGCATCCAACTTGTGTTGAGGTTGGAGTCATTAAAATTGTCTGCCTGTGCATCTCCATCTTACTGTGATTGAGTGATAAGGCAGTCACAAATGATGCAGGGTGGTCATATATCAACCAAATACTTTAAACCCCTCCTCCACACCCCTGCATCCTCAAGGTGATATTGACTAGAAGCTTGATAGGAAAGGGCAGGGGGAAAATGTCTACACTTAGCATGCTAGCATCATACTTCAAAATAGTCTCATATGTGCCACTTTTGTCTTTCTGGTTAGACTAAGACTATTAAAATGATATTTGGAGTGTGGCATGTTTTATTTTTTTCCTCAGAGAAGTTCCCATTACATGCACAAAGAAAATCTTTTGGTATTGTGGCAATAATCAGATAGAGTTTATAATTACAATGTTTGGTAATAAATGCATAAGTCAGTTTTAAATAAAGGGCTTAAGAAGCCCCAGAGTAATTCACAGATGTCTTGCTTCTGACAAGAAGCTGATTTAAACATGTAAACTGTCTCCTAATCTGCCCTTCCACCTTAGGCAATCTGTCATGATTGACAGTGTGTCTTCAGTGGTAACAACACAAACATTCAATCTCACTGCTGAGGCCCCACAAGGCATTTAATTTCCTTCCAATGAGACAGCTAGGGAGTAAACCCTGTGATTACAGGTATAGCACTGGTTAAAGTTCAGCTTGGCAGGATACTGCTCTCGGGTGATTCAGCCACATTAAAATCCCGGACACTCAAGATGATTTGCATGCATTGTCAGCCCTTTTAAAACATCACACTAAGCACTTGAACAGCTTGCTTCTGCTGGGGCCAAGGGGCCTCACACCTCCCTGTTGCCAAAGATTTGCACACTCACAACCCTAAACATGCTGTTGGTGGTGGTGAGGTTACTTATCTGAGTAGAATGACTATGGTGGTAATTCTTTCTGCTTTATCACATTAGATAGCTTCATTGGGCATTATTTAAAAGCTGCAATACTTTATATAACATGTCAGTTAAAGGCTCTACTCAATTAACCTTCAATAGATAGATAGATAGATAAAGAGAGAGTGAGAGACATAAAAATGAAATAATTGTTTATTAAGCAAACTTAGGGAGGATCAAAACATAGAGTAATTAATATATCATTGCTCATAGTAGGCTGTTCTTTTTGATAGACCTTACTCCTCACTATACAGACTGTTGCTCCCTTAAATGGTTATTTGAGAAGGATTCTCCATTTTTTGTGGTAAACAAATGACTGTAACGCTGTTACGTTCAAGCTTTATAAATGTTTATAATACTGTGACTTATCCCTAAGAGCTTTGCGGAATTTTACAAATGGATGGACTTCTTTTTCTTCATATTCTAGATGATATTCTGCATGGGATTATTTATACAGTAAAAACTGTTTTTGAATATGATGTATAGCTGGGATGAATGTATTGATATCTGACAGAAATATTATCTGATTTGTCCCCAAAAAACAATTACTGATAAAGCTGTATACGGCTGTATTTAATCATTTGTCTAAATGCCCTAAAACATGTGCAAACAAAAAATGAAAAATGCTCTTTTTTGTGTGCACAATTCAACTGTTTTGAAGGATTTCAGATATTTTGAAAATATGAACTGTCACCTGAATGAAATATTTTTGACAGGCTTTTAGGAAATTTGGTAATTTCCTAAAAGCCTTGTACCACGTGTTTTCACTAACAATGAATATCTATTGTGCCAGTCAGATTATTTTTCTGACTGCTATTATTGATCAAAGTCAATACTTTTCAAAAAAAAATGTATTTATTTATTTTTATTAATATTTTTTGTTCCTAAAGCAACATCAGCACAGGTTGTTATTCCCTCAGATTCAGGTGTTATTGTATTACACTGTATTGAATGACTATAAAAAATGTTTGTAGCTAAGGCTGAATTAAAGATCTAATGCCTACTTTTGCTTCACTGTTCAGTATGAATTTTAGTTGCAACCATGTTGTTAACAAAGTGTAGCCATCATTACGTACCACATGAGGTTCATGACTTAATCCATGGCTGCTTGTAGATTCCAGTCTAGAAGTTCCAGTCTAGTGGGGCAGAAAAACTTGAGAGTTAACTCACATCATTTTTAATGGAAGAATAATTCAAAAAAGATACATATATAAAAAGTAACCATTTTTATAAAAGGTGCCGCCATGTTTACTGCTGTACAATTATTTCATTTATTTCTATTTAGAATATTTAGAACTGTTCACTTCTTTTTTTAAGTGAGCAAAGACAAAAATTCAGCAGGTGATCAAATAATTATTTTCCCCCACTGAAGCATACTACATCATCTGTCAATGATGTGGGCATGTCTGGCAGCCAGTGGAACCAGGTCACTAATGTTTATTGATGATTTGACTGCTAAAGGAGTAGAGGATGAATTCTGAAGTGTACAGGGGTATACTCTCTACTCAGATGCACCCAACCACTGCAAAACTGATTGGACAGCAATTCATGGTGCAAATAGATAATGCCCCAGCAAGATATTCTTCAATGGCCAAGTAAATCACCTCATATCAAACCCAGCAGAGCACAATTTTCTTCAGTTTCTGAAGACCAAACTGAGGCATAGACCCACAAACAAGGAGTAACTACAGGTGGCTGTAGTAAAGGTCTGGTAGTATATCACACAACATTTAGTGATATCCATGTGTTTCAGATTGTCTGCAACAAATTTTCATTTAATTATTAATAAAGCCTGCACAATCATGTTTTGATTGTTTCATTTAAAAACCACTGTGGTTACATCCAGAGGCATAACTACAAAACAAGAGTCATTGTCCCAGAAAACAAACCCCCCCCCCCACACACACACACACACACACACACACACACACACACACAAAACTCATGGGCCTAACATGGGTCTGTTGGTTGTTTCTACAAGAAGGCCACAATAACTCAGCTTCAAGGGTCACCACAGCAAATGAATCCACATATTTGATTTTTCATACTGACATCAGAATACTCATGCAGCAAAAGCAATGTACATATCTTAAAACATGTGTGTCCCGGCACCTTTATACAATAACTCAAGTTTGATAATGAAAGCATGATGTGATCTCTTACCAAGTAGAACAGAAACTAAGTGTTAAATCAGAGCAAAAGAAATGGTAGTGGAAGGACAATCAAACCATCCTGGGCACAAATAAACAGACCCCTTTAAACTGACCTGTATGCTGGATAGTCTATCAGTTTTAAGTACTTTGTGGCTTGCTGCTTTCAGGGTCTGGTGACTCCCAGAGCGAGGAGCTAGGGTCAGTCTGCCTTTCATAACAGGCTCCTCTCATCCTCTTTAAAAGCAGCACTTTCCCACCGTGATGTACTGACAGTTTGGTAATGGAATGGAGAGTTCAGAGCTACGTCTCTTGAGAGGAATCTAATATTCTTGGTTCGGACGTGCAGAGTGGCAAGTTTGAAGATGCAGCATTCCAAATATGATGCCAAGAACAGATGGCATCAGCTATTTAAATTTACACCTCAGAATATTTTGATATTTTTAGAGATCAGAGTGTTTGTACAGTTGAAAGGAACAAGACACAAAGAGTATAAAGGTACTTTATGCAGAAAATATTGCCGACTTGTTTGGAAAAAAGTGGCCACACTTTAACGCAGATGACACGTTGGAGTAGCAATAATACAGCATTCCATGCTTCGTTTGTTTTTTACCTTTTAGTCTTTAAGAAAGACTTCCCCTACTTTGTACTATCTATCTGAATATGGAACCTTTATGTTTTGTTGTGTTCACCAGACCTTTGTTTCTCTGGACATTATTTTAAAATGATTCATTTTTGGCTTTTGAGTGTGCTTTAGTTACGACCGTAACATTTTTCCAACACTAGAACATATTGTTGTCTGTGTGTTTTGTGAATAAGAGGTAAGAGGGTGATTATTCTTCTTTTAGATCTGGGTATCAGAAACAATACATCAAATTGACATTCAGTCTTTTTACAACAGCAGAAAGGCATGTTTGTTTTTGTTTTTCTGCTTTTCTGTTCTCTGAGAAAACAGGTTGTGATGAGAGGAAAATTGAACACTGGTAACCATGGTAGGGAATAATTTACCCTTCTCCACTTTAACCGCAAGACTTTTGTTATATGTGGTTAACTGCTGGTTTTTCTCTTTTGAATGTTTTTTAATCTTATGCTGTAAAATTCTTCTTGTGTATAAAAACACTTCTGCATTCTTAGAAATTTTATGAGATAAGCCTCTTCTCAAACAAAACTAGATCTTGGACTTCTGCGAACGCCACATCTGTTCTAGGCTTAAGGGAGCAGAGTAATCAGTTCAGTTGTACTGGTTGCTTGGCAACTGAGGTCATGCTTGGACATTTTCATAGGTTACATATCTGTTCAGAATGATGTCCCTGAGCAGTGCACTAGCTAAGCTACTTCACCAGTTAAATCTGTCTATCCTTGTGCACACATCAACACAAAGCATTTCAGTATTACTATCTCCCTATAGAGAATCAGGAGCTGCAACTGGAACAGGTACGTGAGTCGCATGGCAGGCTCGTATTTTACCTTCAGGCACTGGCTGTCAACATTTCGACTACAGAATTACAAATGACAGAGCAGTTCCTAGACTCACAACCATCACATTCTGCACTCCTGAAGACAGCAGTCATGACATTATTAAATACTATGTTTTTGAATTCATGTGTTGAAATGTTCTGTTGAACATTTATTTTCTTACTAACTACTGAAAACAGAAATAGATATATTGAAATATACTGAGAAATAATTTTCAACCTTTTTTATTTTTGGATGCTATTTTTTTCCACACAGCTAATTTAATTTCATATTAAATTTACTAATATTTAAATATATCAAGCTGATAAAACAGGTGTTGACTTCTCAGTGTCTATAGACATGGATTAGCTAACTAAAAAGATAATTCATAGCTCTATTTCTAAATAGAGAAAATAATGGGAGATACAACATACATTTTTGTGAGTGTACACAGAAGGATAAGTTAAAAGTGATAACGTAAAGTCTAACCCTTTATCACCCAACTATTATACTTTTGCAACAGTTCATTCATTTAGCCAAGAGGAAAGTGTTACTTATGAAATGGTGAATTTTCACATCAGTCTGTCATGGTGAAAATGTTCCAGAGAATGCCATTTAAAAGTACATCTAAGACAGGCCCTGGGTAATCATGCAATAATGTAAGTTATATAAAAGGTTTATTACTTTCAGTCAAAATGTCTTTTCTTTTTCTTTTCTTAACTCCACTCATTATAAATGTTTTTAGTACATGTGACTGTAGTAAAATTAATGAATGATACTCTTAAATCCTGATAACACAGAAATTAAGCATACTTAATAAGAACTGTGTATGTCCATGGAGTTTACGTATTATTGGAAAACATAGATAGATCTCTTTTTCATCACATCCAGACCTGTATAGGAGACTGACTTGAAATGATTTTCCTCAAGGCTCTTGCTGTTTATTTGAGATCGATAGACACATTTGGTTGGCTTTGTTAAAGGAGTAAAACACGACGACCCGGCTTTGCCCACCAGCCTGTCCACCCAAAAACTTCCATTAGATTCCCCCCTGACCCTAGCCACCCTGTGCAAGATACAGCACCACCTGACAGATTCCATTTACTCTGAACACATTGAGTTGGTGTAAGTGGTGATGGAACAGAGCAATGGGCAAAGGAAAAAAATAAATAAATAAATAAACTAAGAATTAAGAATAAAAACATTGTATAATGTATTTAGTTAGTTACGTATGTTATGATTATTATTTTTTTTATTACACGGCCCACCGTGTCCATTTCATGCTTTGCCTCTCCAAAGTGTGAAATGGACACAGATGTAGAAGTTGCATTACTGCATACAGAAGTTGCAGTACCAGCAGGGGGAGATAATATATTTAAAAGCAGGAAGTTGTTAGTCAGCAAGAAAGGTATAAAGTACATTCCAGGGTCCTTAATCAACAGAAACGATTAAGCTAGGTGGCTAATATGTATTTATATGTAAACGTGTTAATAATGTCTGTTTAAACACTTTCCAATGATTATTTTCATATTGACTTGAAAAAAAAAGTCTCCCTGTGCTGGTACTGCAGCTTCTTGGAACTTCTGCAACTTCTGGATGCACAGATGTGTCTATTGCATTTTTGACTGTGATACTGGACTGTCTAGGTAGCCTAGTGGTCGCCAAAATTTGTATCCAGAACTTTTTTTTCCAGTTATAACAAAATACAAAATAAAACTTTCAAGGCTGAAACACAAAAAGGCCAGATCTATTTGACAGCAACTCTAAGTATTAGAGATGGACCGATCCGATATTACGTATCGGTATCGGTCCGATACTGACCTAAATTACTGGATCGGATATCGGAGAAAAATAAAAAATGTAATCCGATCCATTAAATATCACGAAAGCACCTCACAAAACTTGCAACACGCCGTAACTCACCTCAGAACGTTAGCACGTCGGAGCAGTATGCCTCACGTGATAGAGCGGCTGTGGCGTGCGGGACCTGTCGGTGGTCTGGATAGCATTTGGAGCTTCGCTAGCGACCCGGCATTTCATCTCCGACAAAGTTATCCCCGAGAGAAGTAAAGCAAGTGTGTAAGTCCATCTCTGAATGTTTGTAAAGCATTCCTGCGTTAAGCTTAACAAACGATATATGGAGCGACTGCCTCTTCTTGCTGCTACTTCAATCATGAAACTGCTTAATGATCAGCTGATCGGCTTTTCTGTCGTGAGTCCGTGTCTCTAGTTTGCTTTTGGCCCACTTTGCACCAGAAAGAGGAAACCAGCGGCTGAACAACAGAAGCACGTTTAAGCTTGATCAGCTGTTGTTAGAATGTATTTAATATTAGTTTCTACTCGAGGATCTTTTTCTACGTAGCTGACGCTGGTAACTGTGCAGGGGCGGATCTAGCAAAGTTTAGCCAGGGGGGCCGATAGGGCATTAACAGGGAAAAGGGGGCACAAAGACATACTTTTCTTTCTTATTCTCATTTAAAATGTCAAGCTTTTAATAAATAATTATCTGACACCCAAAGTTTTAATTTGATGCAAAATGAATATAAGTCCATTACTGTATATAGTAACTATTAAGTCTAATATATATACACCCTAGTAAGCTATAGTACTTTTTCCTTTGGGAAGGTACCATCTGTGCAGTCTGCAATTTTGTTGAAGAAAGATGTTGAATCTATTTAATATTTCTTGAAAAATAATTGATTTCTGTGCATTTTTTTCACACTGCATCAAATTAAGGTTGATTACGTCGATTAAGCATCATGAGGTGGAGCGTGAGGGGTGGTTCCCTATTTTTTATTTATTTATTTTTGTTGTTGCTGGGAGTTGGAACCCTATTAGTTAGGTTGCTTAATATTTATGCTAAGTACTCTTTAAAATACCAGAATAGGGAGGATGGTGTAGGTTTAAGTTTATTAGATTGATCAGTATTGCTGAACTATGAAACATTTTTTTTGCATACAGGTATAACAGAATAGCTTTAGTGTAGTTGTTGTTTTAAACTTGAGTATGAACTTATACAAAATGCAGCAAGATATTTAAAAAACAGTTTTGTTGATTAAAAAACACTATATCGGATTCATATCGGTATCGGCAGATATCCAAATTTATGATATCGGTATCGGACATAAAAAAGTGGTATCGTGCCATCTCTACTAAGTATCACAATCTGAATCCAAATGATCTCTCCTTTTTAATATAATATCATGTGATATACGACAATTTCAACAGAAAATAAAAAGTTCTGGACTCTGTAAGCTTCGGGTTTAACTGGTTTTTACACACTGTAAATAATAAAGAAAGGGCTCTTTTTGTTCTTGTTTTTGGATCCACAAATCAGAACTCCGTTAGAGTAAAGTCCTTGGTCCCATTGCCTCATATATATGCAAAGCGTGTTGCCAAACTTCAAAATACACATATCCACATAGAAGGCTCAATGAGGGTTCTCAAGTGATTCATATTGCATGCATCTGTTGCAAAATAACCTTCTAATTTACTATTTTATTACACATGTCATTCATGGGTATGCTTTATTCATATTGGTAGTCGCTGGCCTGGAAGTTGAAAAAAAAGCTTATCTCAGGTCCCGCCCACTGCACATGGTTATTTCGACCACAGTCACTTGAAGTTGCCAAATGTCATTTGCTTTTTTTTTATCATCTTTCTAGAGATACAAAGTGTTAGAAAACCTCTGTGCTCTCAATTGGTATTCCAGACATTCGTTTATATTGCCCACTGTTTTCTAAAGCTCACATCCAGCATTTAAGGCGTTACACACATTGTCCAAATTTATATAATAGAATTGTTTTTATGCCCTTCCCTGAATAAATACTCAGCTCCATCAGAGCTGTTGTTATTATGTTTATTCAGATAAAGTTCTGAATTATTAATTAAAATTTCAGCATTTTAATTACATTATGGGATATGGCATTGCGGATGTGAATCAGTCAAGATAAATCACTCATTTAAAAAGTGAACTCATCCCTTTCCCGCTGATACTTCTAGAAGTATTTCTCTACAATACACCAGAACTAAAAATTACATATTTTTTATGCTGGAATAACAATAGCATATGCTGAAAATATAATGTGAATATAATTTTTATTGTATTTTTTGTAATTAATTACAAAGTCAGATGCTGCTTGTATTTTTTATTTAATTTTATAACAAGATGGCATCGTGAAGACAACTGAGTGATGTCATTGTGTCTTCTGTTATTTAGTAACACAAATAAGTAATGCTATAGCTTCACCTCAGAATATCAATTAATGAAGTTTAGATAAAAAAATCAGTAGAAATATTAAACTACTAGCAAGCATAGAACGAACCTGACAAACAACGAAGCAATCAACCAAAAAAACACAGGAGGCAATTTCAGGAGTATAAACCCCATGTCAAAGCTTTAACGACAGCTCCATTAAGGTGCAGTTCAGGCAAACAGCAAATCAGCCCGGGCATTTTGACTAGTGACCGTCCCACCATGGTATTATAGGAAAAGCCATAAAGCCTTTATAATAAACTTAAACCTACAACATCCTCCCTATTCTGGTATTCTAAACAGTACTTAGCAAAATTATAAAACAACCTAATTTAAAATTTAAAATCTATTATTTTTCTCCAGTAATTAAATAGATTCAACATCTTTCATCAACAGAATTGCAGACTTCACAGATGGTACCTCCCCAAAGGAAAGAATACTGTAACTTCCTAGGGAATATACTAGACTTGATATTTACTGAATACAATAATGGATTTCTATACATTTTACATCAGATGAAAACTTTGGTTGTAAGATTCAGATAATTATTTATTAAAAGCTAGACATTTTAAATAAGAATAACCTCCACTGGTTTCCTCCTTCTGACGCAGAGAGAAAAGCCGAACAGCTGATCATTGATCAGTTTCATGATTGAATTAGCAACTTTCTAGCTGAAGAGGAATGGGACAAATCTCGTTCCTTTTCACCTAAACTTTAAAGTTCGACCTCCTCAGCTGTAATTGGTCTAACCCAGAGTTGATCGTGACCAACTGGCCAATCCACCACCATTCATTTATACCGTTAAAAAAAAGAAAAGAAATAAAACCCCATCGGCCCATAAAAATGGCTACAATAATGAGAAGGGCTTCTCAGTGTGCTTGGACTCAAGAAATGGAAGAAAATTTAGTGCAACGAAGACCAGTGCTTGGATGTTTGCTTGGAGCTGTACCACAACTGGTTGGATAAAGAAAACATTTAGAGAGAAATTACCAGTCCTCTTCAACAGTCGGATGAACATCATTTTATTTATTTATTTTTTATTATCCTTGGGGCTGCATTCTCATAATGTTAGTAACAATGAAAAATACACTACATAATGCATTTATAAACAGTGTAAAAGTAATAAGAATACACATATCATATTCTGGAATACATAACAAATGCCAGTGCATTTCTTTTTTCTCTGGGCTTTATCCCTGAGAACATAGGAGGCTACTTCCACTTGATTAAATCAAAACCCAGTGATAGCGGTAACAAATCTCTGACATTATTTTAAGGGCAGCAAACATGTTCAACTTAAGCATCAGTCCTGATTAAAAGTTAAAGACCACTTGAAAAATCCAAACCGTGACAGGTCTAGACTGTATAATAACCTCAAAGTCAATATCTGTACTGCGAGTAAAGAGTACCAAGAATATTGTGAAAGAAAATGCACAAATAATTGTAAGGTAAACCACTCAAATCAATGGTAGTCTGAGAATGAGCTATACAAAATGTAACATCATATTTAACCTTCATTAAGAAATTAAGTAGTTTTATTAATAAAAAATAACAATCTGTCACTGTCAACAAATGATATATCATATTTCTATAAAGCTGTAATATTTCACCTCTCTTGTTGCTTGATCTGCCTTCCAGTGTGAAGGATGACACAGAAGATTGGGTTGAAAGTGATTTTGACAAAACAGACATCATTCCAACAGTTACAAACACCACAGTAGAGACCTTGGACGCCACGAACAATACTTGTCCTTGGTGTGCAAGCACTTAATAGTTGCCCCACTGAATGGCTAGATGTGCCATCACCTGCCAGTGGGAGTGGAAAAGGGGAGTCAAGCACAATAGGCAAATAAAATTTAATTTCTAGGCTGACCCAACTCCTGGTGCATTCACTACTTTCAGAAAATGTGTGGCATCTGAAATATAATTGAAAAGAACCAATATGAATATGACATATAATGATTCTCAAGATCTTACTTCTAACATGCACCACCAGAGTCACCCAATCATTACACCTCTGGGGCTGGTACATCAGTCTAACCCGTCATTCTCATTCACATCACCTCTGGGTTTTTAAAAGTCTCAATTCAAAGGCTCTTGGAAGCAGTAAGTATGGATACTGTCCTTATATACACATATATTTTCCAAAATATTAATGAATTCTCATGAACTTATAATTAATCCATGAAAACTACATGGGGGCGCCATTTGATGAAAGTTGCCATGTTCCCCCAACATATTTAAATAAAAGAATGAAAGACATCTTTGTTCCGATGAAACTGCAATTTAAGTATGTGGCTAGAAGCCACCCACACAATTAATAGACTCAAGGCGGAGTAGAAAAGAACTTGCAGCTGTTTGTGTGTCATGCAAAGTGTTGGCGTTGTTACTCGAGAAAAGGGGCGCGAAGGCAGCAGCAAGAAAGGAGGTGGGGTCTGTGTGTAGTGAACTTCAGCTGGTGTAACGCGGGACATTTTAAAGAGTGTTTCTGCAATTGCGACGTTGAGCTACTCAGACTTCGCCCGTATTATCTGCCAAGAGAGTTTGCCAGCATGATTGCTGTCACTATCATCCCTCTATCCAGCAAGGCCAGTGTAGCGTGTGACATCATCAGCTTGGTGACCACGCATCTCCAAACAAAATGCAGATGCCTTCATCTTCATCACAGGGGACTTTAACCAGGTATCTCTGGTTAGACATACCTGTTCACACCAGCATACAGGCCCGTGGCTCAGCGGAAGTCAGTGAGTGTAAAAACTGTGAGGAGGTGGTCTCAGGAGGCCATAGAGCCCCTTGTAGGACTTTGGAAGCCACTGATTGGAATGCCCTGTATGAAGCACATGGCAGTGACATTGATGGTTTAACAGACTGTGTATCGGAGTATATAAAGTTCTGCACTGATGACTCTATCCCCACCAAAGAGGTGCACTGCTACCCAAATAACAAACCTAGGGTTACGAGCAACTTGAAGGCCCTACTCAGTGAAAAATAGAGGGCCTTTAGGTTGGGGGACCGCCCAGGACTTAAGCCGGTGCAAAAGGAGTTAAAAAACAGACTTGTGGATGTTACGGTTCGGCGTTGGCAGTGTATTGTTTTAGGCATTTTGTTTTGGCGTGACTGTTATGTGTTTCCTGTTTTACTTTGAAAGTCTGTGTTATCTTAGTGTTCAGATTACGTTTCCTTGTCTCGTCAGGTCTTATTTGCCCCAGCTGTGTATCCCTCCTGTGGTCCATTCCCTAATTGCTCCTTCTATGTATTTAAGCCCTGTGTTTCTGTATGTCATGGTCGCGATCTCCCCCCCGTTGTAAATAGTTTGGCGCCTTGTGTTTGGTGATGTAAATAAATGTCGTATCTTGCTTTAAATCTCGTCTTGGGATTATTTTTGTGGAAGTTGCACGCCGGTTGCCTAGGCCGGGGTGTAACATATGGGGGCTCGTCCAGTCGCTGGGGGGTATGATTCTCGCTTGGGGTGCGAGAGGTCCCGGGTTCAAATCCCGGACGAGCCCCCATATGTTACACCCCGGCCTAGGCAACCGGAGTGCAACACGAAAAAAGTAAAAATAAAGAAAAAAAAACACACACAAAAAACCCCCACTAAAGCTCACCACCAAAATCCCGAAACGAAAGTATCAACAAATCTATTTACAACAAACTATTTATTTACAACAAAACACCAAACTATTTACAACACGGGGGAGATCGCGACCATGACCAACTGACACACAGGGCTTAAATACATAGAAGGAGCAATCAGGGAATGGACCACAGGAGGGAAACACAGCTGGGGCAAATTAGACCTGACGAGACAAGGAAACGTAAACTGAACACTCTAAGATAACAACAGACCTTCAAAGTAAAACAGGAAACACATGACAGTCACGCAAAAACAAAACACTGACAACACCGAAACGTAACATTTCCCCCCACCCAAAAATCAAACATGTAACCCCAAGTGAAATGTTTGATCAAAAGCGGATGAAGGCTGGTGGAGGCTGGAGCGGTCCCACGGACCCTCCAGCAGACGACGAAGGCTGGAGCGGTCCCCCGGACCCTCCAGCGAAGACGGATGAAGTCTGGAGCGGTCCCACGGACCCTCCAGTGAAGGCAGACGAAGGCTGGAGCGGTGCCTCGGACCCTCCAGCGAAGACAAACGAAGACTGAAGCGGTGCCTCGGACCCTCCAGCGAAGGCAGACGAAGGCTGGAGCGGTGCCTCCAACGGACCCTCCAGCGAAGACAAACGAAGACTGAAGCGGTGCCTCAGACCCTCCAGCGAAGGCAGACGAAGGCTGGAGCGGTGCCTCCAACGGACCCTCCAGCGAAGACGGACGAAGGCTGATGAAGGCTGGAGCGGTCCCACTGACCCTCCAGCAGACGACGAAGGCTGGAGCGGTCCCTTGGACCCTCCAGCGAAGGCGGATGAAGGCCGGAGCGGTCCCTCGGACCCTCCAGCGAAGGCAGATGAAGGCTGGAGTGGTCCCTCGGACCCTCCAGCGAAGGCGAATGAAGGCTGGAGCGGTCCCACGGACCCTCCAGCGAAGGCAATCCCGGACGAGCCCCCACTTATGTTACGACCCGGCTCAAAAGCCGCAACATAAAAAAGGAGATGAATAACAGAGTGTGGGTGAGAAGAGGTTTCATCCTAAAATGGAAAACCAGGTTGGCTAAAATGGCTGGTGCCACCAAGGCAAAGACTAGTGCACTGCCGGAAAGCTTGCTTCAGGTATGCTTTTATCCACACCTGACTAGGTGTGGCCAATTAGCACCAGCTGAAAACACTGAGATGATTAGAAGCTGCAGAGGGACGTAACAGTGGAGAGTAAAGAGATCTGTAGAAAAAAGGTTGAAGGAGAGATTACAAGGACACAGGGCCAGGACGTGTGAAGAGGGCTGAAAGATATCACTGGCTTCCAGAAGAAAGGTGTGGGTGAAACTGTGGGGGATGTGCAGAGGGCAAACAAGTTAAACCAGTTTTTCTGTAGGTTTAACTTCATCTTCCCCTCCTCAAACAACAGCACCCCCACCTGTGACCACCTCACTGATCTATGCTCCTGTGACACCTCCATACTCACCTCTACCCCCCACCAGCCCCTGCACTCCACACCAGCCAAGCCCATTACCAGCATCCACCTGGTGGCAACGCATTACAGCCCCAGAGATCATCTCAGCCCACATAAGCCAGACCGGCCTGCATATCAGGAGCAGGACCCGAGGGCATCAGACCCAGAGTGCTGAAGGCCTGTGCTAGCCAGCTGTGTGGAGTACTTCATCGCCTATACAATCTGAGTCTGTTCTTGTGAGCACTGTCTTCTTTGCTGTGGCATACTAGGGAGGCATCAAAGCAAAGGATGCAAACAGAGTGAACAAACTCATCGGGAAGGCTAAGTCTGTTGTTGGCATGAAGCGCAGCACCCTGGAGGATGTGATCAGTGACAGAATGCTGGCAAGACTGTTGGCAATCATGGACAATGACTCCCACCCATAACACACTGGACAATCTGAAGAGCAGTTTCAGCAACAGGTTCCTTCAACCTTGCTGTCTGAGGGAACATTACAGGAGGTTGTTCCTTCCCGCTGCTATCAGACCTTTTAATTCATCCACTTGGGTTAGGTCCACACATGTGGAACAGAACAGAATTAATCACAACTCAGTGCACCCTGTCACTTTTGTACACCATGACATATCTTTGCACACATACCCATGCTTTTATATTTATATGTATATTTATATTTATACCTATATCTCTATATTTATCTATTTACTTTAATATTTATCTATCAATATCTCTGTTTTTACACTCATTTTAGAAGAGTTCTTGGTGTTTGTTGTATCTTTGCTGCTATTAAAACTCAGTTTCCCTCTGGGATTAAAAAAGTCTCTCTGATTTTGATTGTGCTGCAGAGCTCAAACTACTGGTTAAAGATTGAAACTATGCAAATACTGATGATATGGTCAAATACTGTATTGTATTCACCAGTAACCCACCCAAACTAAGAGCAAAGCTACTTAGCCATGGAGCAGAGCTAATCCATCTCACACTCAACGTCGCAAAGACAAAGGAGTTGATAGTGGACTTCCAGAGGTGCAGAGAAGTACACACCCCCATCACCATCAACGGCGCTGCTGTGGAGAGAGTGAGCAGCTTCCGGTTCCTTGGTGTACATCTGGCTGAGGATCTTACGTGGTCAGTACACAAAAACAAAACAGTGAAGAAGGCACAGCAGCGCCTCTTCTTTCTCAGGAGACTGAAAAGATTTGGCATGAGCCCCCGCATCCTCAGGACCTTCTATCACTGTGCCATTGAGAGCATCCTCACTGGATGCATCACCACCTGGTATGGCAACAGCACCGCCTACAACTGCAAAGCTCTCCAGCGAGTAGTGCGGTGCTCTGAACGGATAATTGGAGGTGAGCTTCCCTCCCTCCAAGACATCTACAGGAAGCGCTGCCTGAGGAAAGCGGGGAGGATCATCAAGGACTCCAGTCACCCCAGCCATAAACTGTTCAGACTACTTCCATCAGGAAGGAGGTTCTGCAGCATCCGGTCCCGAACCAGCAGACTGAGAGACAGCTTCTTCCACCAGGCCATCAGACTGCTGAACACGTCATAGACACCTCAGCTTCACTACTGGAACTTCAACATTATGCACTCCATACTGTACAGTAATGCCACTGTTTTGCACATGTCTCAACTCTGTATATTTTTATATATTTTATTTATTGTTTACTCTATTTAATTTGTAAAATATGTGTGTACACACACACACACACACACACACACGTAGAAAAATATTTAGTATACACATCCAGAAATGCATATACTATTATATATTGTACATATATTTATTAGTTTCAGATGTAGCCATTCTTGTATTTTGCTTGTTTACGTTATTGTATTTTGCACAACTCTGTTGCTTGTGAAGCTTGCACACAAGAATTTCACTCACATGTACTGTACCAATGTACCTGCACATGTGATGTGACAATAAAAGTGATTTGATTTGATTTGATTTGATCCTAGAGAAGGCAATTGACAAGGCTTGCTCTCATGAGCAAGCTCACGTACAGCTAAACACCATGGCTAGGGAGAGCCATGTAGTACATGCAGTACAGTGCAAGACCAGAAAGAGAAGTACTAACAAACAGATCAGCAGACTCATTGAAGGCACCAAAACATTCAGCAAAAGCTGTGGTGCATGACAAAATGACAAAAAGCTCAACATCCCACAATCCACATAAATCTGTTCACAGAGGTGACCATAGATGAAAAAATGAACAAAGATTTTGACTCAGAGCTGTTTGTGGACAGAGCAGAAGACAATCTGAGGACACTGCTTATTTAGAGACACAAATGGGACCAAGCATCATAACACTAATGTTTAAATTGAACACTGCAGCCTAAACAATCTCTTGACTTTAACACGTTGTTTGCCAACACAACACTACTGAAAGACAAGCACAAGCTATATGGAGTGTTGGCTAAAAGTAAGAGACTACTGCAATTTAAACGGTAGATTAAAAGACAGATCAACCACACGGAAAGTCCACATTGTGGATTGTAGCGGCCCACCCATTTTTGACTACAAAGCATACACAGCCCTCAGGCTAATTAAAGAAATGTATGCAATTATTGCCACCAGCAAGGAAGAGTGCTCCACACATCCAGTAGATATACTGAACAAATAATCTGATATTTTCAAAGGCAATGGGGAATTTCAAGGCGAGTGCAGCTTCACCCACCCAATGGATCAATCCACTGGTAATATATGAAAAGCCAAGAACACGCAAGCTCCACATATGTTTGGATCCACAGCCCTTAATCAAAGCGATAATGAGACCACCCTAACCCTCCCCACAGTTGACCATGGAACATCCAAGCTGGTCAGAGCAAAATATTTCAGCATACTAGATGCAAAATCTGGCTATTGGGCCATCAAGTTCAGTGAAAAGTTGCACTACTCACAGCTAGCAATGCCATGTTTGGCAGATACCATTTCCTCAGACCCCCCTTTAAAATGTAGTTTGCCCAGGACTAATTCCAGAGCAGGTATAGATGGGACATACAGTGCTGTGAAAAAGTGTTTGCGCCCTTCCTGATTTCCTCTTTTTTTGTATCTATGTCACACTTCAATGTTTCAGATCATCAAACAAATTTAAATATTAGACAAAGATAACACAAATAAACACAACATGCAGTTTCTACAATACAATACAATACAACTTTATTTGTATAGCACATTTAAAAGACCAGTGGTACACCAAAGTGCTTTATAATAAAAACAGGGAAATTAAGACAATAAATAAAAGACTATTAACAAAGTACCACATATGTCATCAGGTTAAGGGCACTAATTATACAACAATAAAAGGGAATATAAGAACAAAGTTACTAAGAACAGATATAGCTAAAAGATAAAGTACATAAATAAGAAATTGAACCAAATATAAAACAGGGACGCTAACTAGATGGAAAAGCTATGTTGAATAAATGAGTTTTTTAACGGCATTTGGAATAACTAGCAATGAGTCTTTTACAACACTCTGGAGGAATTTTGGAGCTAAATTGTAGGGGTGCAGCGATACTCGTATGGATATTGAGCCGCTCGATACAGTGCTTTCGGTTCGGTACGCATATGTATCGAACAATACAAAATTTGTAATTTATTTTATCAACTTTTCTTCTGACGATGCTGTCTGTGTTGAGAGCTCAGTGGATCTGCGTTCGACTACTCTGCCTAGGCTGCACTGTCGAGCGCAGATCCACTGAGTGCAGCACAAGCTAGCAAGACAGAAGTTAAGCTCGTTGCAACATGGCAAATTGAACCTCCCCCACCCTCATTCAGATCTGGCCTATTTTTGGTCTTCATGTGAAGTATGACCCTGAAGGTAAGCGCGTCATGGACAAAAGTAAAACAGTATGTCGGATGTGCCACGCAATGCTCAATTGGTGGGAACTACTGCGTTAGCGCAGTTTGCTCGTTAACGTGTTGACCCCGTCCAGCCCCACGCACGGGGCGATCCGCGGTAGCTCATTAACGGAGATTTGCCGTGTTGTGGCGTTAACGTCATTTCAGATTAACGCTGACAGCACTAGTAGGAACACAACGAATATGACTGCACATTTACTCCGACAGCATCCTAGTGCAAAGATAAGTGGAAGCAGACAAAAACAACAAGCACGCATGCTACAAACTTTACCCGAGTCATTTAGACAGCCGTTAGCACATGATTCTCCTTATGGGGACCTGATATGTTTAATATGCTGCTGAGGATATAGCCCAGAAGAAGCGTATAGTATAGCTTTTATTTTGGAAAGAGCCATTTCTCTGTAATAAACTCTCTTTTCCAAAGATGAGTGATTTCTCAATCAGATATATTATTTTTTATTACTTTGTTGTTTCAGCAACATTAAATTTAAAAACTGTACTTTTGAGTTAAAATATATATTTATAATTTTAATGAATGACAAATTAAAAAAGCATGAACATTTTTTTGTATTAAAAAAATATTGAACCGTGACACCAAAGTATCGAACCGAACCGTGAATTTTGTGTATCGTTGCACCCCTACTAAATTGCTGTAATTCAGCCACATTTTAAACACGAACCGCCTCTTTAAGATCATGCCACGGCATCTCAATCAGATTCAAAAATCAAGCTAGGACTTTGATTAGACCACTCCAAAATCTTCATTTTGTTTTTTGTTTTTTTAAGGCATTCAGAGGTAGACTTGCTGGTGTTTTGGATCATTGTCCTGCTGTCAGGATGTTTTGGTAGACAGCAGAATTCATGGCTCCATTTACCACAGCAAGTCTTCCAGGTCCTGAGGCAGCAAGACAGCCCCAGACCATCACATTATTACCACTATATTTTATTGCTGGTACAGTGATTTGAAATGCTGTGTTACTTTTGCACCAGACATAATAGGACACACACCTTTCAAAAAGTTCAACTTTTGTATTTTCCCAAAGCTTTGGGGATCATCAAGATGTTTTCTGAGATGCACCGTTGTGTTCCTTTTGCTCAGCAGTGTTTTTCGTCTTGGAAATATGCCATGCCGGCCATTTTTGCCCTGTCTCTTTCTTATGGTGGAGTTATGAACATTGACCTTAACTGCGGCAAGTGAGGCCTGCAGGCCTGAAATCAGTGTGCAACTTCAAATTGAGCCAATAAGCAGGATCGATATACAAGTAGATTAAGAATTCAGAGAAATCGAACTACTGTGAACTGGTTCACTACAACAACTGGTTCTTGATTTCCTATCCCGGCACATAGATGTGGAATCTCACCACAATCCACTGGAGACCCTACTCTGTAAACCACTAGCACTGACACCATCACAGCTATAGTGTATATTACTTTCACTTCACATACGCCACCATAGCCCAGGATGAGCAGCTATATGGCCTCACGCATGCCATTTGGTCTGGCTGGTCGGAGACAAGGAAACAATTTTGCCGATTTGTTACCAAACATTGCAATAAGATCACAGAGGCCAGTGGAAACTTCCTAAAAGGTGAGAAAATAATTACTCCCCACAAGCTCAGAAAAGACATGCTGCACTGTATACATGCTGGACATTTTGGTACCGAGAAGAATAAACACCAGACTAGAGCCATAATATTTTGGCATGGTTTGAGCCGACAAATAGCGGAAACGATAATGAAGTGTGACAAATGCCAAACACACCACAACTCTAACCAGAAAGAACCCTTACTCTTGCAGGCAGTTCCAGAGAACCCATGGCAGACTGTAGCAACAGATTTATTTCACTGGAAGTCAGAGAACTACATTGTCATATGTGACTATCTCACCAGGTACTTTTAAAATCAATGGCTGTGTTCAATTTCAACGGCCCAAGCTACAGCTCTGAAGATTTCCAGCAGTTTGCAGATTCATGGGGTTTTCAGCACATCACAAGTCCTCACTACTCCCAGAGTAATTGTATAAAAGGCCCCAAAATTCATAGAATAGTTTTATTGGTGTTTATAAGTTTATATAAGCTCATTTAATATTCAGTCTTCTGTCAGTTTGGGCCAGCCCACCTTCTAGTGACATCATCCGGTTAGTAAGGTGGGCAGGATGAGCAGTGTTGGTCCGGAGGGGGTGCACTGATTCCTGGGGAATGTTATGTGTGCGTAAATGACAAGTAAGTATTGTGTTGTATTTTGCCTTTGTTTGTGTTAGTACTGTAATGTGTTTACCATTTGGAAGCTAATGTAGTCTATAGTTGGAGCGGTAGGCCACGCATGCAACGCGTGAGTTCACCCTCATTTCATATGCTAATTTATGTTGTTAGCTTACCCCAGTTTAGCTTTGTTGACGCATGTACGGTCGCTCGTATGTCCATAACGTCATTCCTGTGTTATCAGACCTTCTCTGTATGTCATGGTCCCTGTGCCCTGCTGGTCAATCCTCTATTGGGCAATATGTTTGTGGTTTGTTTGCTCTCTCGCCCTCTCTCTCTCACTCTCTCTCTCTCTCTCGCCACGGCGATGCTCACTGCGGGCTCCCGCTGCTGGCCCACACACCTGCTCATCACCACACCGGCCGCTGATCCCAGCTGATTACTGCACTACTTAGATGGCGAGTCTGCACTAGTCTTCGCTGGATCGTTGAGCTATCAGTGTCAGTTAGACTTGTGTTTCGGCTAACCTTCACCTTGAGAATTTCTTATTATTATCCTGCTAACCCGACGTTTTTTGTGTAGGTCGTTTTTGGAACCCGATGCGGAGAGGAGTGATTGAAGGGGGAACCTTTTGTACAGAAAGTGTGGAACACCCTTCTCCCAACCCTGTTTCCCACGGACCCTGGCGACCCGGACCCGTTTCCCCTGCACGTTGTATATAGCCACTTGGTGTATGTGTTCACTGTAAATAAACGCACTGTCCTTCGCTTAAAGGAAAACCCTGGCCTGCGCCTGAGTCTCTTTCGGAACCCTTAACAGAACGATCCAGCCATTATGGACTCAGCAGGACAGGACCCCGTGGGCCGGGCTCTGGCCGCCCAGGAAGCCGCGCTGGTCCGCCATGAACAAATGCTCGGGCAGCTACGGCAGGATGTCGCCGCATTGACCCTGGCAGTGGCGCAGTTAATACCGCTGGGGGGAAATGCGCAACCAGGGAATCCCCAGCCGCCCAGCCCGGCTCCCCAGGCGGCACCGCCCGCCGTAGCGTCAGGTAGCTCACCGCGGGTCGGTACGCCGTCTGACGGACCTTTACCCACACCGGAACCATTCTCGGGTGAGTCTGACAAATGCGCCGGATTTTTGGCTCAGGTGTCTCTGACGTTTCGCGAGCTGCAGCGTTTTCATGGCAACGATGGGGCGAAGATCACTTATTTAGTTCAACTTCTGAGGGGCCGTGCACTAAAGTGGGCCCAGGTTGTGTTAAACTCTGATCCTGTCATCACCTACGCTGACTTTCTCTCCAAGTTTAAGAATGTGTTTAACCCAGGCACCGGGGCAGAGGCCGCTGCTCTCCGTCTCCTCAACTTCAAACAAGGTAGGAGAAGCATGTCTGATTACGCTATCGACTTCTGGATTCTGGCAGAAGAGGCAGGGTGGAATCAGGAGGCGCTACGGAGCACGTTGCTGAACAATGTCAGAGAAGAATTAAGGGACGAGCTAATCATGCGTGATCTCCCTGCCTCCTTTAATGAGCTAATGTCCCTGTGCATTAAGGTGGATGAGCGGTTACGGGCTCGCCGGTCGCAGCGGAACTACAACTTCCATGAGGCTGCGGGAGTCTCTGGCACCGGCGCCATGGCGGATGCCGGCCCCTCCCGGACTCACGAGAGCGGGGACGGAGAGGAACCCATGCAGCTGGGCGGCTCCCATCTCACCGCGGCGGAGCGTCAGCGCCGGATTACCGCCGGTGAGTGCCTCTATTGTGGTCACAGGGGACATGTTGTGGCTACCTGCCCTTCGCGGGCAAAAGGGCGCGCCCGCCAGTGATGGTAGGAGTACTGGTGGGCGAGCTGAGCCAGGAAGAAGCTCCTCCCCGTTTAACACTACCGGCCACGCTTTCCATTCACTCTAAGAGCCGCTCCCTATCGGTGTTAATCGACTCTGGGGCGGAACAAAACTTTATTGACTGTCAGTTAGCCCGGCAACTTGAGTTACTATTGGAGCCCCTGCCTCATGCATTACGTGTTACGGCATTGTCAGGTCAACGCCTTCCAGACATCACTCTGGTGACGGAGCCTGTCGAGCTCACCCTCTCTGGCAATCATTCTGAAGAAATCTGTTTTTTGGTGTTTAAAGCAACTCGCACTCCACTAGTTCTCGGCCATCCTTGGCTACAACAGCACAACCCTCACATAGATTGGCTAAAGGGGCGTGTCACTGGGTGGGGGGAGGACTGCCACATGACCTGCCTTAAAGCAGCCTCGCCTCCAAGCGTTGAAACGCCCTCTTCTGGGGTATTGGAATCAGCTGATTTAACTAATGTGCCCTCTGTTTATCACGACCTAGCTGAGGTGTTTCAAAAGGCCCGCGCCCAGTCACTCCCTCCGCATAGACCCTATGACTGTGCTATCGAACTGCTCCCGGGAGCTCCTTTACCCACCAGTCGGCTATATAGCATCTCACTTCCAGAACGAGACGCTATGGACAAGTACATCACGGAATCCCTGGCTGCCGGCCTCATTCGGGCCTCCACCTCTCCAGTCGCGGCAGGCTTCTTCTTTGTCGAAAAGAAGGATAAAACCCTCCGGCCATGCATTGACTATCGCGGATTAAACAACATCACAGTAAAAAATAAATACCCTCTGCCGCTCCTCAGTTCTGCCTTTGAGCTCCTCCAGGGGGTTACTGTTTTCACCAAACTGGATTTGCGAAACGCATACCATCTGGTTCGCATCCGTGAGGGCGATGAGTGGAAGACCGCCTTCAACACCCACCTCGGCCACTTCGAGTACCTTGTCATGCCCTTTGGTCTCACTAACGCCCCTGCGGTGTTCCAAGCCCTGGTGAACGACGTGCTCAGAGACTTCATTAACCGTTTTGTTTTTGTCTATCTAGATGACATCCTGATCTTTTCCAGAAACCAATCCGAGCACGAGACCCATGTCAGACAGGTCCTGCAACGACTCCTCGAAAACCGATTGTTCGTCAAAGGAGAAAAGTGTGAGTTCCACGTCTCCACCGTTGCATTCCTGGGGTACATAATCGACCAAGGAAACCTCCGCCCGGACCCTGTGAAGGTAAAAGCCGTTGTTGAGTGGCCGGAACCTCCTAATAGGCACCAACTGCAACGTTTCCTTGGATTTGCCAACTTTTACCGGCGGTTCATTCGGGACTTCAGCCGAGTTGCCTTGCCGCTGACCCAGCTAACCTCTCCCAAGCTTCCTTTTCAGTTGAACAAAGAAGCTCAGGCAGCTTTCCAAGAACTGAAGAAACGATTCGCCTCAGCCCCCATCCTGATCCAACCCGACCTCACGCAGCCATTTGTGGTCGAGGTCGACGCGTCCGACTCAGGGGTTGGAGCGGTTCTGTCGCAACGGAAGGACGGTAAGCTCCACCCTTGTGCCTTCTTCTCCCGCCGTCTGTCCCCTGCAGAGAGAAACTATGACGTCGGGGATCGGGAACTGCTGGCGATAAAACTAGCCCTGGAGGAGTGGCGGCACTGGTTGGAGGGCACGGCTCAGCCTTTCCTCGTCTGGACAGACCACAAGAACCTGGCATACCTACAATCAGCTAAGAGGCTCAACGCTCGACAGGCCAGGTGGGCCCTGTTTTTCACCCGTTTCCACTTCTCCATCTCTTACAGACCCGGTTCCCGGAATGTCAAACCCGATGCCCTGTCCCGTCAGTTCTCAGTCTCGGAGGACACCACTGAGCCCGCTCCCGTTCTCCCCGCCACCTGTGTCGTGGGCGCCATCTCCTGGGGGATCGAAGCAGCCATTCGGGAGGCTCAGGTGTCGGAACCGGATCCGGGAGGTGGGCCAGCCCAACGGCTCTACGTCCCTCAATCAGTACGTTCTCAAGTACTTCAATGGGCCCACACTGCCCGCTTTACGTGCCACCCAGGGGTCCACCGCACTATCAACTTCCTCCAGCGCTACTTCTGGTGGCCCTCTCTGACTAAAGACGCTCGGGAGTACGTCTCCGCCTGCGCGACCTGTGCCCGGAATAAACCATCTCATCAGCCGCCCGCTGGACAGCTCAATCCCCTGCCGACTCCGTCCAGGCCGTGGTCCCATATAGCTTTGGACTTTGTAACCGGACTGCCGCAATCAGCAGGCAACACTGTCATACTTACCATCGTAGACCGTTTTTCTAAAGCTGCCCACTTCATAGCTCTACCCAAGCTTCCCACGGCCATGGAGACCGCACGACTGCTTACCCGTCATGTGTTTCGTTTGCATGGGATCCCGGAAGACATTGTGTCTGACAGAGGCCCCCAGTTCACGTCTGGCGTCTGGAAGGAATTCTGCTCCTCATTAGGAGCAAAGGTCAGTCTGACCTCCGGTTACCATCCCCAAAGCAACGGTCAGTGTGAGCGAGCTAACCAGGAGCTCGAGGCAATGTTGCGGTGCACAGCGTCCTCCAACCAGTCCATCTGGAGTGATGAACTACCCTGGATTGAGTACGCCCATAACAGTCTGACTTCCTCCGCCACTGGTCTGTCTCCCTTCGAGGTCTCACTGGGTTTCCAGCCGCCTCTCTTCCCCTCTGTCGAGGGTGAGTATTCTGTACCATCTGTCCAGGCCCATCTACGGAGGTGCCGACGAGCTTGGCGGGCCGCACGGACGGCGTTGCTGCGCACAAAGGACCGAACCAAACAGACCGCAGATCGCCGCCGCACACCAGCTCCAGCATACAGCGTGGGACAAAAGGTATGGCTGTCCACACGCTTTGTTCCTCTCAGGACTGAGTCCAAGAAGCTCAACCCAAACTTCATTGGTCCTTTTGAGGTTTCGGCACTGATCAACCCCGTCTCTCTGAAACTCCGGCTGCCGCGCAACATGAGGATTCACAATGTGTTCCACGTCTCCCAAATCAAACCTGTCCAGAATAGCCCTCTGTGCCCTCCTTCCGGGCCCCCTCCGCCCGCCCGGCTTGTGGACGGCTTGCCCGCCTATTCCATCACGCGGATTATGGACTCTCGCCGCCGCGGGCGTGGCTTCCAGTACCTTGTGGACTGGGAGGGCTATGGCATTGAGGAGCGGTCCTGGGTTCCGCGGGCCGCTGTCCTGGACAAGCGTATGCTGCGGGCCTTCCATCTGTCTCATCCTGGTAAGCCTGGTGGGTCGCCGGGGGGCTCCCGTTGAGGGGGGGGTACTGTCATGGTCCCTGTGCCCTGCTGGTCAATCCTCTATTGGGCAATATGTTTGTGGTTTGTTTGCTCTCTCGCCCTCTCTCTCTCACTCTCTCTCTCTCTCTCGCCACGGCGATGCTCACTGCGGGCTCCCGCTGCTGGCCCACACACCTGCTCATCACCACACCGGCCGCTGATCCCAGCTGATTACTGCACTACTTAGATGGCGAGTCTGCACTAGTCTTCGCTGGATCGTTGAGCTATCAGTGTCAGTTAGACTTGTGTTTCGGCTAACCTTCACCTTGAGAATTTCTTATTATTATCCTGCTAACCCGACGTTTTTTGTGTAGGTCGTTTTTGGAACCCGATGCGGAGAGGAGTGATTGAAGGGGGAACCTTTTGTACAGAAAGTGTGGAACACCCTTCTCCCAACCCTGTTTCCCACGGACCCTGGCGACCCGGACCCGTTTCCCCTGCACGTTGTATATAGCCACTTGGTGTATGTGTTCACTGTAAATAAACGCACTGTCCTTCGCTTAAAGGAAAACCCTGGCCTGCGCCTGAGTCTCTTTCGGAACCCTTAACACTGTATGTTGTATGTGATGCTTGTGATTGTTTATTTCAAAGTAGCGGAGGTTGTAGCGAACTATTAGTTATGAGGATTAATAAAATAGCGATCGTAGTTTGACCGGAAGGATCGCGTTCCCGCTTGCCCTTCACATTAAGAGCATTACGGCTGATTATAATGGGGTTACGTTAACCTTGCACTAATGCTGTTTAGTTGCATAGTGTGAGCAGTTTGAAGTGTACTATATTTTTCTGATCTTTATATTTGATTATGTTAACTATATTATATTATGTCTGTATTGGAGTGTTTTACTTGTCTATTCTCTTTATTTATTGTTATTTCCATTGTTTATTTCCTTTGTAGAAAACCACACACACACACCTATGTACACCTGCTGTGTTTACAGCCCCAGAGATTGAGGGGTGACAATAAAGTGCCTCAAATGGAACCTCAAGCTCCCTTCTTCTTTCATACTCTGGGACAATTTGGCCTTAAGGGGTGTTCTGGCCGACACACCGGGGTGACCGTAGTGCTCAAAGACTGAATCAGTGCCACAGCCGTGCCTATCTTTGATATCTCCACTACAGTAATGGCTTAGCTGAAAACATGGTTCACACAGCAAAGCAGATCCTTACAAAAGCTAGGAAGACAACAAAGACCCCTACCTCAGCCTAGTCAGAGATGGCAAAACTACAGACTTTCTTTACTTCAGTAGAAGTACACTCATTTGTGTTTAAAAATACTCCAGTAGAAATAGAAATACTGAAGAAACTTCTTTACTCAAGTAAAAGTGAAAAAGTATAACCTCCAAAATATACTCAAAGTAAGAATTAAAAAGTATCTCCTTTAAGGACAATTTTACTAACCATTTTTGTAGAAAGGTGACTGAACCTTGTGCTATATTAAATTAACATAAAACAATATTAGGATGCAAATATCTATATTCTAAGGAAACATGTAGTGAAAGAATAAAAAATTAAGATTTTTTTTTTTGCCTGCACTGTAGAGGGTTACTTTACGTCCATACTTAAACAGTAAAATGAGTGCTGTCAAGGGTTACAGTGGGATTTAGCAGGTGGGATAACTGTAAGATCTATGTAGTGGCTGAGTATGGGGAAAACACCACTCACAGTCACTTTTAATGTGAGCTTCAGTAGGTTTTCTTAGTGTACAGGCTGATCAGCAGACCTGCTGATCTTTGTGGATTTACACAACTGAATTCAACAATATGTAAGCAGTTTCACAAGCTATCTTGACTAATGTTCATCCCCTACACTGGCACTATACTGTTTATACTATATGTATACTAGTATACAGTTGGTATAAAGTTGGAATTCAGTTAATTAATCTAAGCATAATCAGCTTAGATGCAAATTTATCTCTGCTACAGTTGATGTGACCTAAATCTGACTATGAGCACCACAGCTACTGTGAACCAGGCCAACACAGTGCTTTTCTGTGAATTCACCACAGCACTACAAACTAACCTTTTTTATCCTGTGTAAAAATATCTGGTATTTTATACAAAATGTGAATAACGAAAAGTTAGTATAGCTTAGTTTTGTTTCACAAAATAAAAATATAAAACCTGTGAAAAAACCCCAAACTCCAATATGTGATTAAAATTATGACATTACATGTAAAATTTTAATCTGCAGATTATCAACTATCACTGAGCACCCTTAACTCTAACATCTCTCCCTGTCCTGTCTTTTCCTACATTTTTCTCCATCTCTGAGTGAAGTTAGCTTTTCTTCTTTTCTCTCTCTGGAAAAAGCAGCTGGACCTTTAGCTAGCAACACACCGTGTGACAAACTTCACACAAACCGTTTGGTGGGTACTAATGTTTGTTGATCTGATTGATAGAAACACTAACATTAAAATGTGAAATTACCTGCCATAAAAAATTTTTAATTCCCTTCATGCTTCCTCCTCTCCTATAGAGCTAGCTAGATACTGTAGTACTGCATCCACAAGATACAGACACCTGCTCTCCTTCCGGCATGCCTTAACTCCCGAGTCACCCACAAATCTTTTCTGTGCTAAAGCTCATTCAAAATGGACTGATGTAAATTTTTAAAACTATTATGGGATCAGATGAATTGAAATTTGAAATTCTTTTTGAAAAAAAAACCATGTTTATAACATGTCATCCGGACAAAAAAGGAAAAGGACCATCTGGTTTTTGATCAGCGCTCAATTCAAAAGCCAGCATCTCAGGTTGTATTAAGGTGCATTAGTGCCTATGGAATGTGCAGCTTGCACATCTGGACAGGCACCATCAAAAAGAAAATGTTGTCATCCAGTGATGTCTTTTTCATGGAAGGCCTTTTACAAAAATGTAAAGAATACCCAGTACTCTTGAGCAGCTACAATTCTATAACAGACAGGGATGGGCAAAGATGGGATGTGGTGATGGACTTACTTTTTTTTTTAAATGATTCTTTTCTTAATTTAAACATTTGATTTATTTTTTGTGTTGTATTGTAAATAAAATATGGGTTATGAGATTTGCAAATGTTAGCATTCTGTTTGTATTTACATTTGATACAACTTATCAACTTTATCGGAATTGTGGTAGTATTCATGAGTATTTAACACCTATGCCATTGAGTCTATATTTCTGTTACAAAATACACTTCTTTATTTCAATTTGATCTAACAGAGCAAATATGTAAACTTTAACTTGGCATTAAAGGCTGCTGTTAGAGTTGTCCTGCCAAACCATTTTTCCAGGCATAATATTAAAACTATTTACTGTAGATTTTTGACTCTGGGGCTTACTTGGTGAAATAAATTCTAGAATCTTCTAAATGTCATCCACATTGCTGAGCTGCACAGGTATTTCACAACACTAAATGTGTGGGCCACAAAGCCTATAGTCACCAGTGAGGTGCTGAGGGTGTGTGCTGTTATGTATCCATAAAACTGTGCTGGAGGGGAGATGTTTGTGTTTTGCAGCAGGGCACAGCATGGTCATATTTGTTAATGGCACTGACTGTTACTGTGGGAGTCTGTAGCAGAGTCTTAAAATTACCAGTGCTGTCGAAGGGCCAAGGGAGCCAAACCGCCAGTTTTATAGCCTGTTTTCTCTAGGGATAGTACAGTTTTTGCCCCCAGGGATCATAAAGTGTACTGTCAGAGCTGTGCCTCCCAATACAGTGGAGTGACTTGACTCCATATTAAACAAAGTGCATTTTCAAGAAGTAGATTATATAAAAGATTGGGGCATCTGCCATGTAAGGACACACCTGAATACATTAACCTCATTATTTTCTTTAGAATTATTAAATTATATGCTCCCTTCCTTCTTAGTTTGAGACAGGGATTGAGTATGGGCTATAGTTTACCACTTTCTTTCCTGTCTCTCCTAATAGTTATTGCTACAAATTTGACACCCTAAAGGCTGCAGCCAAGTTCTGCCACAAAATATTTCCTTGGAGCTAAGCAAGGCTGCCAGCCAAACCTCATCAAGTTCAATAAGAAGCATATAAAAACATTTCCCAGAGGTTAAAAGAGAAGACATGGCACTTTTATCATGTGCTGTGGGCTTTATATATGGAGGAAAGGGCAGTCTGGAGGGAATAGTAATTTCTTTTTGATGTTTCAGGTAAGACAGGTAGAAGAAAAGAAAGTCTTGGGAAACACAATGTGACCTGTAAATACAGAATATATATTGTTTTTTGTTTGTTGTGTCTTTATGCTCCTCTTTTCTCTTTGCCCTTGTCTCAAACATTCAAGACAGATGGCTGAGCATTATTTTATTGGAGGTTTTGTCCTGTTAAGATGGCGTTTTGCTTTTGTCCACTGTAGCCAAGTGCTCACTCAAAAAGGAACGATTGAGTTTTGCCTTTAAAATATTGGAAGGTCTTTATTGTACAAGATAAACTTCCCCCAAAAGAATTATGCAGTCAGTTGGCTAAATATGAATACAAGTGAATGGGATAAAATATTAAAGCTCTTTGTTGTGACTTTAAAACAAATACAACAGCATCAAAGTGGGATTACAGCAGTTACTACCATTACCATTCATGTTAGTTACTTCATGTTAGAAATATCACCTCCTTATCAACAGCTTTCTGCATAAATGTGATACTCACTTCGACTTATAGCTGTGGCTGTATTATTTACACAGTATAAGATGAAACATAAAATGTTTGAGAAATAAAAGCAAAACATAAAGAATATGAGAAAAAGAGAGGGAAGCTATAACCTGCCAGTTAAATAGAGTCACTGTAATCATATACTGCTGTGTTACAGTTTCTTTCACCACTGCTCTGAAAAAGAAGTCAGTTAATTCAGTTTGGTTAGCTCAATTAGTTATGCTGTGGTAGTTTACACATTCACCAAACATTTCCAGTTCAATCCTGGGAGAAAAAGGAAATCCCTTTGGGGTTCTGTCAGGAAGGCATCTGGCATAAAAAAAATCTGCCAAATCAAACATTCAGAGTTATCCACTGTGGTGACCCTTCTGAATAAGGGAGAAGCTGAAAGTAGCTTGCTGGTACGCTCCTTTTTCACTGGTAACATTGTGACACTTGCACAGGACTCTTAGACTGCAATTCATTACATTTTATTGTCCTTGGTACCTTTCTGGGTCATCACTTATTGTGAGAGGTAGTTGAATAGAGTTTAATAGATCCCTAAACATCTGTTTGATGCTGTAACCGTAACAGCTGCACTAACATGTTATCGGTATGTGACGAGTTGCAACTAAGAGGTTGCTTCACTCCATCACATTCCTTTCACTGAAACTTTTCTCTTACCACTGACCTGTTTTCAAATAGAGTGCCTTTCAATTTGTTAGCTCAAAAGTTAAAGCCATCGGTAAAGTCCACTTAGGCAAAGTCAAAAAAGCAACATTAAGCAACAAGTGAAATAAATGTACACACAACTAGGGTGGATATTGATAACCATGTAGCCATATCACTTTAGAGAGGTGTGTATCCCAGTGTGCACTCTGTGTCTCTAGCCATCACCTTTATCTTTATTTCAGCGCTCATTACATTTTGATGCAGAGGCTCCAGCTGTTAGTTGTGCATACCATTTAGTTCAATAAAAATTTCACACTTTAAGCGATTGATATTCCACGAGCACCTGCCAAAAACAAAGTGCTCTCTCAGCAGTAAGCTCAATTGTTTATGTAATTTGTTTAGTTTTGCCTTTCCACTTCGTCTGACATGTACATCTTCTTACTTCTAAATGTATTTTGTACATGTGTGGAAATAATGCTGCCTCTAGCTAACTGTGTGTGTCTTTGTTGTCAGAATACAAAAACATTCAGACTAAGCATCAGGAAGCAATTTGTTGAACCTGTGCCACATTTTACCTCCTCAGGATATAAAATTGATCCAATGGTAAGCAAACAGATTAAGCCTCTAGTTTTAATCCAATCCATTAATGTATTTTGTCCTGTGGATGACACTGAAAGGTTCCACGGGGCACACCATTAGTCTTCATGCCTAACAGAAAATATTCACCGTCCAATATCAGGAAAGAGTGTTTCTATTTGTCTTACTAAGAAAAAATATCTTTTATCCAAGCCTGTTTTGCTGGCGTGTACTACAGTTGCTGCATTGATCAGCTGAAATATAATCCTATTTGCTATTGGAAATAGGGGGAAAAAATGACCTGAGGCACAAAACTGCAGTTTATGACAAAAATAAAAGTAACGAAAAAATATAGCTTCAGTATGTGCATATTGTTAGACATTTAATTTGAATTTCTACCATTATAGCATCTTGTACGGTGGCCCTGAGAGACCAAACGGACTACAACTTCAGAAAACACTTGCAAAAAGAAAAACGCTGCAAAAAGAAAAACACCTGCAAAAAGAAAAATGCTGCAAAAAGAAAAACGCTGAAAAAAGAAAAACACCTGCAAAAAGAAGAAAAGCTGCATGTTTTGGTTCGTGCAACTGGTCCGTCGGGTTATTGTCTCCCCAGAAACATTTCCGTTGTGTCTTGTGTGCAGTTTGACTCACTTAGCAGAAGTCAGCCTGTTTAAGGCTCTGATATCTATTCTGTATGACTTAAAGCAGTTATGACATGGTCTGATTTTCTCACCCAATAAAGGAATATTTAATATATCAGTCTACTCTTCATTCTATCAGAAACAGTTATCACAGCTCGTACATTTTCTTTTTACACATATATGTAAGCATTGAGCCAAATTTAGTAATGCCAACATATTAAAAGAACAATATTTGTCTCTTATATATAATACATCTATATATACACTGTCACAGATACTTGTCTTTGAGTGAAGATTTAAGGTGACAGGAAATATAAATAAATGCAACTTCAATCTTTACTGAAGCTCAGTATTTGACACGGAGTTCAAACTCACTGCTGTAATAACTAATAATGATTAATATAATAACTATAATATTGGCCATATTATATTTACATTACCAAAGTGAGATGGCTTTAGTCTCATGAACAACATTAGCTAATTGTTATTTACTAGCTAATCTTAAATGACTGTTCAGTACAGAAATGAAGCCCAACAATCATGTTTTACAGTCCTGTGGTCTCAGCGTCAGATACTTATCAAATCACACAAAGCTAATGTAGAAACAAACGTGCAAAATATGTTCTCCTTCATTTCTGTCAAACAAAGCTGTATGAAACGTTTCCAGCTGTTAGTATCATGGTTGCTAGGCAACCTGGGCAGCGCGACAGAGGCTAGACCGTCCCATTTCACAAGCCTACAAGCCTCGCACTTCCAGCCTCAGTGGTCTTTGAGTACGCGGCCCTTGAGGACCGTTAAGGCTGCGTACTTTAAGGCTGCAGACCCTGAATTGGGATACAGCTATACATACATGTTTTGGTTCGTGCAACTGGTCCGTCAGGTTATTGTCTCCCCAGAAACATTTCCATTGTGTCTTGTGTGCTTTTGCAGTGTTTTTCTTTTTGCAGCGTTTTTCTTTTTGCAGGTGTTTTTCTTTTTGCAGCGTTTTTCTTTTTGCAGCGTTTTTCTTTTTGCAGGTGTTTTTCTTTTTGCAGCGTTTTTTTCGCAGTGTTTTTCTTTTTGCAAGTGTTTTTCTTTTTGCAGGTGTTTTTCTTTTTGCAAGTGTTTTCTGAAGTTGCAGTCCGTTTGGCCTCTCAGGGCCACCGTAAATCTTGGTTTTTTTTAAAGCAAACTTTGTAGAAGTTGTGGTTCTGATACCATGTCTGCACAAAAGGTGCAGCATGGTTAGTTTGCTGAGCTTAACTATTTTAGAAGTGCTCAGAATCCAGTTCCTACTCATTTGCACACATAAATACATTAAAACTGGCTTGCTGGTGAGGTGTGGAGCCACTACCAGGTGAAGTATGGACAACCAGGTGAAAAAAGCAGTCATCTGATGTTACTGAGTTAACCTTTAAGTTTAATTCCATTTGGATCAGTTGTGATAAAAACTGTGATGTGTGGATGTGAAATTCTCTTGACTTTTGAAGTGAAACAACAACAACAACAAAAAAGCTTGGGAACCACTTGTGTACAGGGAGTCTGCACCCATCTTCATTTTACAACTTTGTTACTTGTCATGCCTACTTGTTTGTTTGCCTACCCATATTCTCTAGGAATGCAATACAGCACAAGAACTGTATGTATTTGGAACAAAACACATCAACCATGTAAAAGCACAAAGGAAATCCCTTGACGATACAATTTCTTAATCCTTTTCATTTTAATCAAATAGTTTTTTCATTGGGTTTTGTGTGTTGCCAAAAAAGGGAAAATGAATGCAATTTCTTCTTTTAGCTATGTAGTGGAACCAATGTGAGCATAGAGGCTTAACGTTAGATTGTGACATCTGAGTCTAAAAATTTGTAATGGTTGCAGTTTTGACCTGATGTGACACTGGCAAATTAGCCCATTGAGTTTATCCAAATTGATGCTACATTTCAGCAAAAAGAAAAAAATAATGCAATTCTTTGTCACAGATGAGGCAGTCCCTTTGAGTCTTAGCTAATTAAAGTGTTTTATCTTTGTGACACTTATAATGACCATCTATGTCTTGGTAAAGGGCAGGAGGACTGATTAGCTTCTCTTAAATATCGCTTGAAATGCTGTTAAAATCCCAAATAAGTCACTGGTTATGGGAGGATAAACAGCATATAAAAATATATAATCAATAAAAAGGAATTACGATCGTCTGTTTCTTTGAAATATATAAAAATATAATATGGCAGCTCTGTTTACATCTTCAGGTTGACATCTATCGAAGAGGCACTTTCCAATTAGTTCTGTGTCATAAGGTATAGCAAGCTAATAATATTTTTTAAACATTTTAAACAGCACCAGTTAAACATCATTTCGGTGTGCTGTGCAGTAGTTAATACATAGAAAATATATAAAGTAGGCTACATATATATATATATACATAAGTAACTTGTTAAACTGCTGTGGGTTCACAATCGGACTCTCAAGTCTTGACTGTCAGCTGCTGAACAGAGCTCTTAATAGAGCACCATTCCTTGTTATCCTCTTTAGCATTAGTGTTACGTGTGTGTCAACAGGGCTTGGAAATTCAGCAGTGTTGGATGCATGCCATTTTGAAATGGCTCGAGTCACAAACAAACCCACAGAGACACACATAACCCTTTTTTCCACTTCAAACAAGTTAACAAGTACAGGGGGAATAAAGATCCCATATTCTGTATGACATGTTCTGCTGGGAGCTAATGTTGACACTATCAAAAGGAATATAACAACCCAACACACAACACCAGTCATCCATGGGTCTCAGCTGCAATTACAGCAATGCTACTGAGGTATGCCACCTCTTGAATTTAGACATTTGAACAATGGGGAATTTGTAACTGAGGTCAAGTGAACAATTTCCACCTACCAGTTTTTGTGAGAAATCTCAAATGTCACACTCATAAATCCTGTCATACATATTTGTTTTCAGGTGTTTTGGTTTGTGGGCTTCATACCTGTTTAATATTGCATCATGAATTATGGGAACACAGCTTAAAAATAAAACAGAAATGACACTGCTAAAAAAATAATAATACAGTAACACTCTGAATGCACATTAGATTTCAATGAGAAATAAAAATCTGTACTAATAAGGACTGGGCAAGGTGTTAGGAATGAAAGGATGCCACTATGTTTGATGGAAATAAAAATTATCGACCTTCAGAGAGCTGAATTCAAAGACACCCCAAAGATCAGAGTTAAAATTTATGCCATTTTTCCGAAATGTTATTGCAGCAACTCAAAATGGTACCAAGTAGTCTGTATAGGGCACATGTTCTTGTATGCACACCTGACAACATCCCGGCATGGTCCTAATGAGACCATGGATATTGTCCTGGGAGAATCCCTTCCTAGATGTGGACTGAGCTCCGGGAAAGTTTGAGGTGCAACCTGAACTGGTCCACACAGGTTGAAAAGAATAATGTCAAGCATGGGGGCCCATCAATGGTATTAAATCCTTTGTTCTCCAGAAATTACCTACATTCTCTCACCACATAAGACCAGGCATTGTTGTGACAATGTCTTTGGATCTAATGGCAGTCTGGGTGCCATCGCTTAACTTATAGAGGTCTATCCCTCCATGCATATGCCTACACAAGCCATCACTCACCATTAAACCAGTTACGCTGTCACGGTGTACAAGGTGGACTCACGCGCTGGACTCCGGGGATTGATGCACACAAGAGAATTTATTAATGAACAATGTCCAATGAGTGCATATACAAAAGGTGCGGGGAAGTGCTATATAAATCAGAATCAGAATCAGAATACTTTATTCATCCCGAGGGAAATTAGGGGTTACAGCAGGCAGCACGCTAATGGCGCATGCGCACTCACAAAGGAACCTTCTGACCAACTTTACACAAACATCACATTGGGGAGACATGTCAGAAAGGTAGGCTGATAGGAAAAACAATGAAAATACACTACATGAGGTAAGAGGAGGAGAAAAAAAACTCCACTCAGACTGAGCTCCTGGTGGGAGAACAGTTTGATAACAGAAAAAACACCTCAGCACAAAAGCAGTGAGTGGGGCAGGGCTCCAGGGGAAATCCAGGTGAACACTCTCGTCTCTCTCCAAACAATCCAAACATGAATCCACTCGAACACTTGTCACTCAGGGAACACCAGGGAAAACAGTCCAGAGGGTCTGCACACAAAGAAACGCTCGTTAGATTCCAAACACACAACTACATGAAAAAACACTTGCTAGACGCTCGACTCTCGCTGACGCGATTCTCACAACGATCCAGCGAAGAACAGCCGTTGCTTCCTGGTCTAAATGCCATCCACACTGATGAGGCACAGGTGTTTCTTCCTCCGAGGGCGTGGGCCAAGGGCGTGAACCCATAATGAGTTCCGCCCTGGCGAGAGAGAGAGTGAGAGAAACAGCTGATCAGCGTCCAGCTGAACCTCCAGGCAGTGACAGTACCCCCCCCAACGGGAGCCTCCCGGCGACCCCCTGGCTTCTCAGGATAAGATAAGATAAGATAAGATAACCTTTATTAGTCCCACACGTGGGAAATTTGTTTTGTCACAGCAGGAAGTGGACAGTGCAAAAGTTATGACGCAAAAATTAGAATACAATAAGAATAAATACAGTACACAGCTGTACAGAATAGAATAAAATAATATACTATATACAGTAGAATAAAATAGAATAAAAATATACAATAAGATAAAAATAGAATACGAATGCTATATACAACTGAGTAAAAATACAACGATGCCAGAAAAGATTATTGCACTTAGTATTATTGCACATGTGTGGATGTGTGTGCTTGATCAGTTAAAGTCTTTATTATGGAGTCTGACAGCAGTGGGGAGGAAAGACCTGCGAAATCTCTCCGTCCCACACCGTGGGTGCCGCAGTCTCCCACTGAAGGAGCTGCTCAGTGCTGTCACAGTCTGCTGCATGGGGTGGGAGATGTTGTCCATCAGGGATGACAGCTTAGCCGCCGTTCTCCTGTCACTCACCACCTCCACTGGGTCCAGAGGGCATCCTAGAACAGAGCTGGCCCTTCGGATCACCCTGTTCAGTCTCTTCCTGTCCCCAGCAGAGATGCTGCCGCCCCAGCAGACCACACCATAAAAGATAGCAGAAGCCACCACAGAGTCATAGAAGGTCTTCAGGAGTGGGCCCTCCACCCCAAACGACCTGAGTCTCCGCAGCAGGTACAACCTGCTCTGCCCTTTCCTGTAGAGGGCGTCTGAGTTATGAGTCCAGTCCAGTCTGTTGTTCAGATGAACACCAAGGTACCTGTAGCTGTCCACAGCCTCAATGTCCATACCCTGGATGTTCAGTGGTTGCAGTGGAGAATGCTTGTGCCCTGCGTCATGGAACGCCTGCACCATGTTCCTGTCCAGAAGGGCCGCGCGCGGGATCCAAGACCGGTCCTCCATTCCGTAGCCCTCCCAATCCACCAGGTACTGCAAACCACGCCCCCTGCACCTGACATCCATGATGCGCGAGATGGTGAAGGCTGGATGGCCATCGATGACCTGGGCAGGCGGAGGGGGCCTGGAAGGAGGGCAAAGGGGGCTGGAAAGACAGGGCTTCACTTGAGAGACGTGAAAGACATTGTGGATCCGCATGTTCCGGGGCAGCTTAAGACGGACCGACACCGGGTTCACCAGAGAGTCAATCACAAAGGGACCAATAAAGGTAGGAGACAGTTTCTTAGACTCAGCTCTAAGCGGAATGAATCTGGTCGACAGCCAAACCTTTTGTCCGGGTGCATAAACTGGTGCCGGGGTCCTACGGCGGTCCGCCAGGTGCTTGTTCCATTCAGCCGTGTGGAGAAGGGAAGCCCGTGTGGCCCTCCAAGCGCGCCGAAACCTCCAGATGTGCTGCTGGACAGAAGGTACGAAATGCTCATCCTCTACAGCCGGAAACAGAGGTGGTTGGAAACCCAGAGACGCCTCAAAAGGGGACACTCCGGTGGCAGAGGAGGTGAGGCGTACTCAATCCAAGGGAGCTGCTCGCTCCAGGTGGTCTGATGGGTGGACGCCACGCATCGGAGGGCCGCCTCAAGCTTCTGATTGGCTCGCTCCGTTTGACCATTAGTCTGCGGGTGAAAGCCAGAGGAAAGACTGACCTGAGCTCCCAGGGAGGAACAGAACTCCTTCCACACGCGAGACGTGAATTGCGGACCCCTGTCCGAGACTATATCCACCGGAATTCCATGGAGACGGAAGATGTGGTTCGTCAGGAGCTGGGCGGTTTCCAGGGCCGTGGGAAGCTTGGGAAGGGCAACAAAGTGAGCTGCTTTAGAAAAACGATCAATGATAGTCAGAATGACAGAGTTACCTGACGAAGGTGGCAAGCCCGTGACGAAATCGACAGCGATGTGGGACCAGGGACGGCTTGGCGTGGGCAGGGGCTGAAGGAGACCAGAGGATGGCTGATTAACACCTTTGTTCTGAGCGCAGACTGAACAGGCCGCTATGTACTCACGGACATCCTTGATAAGGGCGGGCCACCAAGCGCTGAAGGAGTGAGACAGTGCGGTGGACCCCCGGGTGGCAGGTGAATTTTGCTGTGTGTGCCCAGTGTAGCACCTGTGACCGGACAGAGGAGGGCACAAAGAGTAGTCCAGGAGGACCCGTTCCTGGGTCTGGTTCTGTTCGTTGGGCCTCCCTAATGGCTGATTCAACCTCCCACGTCAGGGCCCCAATGACACACGAGGGGGGAATGATGGGAGAGTCTCGAGCAGTCTCCTCGGAGGCAGTGAATTGACCAGAAAGAGCGTCGGGTTTGGTGTTGCGGGAACCTGGCCTGTAGGTTATAGTAAACTGAAATCTTGTGAAAAACAGGGCCCACCTAGCCTGGCGGGCATTAAGCCGCTTCGCTGACTGGATATATTCCAAATTTTTATGGTCTGTCCAAACTACAAATGGCTGGGCAGCACCCTCCAGCCAGTGACGCCATTACTCTAGGGCAAGCTTAATGGCTAACAGTTCCCTGTCCCCAACATCATAATTTTGTTGAGTAGATGAGAGACGGCGAGAGTAGAAGGCACAGGGATGGAGCTTACCCTTCTGTTGCTGGGACAGAATGGCCCCCACCCCTGTGTCCGAGGCATCCACCTCCACGACAAACTGCAGGCCGAGGTCAGGTTGAACCAGGATGGGTGCGGAGGAGAAACGAGCCTTCAGGAGGCTGAAAACCCTTTGTGCTGACTCCTCCCAGCAGAAGGGAACCTTAGGAGATGTGAGACGAGTTAGTGGGAGAGCAAGCTTACCGTAGTCACGGATGAAACGTCTGTAGAAATTAGCAAAACCCAGAAAACTTTGGAGTTGCTTACGGTTTGTCGGGACGGGCCAATTAATGACAGCTTGGACCTTAGCTGGGTCGGGCCTGAGATTACCCTGTTCAATGGTGTAGCCCAGGAATGAAACAGTGGTCACATGAAATTCACACTTCTCACCTTTCACAAAGAGACGGTTCTCGAGAAGACGTTGCAAAACCAGCCGGAGGTGGCGTTTATGTTCAGAGACGGAGCGTGAAAAGATGAGAATGTCATCAAGGTAGATGAACACAAAGTGGTTAAGGAAGTCTCGGAGCACGTCGTTGACAAAGCCCTGGAACACAGCCTGGGCATTGGTTAGACCAAACAGCATAACGAGGTACTCAAAATGGCCTAAGTGTGTGTTAAAAGCCGTCTTCCATTCGCCCCCCTCTCGTATCCTAACCAGATGGTACGCGTTATGTAGATCCAGCTTTGTAAAAACTGTGGCCCCTTGGAGCAGTGCATAGGCTGATGTCAGTAGTGGTAGTGGGTATTTGTTTTTGATGGTGATATTGTTGAGGCCTCGATAATTTATGCAAGGTCGTAAGCTCTTGTCCTTCTTTGCAACAAAAAAGAACCCCACCGCAACAGGGGATGATGACGGGCGAATCAGACCTGCGGCGAGCGACTCATTAATGTACTTTTCCATGCTGTCCCGTTCAGGCTGTGAAAGACTGTATAATCGGCTGGTAGGAAGTGGGGTGCCGGGAGAAGATCAATTCCGCAGTCGTACGGCCGGTGAGGGGGAAGAGAACGTGCTGTATCTTTACAAAAAGCCTGCTTAAGATCGTGATAGACTGAGGGCACAGACTAAAGATCGGGTGACTCTGATGGTGGGGGGTTACTCTGAGGGTTCGTGGGTGGAGTTACGGCTTTTAGACAAGACATATGACATTCCTCTCCCCACCCTAGAATGCTTTCCTTTCTCCAATCCAGGACTGGGTTGTGTTGACGTAACCAGGGGAACCCTAAGACTAGTGGTGTGAGAGGAGCCTTAAGCACAAATAACTGCAACGTCTCAGAATGATTACCAGAGAGGGTTGATGATATTGGCTCCGTAATGTGGGTGATATCCGGGAGACGCTGCCCACTGAGGGCGGTAACTTGGAGTGAGTGTGGCAGTGGTTTAGTGTTTAGTTTTAATTCTTGAGCGAGGGACTCATCAATGAAATTCTGCTCTGCACCTAAATCAATTAGTGTGTGGAGTGGGTGAGAAACAGAACGAACCGTTAGTTTAGCCGCAAGCATCAAGCGAGGAGGAGATTGTGAACAGGAAACCTCACCCACCCGTACTCTCCCCTCTACTGGCGGGCATGGTCTTTTGGCTGGTCAGGACAGGAAATGGCCATATGGCCCTTACAGCCGCAGTAGGAGCACTCACCAGCTCTCCAACGCCGTTGTCGCTCTTCCGGTGTTAATCTGGAGCATCCTATTGGCATGGGTTGCTCACCCTCGTCTTCATAACTCCTGTCCCATTTTCCCATTCTACATGCTGTACCTCCGCCGGTGGCCATCTCCTCTCATCCTAGAGGCTTCTGGGAGTTGTAGACTCTAGCGCTGCGACGCGCTCGCATGTTTTCATCCACCTTTACACACAGGGTCATAACATCAGAAAGAGTCACAGGCAATTTCCTCATAACTAGCTCCCTTTTTAGCTCGTCACACAGGTTATTCAGCAGAGTACTTATTAGTGCTGACTGCCCCCACCTGGTCTCCTCAGTCAGAGTCCAAAACTCAATCAAGTAGTCGGCCATGCTCAGTCTTCCCTGCTTCAAAGTAAGCAGTCGGTGAGCTGCCGCTTCAGCCCCGATGCCTCTCTCAAAGACATTTTTAAACTTTATGCTTGACCGCATAACAACTGAACGAAAAAAAAAACAGTCTTAGCCTCATCGGTCTCATAAGTCCTCCGTAGCTGTTTGAACTGCAACGTCACTTGTATTAAAAAACCCGCAGTCTTGCGGAACTCACCCAAGAATGGCTCCAGTACGGGCAGCGACCGCTCAGGAGGCTCCGCATGGGCAGACGTTGAACGAGCGGAGGACCCGGACGCAGAGGGCTCATGAGCCGGTAACTGTGAAGTGACAGGTGGAGAAGGGGTGGGCGGGCTTACCAGCAGTATCCGTTGAGCGATGACTTAAGTTAGTGCTGCCAGCTGCTGATTAATGTGCGGTAACATTATTTCGTGCTGATCCAAGACAGCTTCCATGGAGATGACCGGTTGCTTGGTGGGGGCTGAGTCCGCTGAGTCCATGATGTGGCTGGATTGTTATTGTCACAGTGTACAAGGTGGACTCACGCGCTGGACTCCGGGGATTGATGCACACAAGAGAATTTATTAATGAACAATGTCCAATGAGTGTATATACAAAAGGTGCGGGGCAGTGTTATCTACAAAGGTGCGGGGCAGTGCTATATACAAAAGGTGAGAGGGGCAGGGCTCCGGGGGAAATCCAGGTGAACACTCTCGTCTCTCTCCAAACAATCCAAACACGAATCCACTCGAACACCAGGGAAAACAGTCCAGAGGGTCTGCACACAAAGAAACGCTCGTTAGATTCCAAACACACAAGTACATGGAAAGGTTCAAGGTTCAAGGTTCTTTATTTGTCACATGCATAGTTATACAAGTATAACACACAGTGAAATGTAGCCTGACACGCTCCTCGACATGTGCAAAAAAATTGGGGGGGTGCAGAGGAAGAACATTATATATATATATAGTATATACATTGGGTGAATGTGCAGTAGTAGCAGCAAGCAGGTGAATTCTGTACATTAATATGAATAGACATCTGACTATTTTACAGGATAGACAATATAAACATATTTAAAATTAAAGGAATTGAAATGTACATTGTGCCTTGGTTTAGTGTCTGGAAGAGTCCTGTCTCAGTCAATTATAGATGATGTGAGAGGGCGGATGTGTGTGTTTAGGGCACGGATGGCTTGGGGATAGAAGCTCCTCTTGAGTCTCTCTGTCCTTGCCTGGAAGATGCGGAACCTTCTACCAGATTGCAGAAGTTGGAACAGTTTGTTGCCAGGATGGGACGGGTCCTTCAGTATCTGCGCTGCTCTAGTCCGGCATCTCCTGGTGTAGGTGTCCTGAAGCGGGGAGGAGAGCAATCCTGCAGCAGCGTTCTGCTGTACGGATCACTCTCTGGAGAGCTTTTTGGTCCTTCACACAGCTGTTCCCAAACCACGATGTCATGTTCTGTGTGAGGATGCTCTCCACAGCGCCTGTATAGAAAATCCTGAGGATCTTTGGAGAGACCCTGAACTTCCTCAGTTGTCGTAGGTGATACAGGCGCTGCCTAGCCTTTTTGGTCTGGACCTGAATGTGGGCAGCCCAGGAGGTCTGAGGAGATGTGGACACCAAGATACTTGAAGGACTGCACCCTCTCCACTGGAGCTCCATTGATGATAATGGGCTTGTAGTCTCTGTGCTGACCCCTTCTGAAGTCCACCACCAGCTCCTTGGTCTTGCTGACGTTCAGCTGGAGGTGGTTGTCCTGGCACCACGATGCCAGATTCTTCACTTCATCCATGTAGGCCGTCTCATCGTTGTTGGAGATGGCACCCAACACCACTGTGCCATCAGCAAACTTCACAATGGTGTTGGAGCCATGGGTGGCCACACAGTCTGAAGTGTAGAGGGAGTAGAGCAGTGGCGAGAGGACACATCCCCGAGGTGCTCCGGTGTTGATGGTGATGCTGTTGGAGAAGCACCTGCCCACCCTCACCACCTGAGTTCTGCCAGTGAGGAAGTCCAACACCCATGCACACAGACGGCTGTTAAGTCCCAGATCCCTCAGCTTTGTGAACAGTCTGCAGGGCACTATTGTGTTAAACGCTGAATTGTAATCAACAAACAGCATTCGCACATAGTTACCCTGTTTCTTGTCCACATGGCTGAGAGTGGTGTGTAGGACGTGGGCGATGGCATCCTCTGTGGATCTGTTGGATCTGTAGGCGAACTGCAGCGGATCTGTGGTGTCTGAGATGGAGGAGGAGATGATGTTCTTCAGCAGCCTCTCAAACACCTTCATTACCACCGAGGTCAGTGCAACTGGCCGGTAATCGTTCCGGGATGAGGGTTTGCTGTTCTTGGGCACAGGGATGATGGTGGATCTTTTGAAGCATGTGGGGACCACAGACTTCGCCAGGGACTCGTTGAAGATGTAAGTGAACACACCTGCTAGCTGGTCAGCACAGCAGCGCAGCAGACGGCCGGTGATGCCGTCTGGCCCCGCCGCTTTCCTTGTGTTCACTCTCCTCAGTGCCACTCGGACGTCATGCTCCGCGATGCTGGTCACCAGTCTCTCGCTGATGACGTCACTGTCCTCGGTAGTCAGGCGGTAGATAGCATTAGCCGCCTGGCTAACCCCGAAACGGGCATAGAACTGATTCAGCTCGTTGGTGAATGCAGAGTCAGCGTTGATCAGCGCAGTGTCCCTGGCTTTGTAGTCCGTAATGGTGCGTAGTCCGTGCCACATACTCGGTGTGTCGCCCTGGTGGAAGTGGGACTCCACACGTTCCCGGTACCAGCGTTTGGCATCTCTCACCGCGCGCCGCACGCCGTATGAGGCCGCTTTGTAGGCGCTCATATCGCCAGTGGCGAGACCCGCGTTGTAGGAGGCGGTCCTGGCGTTTACTGCAGTGTGGATCGATCTGTCCATCCACGGTTTCTGGTTTGGGAATGTAGTGACTCTCGCAGTGTGGATAATCTCCTCCGAAAAACACTTGCTAGACGCTCGACTTTCACTGACGCGATTTTCACAACGATCCAGCGAAAAACAGCCGATGCTTCCTGGCTTAAATGCCATCCACGCTGATGAGGCACAGGTGTTTCCTCCTCCGAGGGCGTGGGCCAAGGGCGTGAACCCATAATGAGTTCCGCCCTGGCGAGAGAGAGAGAGCGAACCACATGCTCTTCATAGACTACAGCTCTGCATTTAACACCATAATTCCCTCCACACTCACCACCAAGCTGGAGCATCTGGGACTCAGCTCATCTATGTGTCAGTGGATCTCCAACTTCCTAACTGGCAGACCACAGGCAGTAAGGATGGGCGGACATGTCTCAGCCTCCACCACTCTCAGCACTGGAGCCCCCCAGGGGTGTGTTCTGAGCCCCCTGCTGTACTCTTTGTACACATATGACTGTGTGGCCACTACCAGCTCCACCACCATCATCAAGTTTGCTGACGACACCGTCGTGGTGGGCCTGATCTCTGATAACAACGAGACGGCCTACCTGAAGGAGATTAGGAATCTGGAGAACTGGTGCCAGAGGAACAACCTCCTTCTAAACGTCAGTAAGACAAAGGAGCTGATAGTGGACTTCAGCACTAAGCAGGAGAGGAACTACCAGACCCCCGTCATCAACGAGTGCCCAGTGGAGAGAGTGGACAGCTTCAAATACCTCGGAGTTCACATCACGCAGGACCTGTCATGGTCCTGTCACATCAACACCGTGGTGAAAAAGGCCCGACAGCGTCTCTACCACCTCAGACGCTTGAGAGACTTCCAACTGCCCTCCAAGGTGCTCAGGAACTTTTACTCGTGCACCATAGAGAGCATCCTGGCGGGAAACATCTTAACCTGGTTCGGGAACAGCACCATGCAGGACAGACGAGCTCTACAGAGGGTTGTGCGGTCAGCTGAGCGCACCATCCGCTCTGAGCTCCCTGACCTGCACTCAATCTACAGCAGGCGGTGCTGGACCAAGGCCAGGAAGATCGTGAAGGACCTCAGCCATCCCAACAACAGACTGTTCTCTCTGTTGAGGTCAGGAAAGCGATTCCGCTCCCTGAAGACCAACACAGAGAGACTGAGGAGGAGCTTCTTCCCGCAGGCGATACGGTCTCTCAATCACACCACCACACAGTACTGACCCACACATATGGTTCTTACACACACACTGGACTTTCTGGACTTTGGTTTTGCACAACACTGGTCACTATATTCTTCATTTCCAGTTAATACTTGTACAGCTGCTGTTATTGTGTATATATTTATTTATATTTAGATTTCTTCATACATTCTTATATAGTTCTATATTGTGTATTGTGTATTTTGTTGTACAGTTATTTTATTTTCAACTTTAATTTATATATTTATCTTTATCTTATTCTTCCCAGTTAAATTTACCCTTCATTCTAATTTGTGTTGTACAGTTATTTCATTTTTAACCTTAATTTATATTTTATTCCTTCCTAGTTAAATTTACCCTTTTTAATTTTTCATATTTATTTCCTATCTTATTCATAGCCTTTTCCTTTTTTGTTCTCTTTAGGTCACGAGCAGTTGTCCAAGCATTTCACTACATATCGTACTGTGTATGACTGTGTACGTGACAAATAAAATTTGAATTTGAATTTGAATTTGAACTAGAGAGATAGAGAGAAACAGCTGATCAGCGACCAGCTGAACCTCCAGTCCGTGACATACCTTAACAATTTTACAGGCACCATAACATTTGCCACAGTTTCTCCTGACCTTTTCACATCAGTCACATGTGCAATTGCCAAGCGATGAGCGCAGGGCCCACTAGAGGGCCTCGGGCCACCCTTATGAATTCGGTTTCTGATTCTCAAAGACATTCACACCAGTGGCCTTCTGGGCGTCATTTTGTAACTCTAGCAGTGCTAATCCTGTTCCTATTTTCACAAAGGAGATACCGGTCCTACTGATTAAAGTTAAAGACCTTCTACGGCCCTGTCTAGCTCTCCTAGAGTAATTAGCTGTCTCCTAGAATATCCTCCTTACTCTTGAGACCTTCTGGCAATGGTGCATATTGATGTGTCGTTTTGGAATAGCTGGAGTACTTGTAGGTTTGCCTCATGCTATCAGTCAGAAAAGATGAGGAGGAAAAAGATATCAGTGGCTTCCACCTGTAAAACCATTCCTGTTGTGGGGATTGTCTTGTTGTTACCCCTCTAGTGCACCTATTTATGATGTTATTAACAACAAAGGAGATGAAACTGATTAAGAAATCCTCTCAGTTTAAAATGTGTTTGAGCAGTTTACTGTACAGATGAATGTTAAATGTTATAATATTTAGTTAATGTAGTAACCAGAAAACAAGTGTTGTTTGACAAATGTGTATTATCAGTCCTTCTATGTCTGTTGCTTTAAATCACATGGTAGCAAATCTATTACTTACAATGTATAAAGCTACACTGCTGTGTTTTATGTCTCACATTTGGAAACAACACTTAGTATCATTCAGCTAGAGTCCTTCCCATTGAATCTGGGAAACTGATACACTGAACACTGAACTTTCTATTATTATAAATATTTCTTCGCTTTAATGTTTTTTCCACAAAAATAAGAAAGTTTGTTGGATATTATAAAAATGTGGACATTTATTTGAGAACCAGATATTCAGCATTTCAAGATCTGTGTCATAAAAAGACAGTCTTGGAATAATGGCTTCATTTATTACAGAGGATTTCCTTATTTGATTAAAAATAATGAAATCAGTCACAGTCCAGCAAATATTTTTGGTGCCATGAGAGTATGAATATTCACAGCCCTGCTCTTTGGTCAGATCTAAAGCTGAAACGAGTTGGTGGCCTTGTTGGATGAAGCCAGCAGATATTTAAAAGAGCAGCTTGTGTATATAGTTGCTTCATCTGTTGCCCAGCAACTGCTCTTGTAGATATGGCTGTTTGAGAGGCTTCAGTATCTCCGACAGAGATTAACAGTGGAGATAGCAGAGTTTAAGTTTCCATGTTTTGTGACTGTGCAAATGAATGGGATTGCTGTTGTTTCACTGAACTGAAATCCTGCTATATTCCCAAATCTCTCTTGCTGTAATATCATAGAGTATTTAAGTAGACATCATTGTACTATTATATAAAGACTCTCCATGTCTTTTCTCACACAGTCATTATATTGTATCATTCAGTCTATATTCTTTTTGTATGAGGAGTGGTAGTGCCCTGAATCAGATTAAATTTAACATTACAAAGTTATATCTTAATAATTTCTCCCAATTTTTTGGTCATATTTTCACATTGTTGTGCAGAATGAGATATATGAGAAACTGCCTATCCACTTACATTTACTGAAATGATATTGAGAGATCAGCCATTCTTGTTGCCTACCACAATTCTACACACTGACCAATGGAAAATACATTTTGTTAGCAATCTGTAAAAAATGCATTTGCATAAAGCTACATCTGTCACAACACATATGTCAAACTAGTGACAAATTGATCTGCAAGGTCCAAGTTATGTCACCACTGACCCCTATGCCCCCTATTGTAGTAAAACAGCTGAAGCACAACTGTGGTTTGAAATAGGAGCAAATTCTGTTATAATTGGAACACAGTAGTGCTGCGTCACTGGAGAGCCAGGCCTTTAATACCTCTCTGACAATGAACAATGACTGTCAAAACTGAATGACTAATTGTGGTGGAAGTTTTCATATCATCTATATAAGCACCAATGATATTAATGTCCCAGTGCCATCAAGCAAAAACCCACTACTTGAATATTCAATGTAACTATAAACAAAAATAAAAATTAGTCTTAAATGTCTTAAATTAAATGTAAATTAAACTTAAAAGTCTTAAATGTAAACATAGAAAAAGTTTCATTATTAGATTATGAATCACAATATTCATTATATTTTACTTTTACTTATACTTTATATACGGCTCTTCTTACTGCTGTGATTTTTTGAGATTGAAGTCATTATTAACTATGTCCTAACTACAGCATCACTGTCAAAGCTCAAAATGTGGTCAGTGAAAATTTTCCTAGCTCCTAATGCACACACTGCATCCAATATCAATGACAGGATCTGAGAAAAAACCTATACAGTGGAAAGGATCCTGTTTTTGTTTCCAAACGAGAACATTAAAAAATCGGCATGATGGACAGCAAGAAATTCAGGGCTTTGCTGAAGTCCCATAATACCACCTTTGGCGCCGCCTATGCTGCAGTAGCCATAGCATTTTTCTTTCAATATTTAATGAGTTGTGAAAGTATTTACAATCATTGGAATGTTTTTTTCTCATGGCTCTATGAAGAAGTGGTCTAAAATCATTATTTTATAAGAATATAAAATAATGACTTTATACTTGTGTATGTGTGTGTGTGTGTGTGTGTGTGCGTGCGTTTGTGTGTGTGTGTGTGCGTGCGTGCGTGTGTGCGTGTGTAATAAACCTTTCATTTGATGGTTTCATAAATTTGTAAAGCGCAGTATAGCAAGACAAAACAGGTCACTGTATGAGGGAAAAAAGGTATAAATTCCACATTTCTGTGATAGACACTGAAAACACTCTGAAGACATGTTTGGTCCACTTTTGTCAGGATTAAAGCTCTGAATTAAACATACAAGCATTCCAGCATTCCAGCTGAGAAAAGCAGCTGGTAAGCTGCTAGGGAAACATCTCATAAGCCTGTGTGCTGCTGGGATAAACAGGTACAAACCATTCAAAGACACGCTCTAAACATGGCATCAGAGGCACATCAGAAATACAGAAATAGACCAGTCCAGATGAACAGGAGAGGATTCTGCCACCAAGCCAAGTGCTCTGTGGAGAATGGAAGGTGGGTGGGGGTAGGGTTATGAATAGCTTGGAAACTTCCCTAATCTCCCAGTCAGAATTCCAAGCCTAGCTTGTGAGAAGAAGGCATAGTGCTCATCCCTGGTTTGGACGTGTACTGTGATCCCCAGCTATTGTTTGGTGCAGACATGGGAACCTTATAAATATCACAGAAATAGGCCAAGCAATAATTCATATTGATTTTTCCCTATTTATACTTATTATAGATGGGGAGATGTATCATAGGTTGTGTTATAGGTATGTTATATTATCAAGAGGTATATTTCACAGCTAATCATGCCAATTTGTAGCCCATTTCAATCGGAAGCATGTGCCTAATTATAATCCTCTTTGATTTTTGGACTAGACTGGTGTATCTGATGAACCCCTTAAAGAACACAAGAAACACTGATTGTCTAAATCACATATGATAGTCATCCCGTTGCATGTACTATGGTGTATCTGTATTTTCAAGTCAGTGCCATTTTTATTAGGAGTGCTGGCATTCAGTGTGTAGCTTCATGCTTTTCTAAGGTCTGTCTGAATAAAAGGCAAAATTGCAATCTCTTGATTTTTTCCCCTCACAGACACATGTAAGCGGTGTCGTCTCTGTGCAGAAAGGCCATTTGCAAATTCCATTTTCTCGAAATAGATAGCTAAGACTTTATGACTAGATTTGGATTTTTTAAATGTCTCAACTAAAATTTAATTTAGAACTAATGCATTTTTGTCCAGTAACATTTCAATTGTAACATAAAACAGAGGTCTAAGCATCAAAAATCAACTCCCCTCATGTCACATACAGCACCTCTTTATCATGTTGTAAACTTATTGTGTTTTGATTAATTTGAAATTGCTTGCTTTGCTTCAGTAGAGTGTGAAATGCACTTTCCCTTTTGTACTTTTTCAATTTCTATCATTGTAAGTATGGGGAGAATATGGGGTGGGCAGAGAGAATGAACACATGGATGTCTGGTGTAATTAAGACACTGAAGTATTAGAACAGGCAGTGCCTTCACCAGCTATAATTCATCAAACATGGTCTTAATTAAACTGTTTACACAGATGTCTGCTAGCTGGTTCCTCCAACAGTGATTCCATTATAACAACGCAATATTGTTACTCGACTCATAAGAAAAGTTTTGTGTTGCTGTTCACTACACTCCATAGGGTAACATAAAATGGAAATTAATTCTTATTTCATATTAGCGAAATCAAACAAGCACACTTTGGAAGCTGGTTTGATTATGGCCCCATTTTTTAGAGTGGCAGCTCTGTGAAAAGAGGAAAGCACTAATATTTGGACATTAAATACTAACACTGTTGGTTGTCTCGTGTGTGTTTAGTCAAAGTTGATTCCTGGAATTCACAATACATTCACACAAATTTTAATTATGAAGTACAGTAGCTGGCAGTTCAGTGGCCATTCCCAGGTCTGATGCACATGTCCAAGAGAGAAACTGGCGATTAAGAGGAGAGATAATACACAGTGGTGCATCTGTTTTTAGCCAGTTAACTAAACACAGATCTTCAGTCTGAGTCACCCTTTGCCAGTGCCATAGGAAGAATGTAACTGCTGTCTCTGTCACTCTCCTTTATTGGCCCTGACCACACCAGGGGTCTGCCTCCCCTAGTTCCCACTATTATCTCATGGATTAAGGACTTGCTGCCTTGCTGACCACCCTCTCATCTTTTGTTCACATAAACAGTCACTGCACCAGACACAGGCATGCAAGGACTATCCCCAAGGAATAACTCCATGGAGTTAAAAGGGAAAATTTAAGTAACATTTGTATAACTGAAATTGTGATCCCCCCCCCCACCCCACCCCCAATCCAGTTTGGTGATTGAACAACAAAACAGTGAATGAAATGTAGAGCGCAACTACAAAAAAAAGGAAAAAAAAGAAAAGAAATCAGCATCAGCTAAAGTTCTGTTCACACTGGAAGTGATGTAGAAAAGTGGTAGAATTGAAAACCACCAGTCCATTCACCATAAAAATTGACTCCAAGCAACTATGTTAAAAATAATCACTGCTTCTAGTTGCACAACTGTGTGCAGGATATACTCAGGGACATATGACCTGGTAGTAAATATGTTAGAAGGTTATATAAACAACAGAACCTGGACTGTCCACCAGCAACTGCAGTCAGCTTCAATACAATGGGTTATGAACATATCACCTTCATTGTGCATGCAGCTTAAAACTGAAAACTTGGTTCAGAAGTGGAGGTATACCAAATGTATAGTTTAAAAAATATCATAAATTGTCTCTCAGAGAAAAGCTGGGTGTGTCTGTAGCACCATTGTTATACTGGTCTCTCAGTGTAAAGTTTTTCTTTCTCTGCTTTGAAGTTGACAGAAAATAAGTTGTTTCAGAACATTTCAGATATGAGTATTTACTTGGAGGCCTTGATGGAAAAATACTGGACTGAAATCAAATATACATAAAAAATAAATAAATAAAAGAATATTGATATTAAGCATAAAGAGGCTAAAAGCCTTTTCAGGGCTCACACCTCAAAGTCCATTAGTTTTAATGGACTTTGAGGTCATCACATTTAGCATCCCATTTTTGTTACACGTAATGATTTGGCTAAATATGGAAAAAAAAAACATATTGATCAATGCGGCATTAAACTGAGGTTGACCTTACAATTCAATATCTTACATGCATTTAGGAAGAACCCTAAGGCTTGTGAGCACAATGCATGAATAGATTATTGTAGCTTCAAATGATCAATATTCAATGTCATTAATGCATGAACTTGACATTCTGACAGAAAATATATTATGTTTCAGGAGGTCTCATCTGAGAGAGACAGAGCACTATAAATATGCTTGTGATCACCCTGTGGTTTATACCTCTATATATTCTTTATGTTTCCATTGATGCTACTGATTATAATATGAAAGGAAATGCTTCAAAGTTTAATAGGGATTTCTAGATCTGTCCCATAATGTTTAATTTCTTACCTTTTTGACAAGAAATGTATTGTTTTTAGTAATCAGCCCATATCTGACATGTCAGACATGTGATGCCGATCGGAGTTTTGTGGTCATATTTTGGTATTTGACCCGATTCTGTCCCTTGAGGACAGATGACTGCCAGGTTCGTTAACATTTCCTACCACCTTTAAGCTGTTAATATCTATCAGTATTGTTAATTTGGGTATTCTGATTAACACAAATTAGGTAGCTCAGTTATTAAGCAATTGTTGCAAATAAGCAGACAGACACTATAAAGGATTGACAAGCTGACTGGTTCAGTCATTGCAGTTGCAGTGATTTACTGATTGATGACTTGTTTGAAAGAACTTTGATGGTAAAAGCATCAAGAAAACGAACTTTGATGGTAGAAGCATCAAGGAAATGTCTTCTCTTATTTTGTTAACATATGTGAACACCCAAATGACAGTTTAACAAAGCTTCTGTACACAAAAATGAACTTTGTAGTGGTCTCTGCATAGGCAATCCAACATAATGGTTTACTTGTGCTTAAATTGAAATATTCCAGTTATCTGCACTTGTAACACTTAGGTAAGGAAAAAGGATCAGTGTTCTAAGGACCAAGTACAATTGTGAAAGCGGGTATGATTGATATAGATTAATTTGAAGCTTTTGGTGGGAAAAATGATGACAATCATTAATAATTAGTAATCGCCTCAAATAAATCATAAATGTGGTATGAATGTGTATGCATTATTATTATTGTTTTATATACTTGATAAATATACCTTTTATATATTGTCCATATATGTTGTGTCAGTACAAAACTGGGCTCTCTTGCAACTTTTTTCATGTTTCCATCTTGCTCAAATGTGCACATGCACGTACGCATACCAAAAGACGACAAATTAGCTGTCAGTTTTACTAGCTATGTGACCTTAAAATGAAAAGAGAAGAGAGATAATGATCTTAGGCTAAGGACAACTACACACACACATACACACACATACACATACATACACAGGCACACTTAAACTACACTGTCCAAGGACTTTAAGCACTAGATTGACAGATCAAGGAGAACTGGCATTGAGACAAAGAAGGGTAAATTTGATTATCGCATGACAGGCTTTAGCTTTCTTTAACTGAGTTGATAAACTGTGAGGCATGCATAAAATTAAAGTTGCTATGATTAAAATTGTGTCACAGAACAGCACATCCTATATACCCTCTCTTCCATAAATGAAATGAATATTTTGTTGGTTAATTTATCATTCACTGAAGAGAATTATGGAGCAGTCATCTACATAAAGCCAAATGACATATTACATATTTATAAACCATACTTGTAATGGAATTGCATTGCCCGTTTTCACCTTTTAACCTCATAAGGTTTACTATTGGGAATATAAAGGAAAACATTTATTCCACACATGATCATGCCAGTTAAATAAAAAGAAGTAAATACGCTATTATTTTAAAACTCACTTAATAAAAAAATATACATATCTGGAAGAAAAGACTATTTGCTATATGAGAAAGACCCAAATGTAATAAGAAAATACCTTAACTGCAATACATAGCAGCAGTTCCCCTTTATAAGCAAAGACAGTTTTCTTTTCCCCATGCCCACCATATGCATAAGAACCTATGAGGCAAATCCTTTCGAAAACTTTCTTTAGTTTTACTTAAAAAAAATCAGCTGATGTTAGCAGGGAACAAACGACTTTGGTTAAACGACTAACCACTTTCATCAGCATGATTACAGCAGTATTGCTTAATATATTTAACTCTTATGACTCATCTTTGCATTATCACTAGTATATGACAAATTAATTAAGAGTTCCCTTGATGGCTTGGCAGGTTTGTAAATGGCAGTGTGCAATACAAGCTACTGCTTGTCTGTCAAATTAAAAACTGCCAAACACCTGCCATTGAAATAAGGTTTGATAGATAATCCTTCTGTTATTCTGAGAATGAATTATTATAAAATGAATACATGCAAAGCCTAGAGACAAATATTAATACTTTTGACTTAGCTGCACCATTGTTCTAGTGAAAAGAATAGCCACCCTCCCAGAAAGAAGTGATTCCCAGGCATTCAGCATTTAGATAGCAAGCTATTTTAGTCTATCTCCCTCATGGGCTGATCACTGGCTATGCTCTGATCCCTTTGTCCATCAGAGAGACAGAACATTTTCGGGCTAATGCAACTGGACCCTCACTAATGACAGCAAATAGCCCTGTTGGTTAGATGACAGCAGCTGAGAACAATACTTAATGTTGACATCACTTGCTATGCGGATCTATTTTGGGTTTCTTCCTTTTATAGTGTGGTGGCTGAAATTGTTGTCTAGCCCCCTAGACAAAGCACATATAAAAGCCTTGAAGGAGGAGTTCCGGGATCACTTTCTATCTGCTCAGGCTCTTGTTCATTTCTCAGCAAGCGTCAGCTCGCCACTGAATTGCCTTGCAACATGCCACCAAAGAAGATTGAACCAAAGAAACCTGAACCCAAAAAGCCAGAGCCTAAGAAAGATGCAGCTCCAGCTGCTAAGCCAGCGCCACCTCCAGAGCCACAGCCTGAGCCACCCAAGGAGCCTGAGTTTGACCCCAAAAGCGTCACTCTTGAGTTCACTGCTGACCAGATTGACGAGTTCAAGGAAGCCTTCACCTTGTTTGACCGCACACCAACTGGAGAAATGAAGATCACATATGCCCAGTGTGGGGATGTCATGCGAGCTCTGGGCCAGAACCCAACTAATGCAGATGTGCTGAAAGTGCTTGGTAAACCACGACCAGAGGACATGAGTACTAAAATGGTGGATTTTGAGACCTTCTTGCCCATGCTGCAGCATATCTCCCGCGCAAAAGATCAGGGCAACTTTGAGGATTTTGTTGAAGGGCTGAGGGTTTTTGACAAGGAAGGCAACGGTACCATCATGGGAGCAGAGCTGCGTCATGTGCTGGCAACACTAGGAGAGAGGATGACAGAAGATGAAGTGGATAGATTGATGGCTGGACAGGAGGATGCAAATGGATGTATCAATTATGCCTCCTTTGTAAAGCACATTCTCTCTGGCTGAAAATGGACATTTTATCAAAAAGACTTAATTTTACAGAATTTCTTTCTATATTTGACCAGTTAAAGCTGATTTTGTCATTAACGTTGTGACATGTTGCATGGTAATTCAGTGAAGTCCCAGTCAAAGAATGAGGACTTACATAAAGGAAAATCAACGAATAAAGGAAATATGATCACAATCTGCCTCATGAATGTAATTTAAATACACCCATCCTTTTAAATTTGATGAGATAACCATGGGAGCTTGAGAATGCCAATGCAAGTGATGATTTAATGTGCATTCAACTTCTCATATCAACTGTGTTAATGTGATTAGTCCAAAGTACTGTGTGAACATACACACATATACAGGATTTATCTACATCTCAAAATAAAACATATTTTGTTCTACTGACAAAAAGTTTTAAAATGAGTATGCTTGTCATTCTGGTTAAGATTCAGTTGCAGTGAACCAAGGCGCGCACACACACATGCATACACACACACACACACGCACACACACACGCACACACACACGCATACACACACACACACACACACACACACACACACACACACACACACACACACACACATACGTGCACAGAGAGAGAGAGACGAATCCAGTTTCCTCTGAAAATTGCAAGAACCAGGAACTTTCTTCCTCATCACTTTTGCAGTGGCTGATAAATCTTCCGTTTAAATTAGTGAATTAAACCTGCATGGCCGTTCTCAGTGAATCATATATAAGTATGTTTAGCTTGAAATTTTTATTTAAAAAAAAACACTTTGTAGGATTTAGTTGTCTCTAGCATTGAGTTACAGATTCTACCCAACTCCCTTACCGATCCCCTTCCAAGCGTGTAAGTGAACCTGCGCTGGCCTTGTCGGGAGCAAGCGGTTTATCCACCAAAGCGTTTAAGCTCTGGGCACGTTTTATCAATTTAAATTAAAACTAGTGGCACTATGTTTTAGGAGTGAGACTAGACCCTAAAAAGAGCAGATAAATCAAACAAAGACTGGGACCAATCGGTGTCCATTTCTGACTTTAGTTTAATACAAAGGCTGCTTTGGAAGATTGGTGCAGTTATGTCCTAGATTTGTTATATTAAAAAAAAAGTTTTCAGTAATAATAATGACATAGTAAGTAATTATTTACAAATAATAATTATCAGTATGAACTCACCCGTCGCATCTTAAACACTTTAAGATTATAATAAATAACTTTTGGTTCTCTAATGATTCTAAATCAGAACAGACACAAGTGTTGGGCCACTCCTGTTTCCTTTTTTCTTCATTACCTAGGAACCCCCATCAACATAGCACACAGACCAATGAACATAGAGAAATAGATATGCTCACTACCAAGAGGCATTATTAAAAATTGCATTTTCCATTGCCGTATCTACTCCTTTTTATATACTATGTTCTGACACTTTACAAAGATGAAGGTAGAAAATGTGTTTTTTGTTTAAATTAGCAATCCCTCCATGGGTCTTACTTGTGTATTAGTTGGTATGCCTATTGGTAAAAGGAAAATGCTTTTTAAGAAAAAAAAAGAATTGATTGGTGAGTATTTGTTTGTGGCTTTTTTTTTTTTTCATGGATCCCAAATAATTTTTAGGTGCTACAGGTAGCCGCTAATGGTTACATGGGTAGCAACATGGGTATCATTAAAAGCATTGCTACTTTACAAAGCAATACGAAATCTTAAGAAAGCACTATTGAACACCAATTATACATTTATACCACTAGGAACACTAAGTTGGTTAACAGGCAAGCAGATATTGGCTGACTGAGTAGAAATAAAATGCCAGCTGGCTGACAGCTTTAAAGCAACATGTGTGTCCCAGATACATTCTAGTTTGTACCATCTTCTGTCGCTCTCCCTTTTTGTCTTCTTCGTTTCTTCTTGTTGTAAAGCAGCTCTTTGGGGTGGGGGGTTCTAGAGGTGTTTGTGTATCCACCAGCTACCAGATAATGACCAATATTGTTAGCTGCTAAGCGCTTTTGGGTTTGTTTGCTTACCTGCGTATGTATTTCAGCTTTGCCATAAATCAGAAATAACTTAGCGTGGGACAAATCCAGCCTGGTGGCAGGCTGGTGGTACAGTATAGTGAAAGAATCTCAGCAGTGATGGTGTAATTTTTCTATGTCTATTACAAAGAGCAAAAGAGATTTCATAACAAAAAATTAACACAAAATCTAATGTCAAGCTTTCTCAGTGTCTCCTTCTAATTATACATATCCAAAACAAACCAAATAAGAAATATTCTAGAGACACCAGTGACATGCCCAAAGTAACTCAACTGACTTCTTTTGATGCTGACTCTTCTGTTGCTCTGCTCTGAGCCCCTCTCAAATTACAGAGTCTCTCACACTCAAGGATATGGTCTACACAATGTTTAGAGGAAGCTCATTTTCTCCTTTTCTGCCCATGATTCCTGTGTTTGTGGCCATAGAATCAAGATCAACCATTAGACCATGCAAAGTCAAGCTTAGTGGTCACACTCAGCTTTTTCTTAACATCTCCAGACTCTAGTCTGTCTGTTCATCTTGCAATCTACTCTTCCACTACTATTGACAGCCTTGAAATTCTCCACTTGAGGCAGTAACACATCCCCATTCCAAAGTAGGCAATCCACACTTTTTCTGTCTCAGATCTATGGCCCTTGATAAGGAGATTTCCGATCTCCTCCTCAACTGCAAGGTGAAAGCTGCAGAATGTTGCTCATGAAGCTGAAATGATCAAATCAAAAGTGGCAACATGAATCTGACACCACGCTGACCTGTGGTACTAGCCAATTTTCTTTTCTTAGAAACCACAAAAATAAACATCCTGTAATCTTGCAGGCTTTGTTTGTTCTGGCCATTTGAAGTTCATTTAACTTAAATCAATTTAAGGGAGATGGGTAGCAGATAATGAAATGAGAAATACTAAAATGTGAAAATCAGTTGTCTTTCCTTTTAATTACTTGAAATTTCCCCCCAAAATCTATCCTGTAAAGTTATACTTACGAGGCTTCCCCTTGAATTAATTTCGATATTGAATTTTGATATTCAGTGTGTGATACACTTTAGAAGCTATTTTTGTTTAACTGTAAAAGAAGTAGAAAGATGCAGCTAAAGAGGCAGAAGTGGCACTTACTCTATGCAGCTGTCAAGCGCATGCAAAGGAGGCTCTAAGTGCACTGGGCATCCAGCTCCATAACTGTATGAGAGCCAGCCAGTAATTTAGACCCATCATGATTAATCAGCAGCTGTTAGCTTTAAAGTCCTTTGTCAAATATGTGAAGCTCTTGGCTAAAAGGATTCACCAGCTTGTGTATTCATGCTTTACTTTAAGGTTTGCTGTAGGGGGCATTCCCTGTGCAAAACGTGGAAGCAACATAGTAAATATTAGTGTTAGAAAGGTGATGCTGCTGTTGTAATTTTATAGCCATAATTTTTGCCACCGCTGTAGCTTTGGAGTGCATAATATTAAAATGTCAGACATACAAACTGCTCTCTGCATAGCTTGAGAAGCCCAGGTGGCGGCATAAAACATCAAGTACACACACAAGCACTCAAACTGAAATATCAAGTAGCAATATTTTGTCTCATTTAAAGTGGTAATTTGTGAGATCTTCATACTATACCAAGGGTGGCATGTGGTGTTTGGTGCCAAACAGTTTTGTTTTTCCTTTCTTTTTCTGTTTTATTGTAGCAGTACAGTGTTACATTTAGTTTTGGTTAAAAACATGTAATGACTGGTTTAAATTACTCTCATAAAAAGAGATTTTTACTGAGAAAGAACGAAAGAAAGAAGTTTTCATGTCCTTTTATTGACATGATATTTTATTGATATTCTTTATTCAAGATCCATTTGATACTTTTTTTGAAGACTTTATTTGGAGTTTACCATGTGACAACTTATCATCTGGAACACTTGAACTGGCATTTGAACACACTCTCTCTCTCTCTCTCTCTCTCTCTCTCTCTCTCTCTCTCTCTCCCTACTTAGAGATGGAAGTCAGTACACTCACTGGCCATTACATTAGCTACACCTTGCTAGGTGCCTTAAGAACTGCCTTATAGCTTTCAATGCAGCTCTAGAAACATTCCTCAAAAACGTTGTTCCACATTGACACAAGAGTGTCACACAGTTGCAGCAGATTTCTTGGCTGCACATCTGGACTGAGATCTTGTGACTGAGGATGGCATTTGAGTACAGTGAACTGAAACATATTGTCATGTTAAAGAAAAAAGTTAGATATGATTTGAGATTGAGGTATCACTGTATCAGTCCGCTAGAAGGATCCATGAAAAGATGGTCATATTGTGGTCATAATGAGAAGGACATGGTCAGCAACAACACTCAGGTAGCCTCTGGCATTTAAATGATGCTCAGTCAGTCTTAACCTAAGATGTGCACAGAAAATATCCCCCACACTATCACACTAAGACCATACTAAGCTGTTGCTGGAAGGTAGGATTAATACATGCTTTCATGTGGTTTACACCAAATTTTGACCATACCATTCCAATGTCACAGCAAAAATTCTGACTGATCAGACTTCCAATCTTTTGTTATTTTATTTTGGTGACCCCATTCAAAGTCAAGCGTCTGTGTCCTGTTCTTAGCTGACAGGAGTGGCAACCAGCATGTTCCTCTGTTGCTGTAGTTTATCTGCTGCAAGATTTGATATGTTGTGTGTTCAGAGTTGTTCTTATGAGCACCTTAATTGCCTTCCTATCAGCTTGAATAAGACCATTCTACTCTGACCTCTGGCATCAACAATGCGTTTTCGCCCAGAGAACTGCTGCTTGCTGGATATTTTTCTCTTTTTTGGCACATTCTCTGTAAACCCTAGATTGGTTGTGTGTGAAAATCCCAGTTGATCAGCAGTTTATGAAACCTCAGACCAACCCCTCTGGCACCAAAAGCCATGCCATGTTCAAAGTCACTTAAATCACCTTTCTTCCCCATTATGATGCTTGGTTTGAGCAAGTTGACTTAACCACGACACACACGCAATAATGCATTGAACTTCTGTCATGTGATTGCCTGATTAGATATCTGGGATGATGAAAGCTGAACAGGTGTACCTAACAAACTGTGCAGTGAATCTCTTATCTTGCAGCGTCAACTAATTCTCTTCAGGGTTTCCTCTTGATAGCTTTCAAAAACATTATACTTACATGTGTTATCCCCACAAGTAATGTTCCTAATTACTGAAACCTTGTGTACTGTTGCCATAGAAACCACCAGCCCCAGCTCTGCTGATATTGATATTGTAATGCACAGCACCACCAAGCTTCTTAACACTAATGACATTCGAATAAATGTGTCCTGTTGTCTGATAAGAATTAGGAAATCATGCCAATGCGTCACTTAAAAGAAATTACAGCATAGATATGTAATGCACCGCTTCTTGGTTTAAGACTGATTCTGTTCATAAATTATATTGTTATCTTTTCCTTAAGCTTTTGAGCTCTTAAAACAAAACAGTCATGAGGATTAATCAAATATATGCTATACTCCTGGGGCAAGCGCATACAAAATCGGTGTATTAACTACATCAATTAAACACTTTAGAATGATTTGTGAAGTATTCCTTTTTAATTAAAACAGCAAGACCGTTATAAATGTGTCCCATTAGCAGAGGGAAGGTAAAGATGTGGGTGAAAAACATAAATCTGTAAAAAGCATGACAAATTTGATAGGTAAAAAGTCAGGATCACTGTTTTAATCAACGAGGATAAACACAAACAGATATTTTTATCTTTTATTTCATATATGTGAAAACATATTACTTGACTGACCACAGAATATGTTCTGTTTTTATTCACAACATCAATATAGTGAGACCCTTCAATTAGCCTTTTAACACGGTCTTGTTTTTAGAATACTCCACACAAAACCTCTATAAACAGTCTCTATCCTCAAAGCTTCATTTCATTACCACTCATTCAACACATACTGTGTCCAGGAATCAATACTTCCTCACCTTGTGCGGAACAGCAGCTAGATTTGATGGAGGGCCAAGGACAATAACAAGGAGTGTCTAAACTTGCTTCTTACAAACATGTGAGCTCAACATTTTAACTGATCAGAGTAAGAGAAATCAAGAGCGGGGTAAACACCCCTTGTGAAGTGTACATACACAGAGAGGCTATTTGGGTAGGATTGGATGTACACCTTAGGATTCTGTTTTGGGAATGAGTGTAACTATCCCCCATGTAACAGTACAGTAGAGTTTATTTTGGTATTTTTCAGTTAAACTCCAAAAAAACATACAAATATTACAAATAACAAATATTTTCTGTGAAAATGGTAATGGAATGGAAAAAGGTAATGGTTTGATGTCAGTCGGTACATTTTTTTCTAAATAAATAACCTTTAAAATTTACTCCATATGTTTTTAAAATATGTCTTAATGACAGTGTGTATTTGCTTTCTAGAATGCTGAGAGGCAACAGAGACCATAATAATTAACCTTATTTGTCTAAATTTCAGGCAAGAAGGCTGAACCTAGTGTATGTTTGTGTGGTTTCTTTCAAGCCATTATGACTTGAAAATGTATTAGTGTGCCTAATGAACCTGCGTGCCATCTTGTACACTGCAAATTATCTGGTGCTTGCCATGATTTAAAATCCTATTTTTAGACAGGCCAGATTATTTGCCTTGTTTTAAAAAAGATTTACTTGTTTCTAAGTCTGGATTTTAGATAATAAACTTAAATTGAGAATAACCATATAATTGTGTCTATATTAGTACAGAAATCCAGAAATGGGAAGAATAACTCTTAAAATAGCCTACATTAGGTCTCTCACCAGATGTCTCTCAAAATATCACTTGTTTCAAGATAGAGTGACAAACTCAATTTGCTTGATTTAGGAAATTCACACAAGGCACCTGTTGAAAATATGATTTATTCAAAATCATGTCTGACTTCAAAGTTGTACATATAAAGGAAAAAAATTAACCACAATTTATGATACAAATCACATTTCAAAGACAGCTGTTTGTCACAGCATGCCAGCATTATGTGGTACAACATTGACATTGGTTTAGGGAACATTTAATGACTGTCAACTTATATCATCACAAACTACACTAAGCCAATACTTGGTGCAACCCTAATCTTAAGGGTGATTTCTATGGGAAATAATATCAGAAAGACTGTATTTGATTGGCACAAACACACTGTCCCTAAAACTAATAGAAAAGTATGAAGTATAATCAATGAGCTCATGGGCTAATTCTGTAGCTTGAGCAACAATGGGCACAGTTACTTCATATGCCAATAAGTCTTCATTTAAATTCAAAGTTTCATAGCGTTGGTACTCAAAAGCAATAAAAGATGAGTCAATCAAAAAGATATCCTTTATCAGTCCAAACACAGGGAAAGTGCCATTCACATCTGCAATAATCATGGACTTCCCAGCAATGTATTTATTGCCATTTAGAACATACCATTTCACTGAGACAACAGACTGCATGACATCTATTCCAAAAAATTCTTTAATTTTTTTCCTAACATATTCATTATTTTTAGCTGATACTGGCCCGGATTCCTTTTCTTTCGCAAAAATAGGATGTTCAGTGCCTATTTCATTTTGACAACACTCAAGAAATTGATTGTGGTTTGCAAGGGATTTACAAATATTTTTAAAATTTAACTTAGAAGCCCACTGTTTAAAATAGGAGTGCTTTGCCTCAAAGCGCATGCACATACTCCTTATTAAAGGTCCAAGCGATAAGATTTGACTGGGAAGATGCAACATATAATGTTGCTTAGGTATTATATTGGCTTCGGGAAAAAGTTGCTTGAACTGATACAGGTGTTCTTCAATCATACTTCTCAGTTGCAATACAGTTTGTAAAGAAATAATGGGAGCAAGAACTATTTGAACTATCATAATTAACTTTCTAATAAATACAACATACTCACTCTCCACACCATACAAAAGAAAAAGTAATATTTTTAAAAGAATTAGCATCTGTCCACAAGACTGTTTCAATTTGTTGTCGTTAGCCGCTAAAGTGCCAAAGCTAATAGGACATGGTTTATCCCGTATTTCAAGAGGTGAGTAAGGAAAATTTTGAATGTCTGAATTAAACTTGTCTAATTCTAATTGTCCTGAGAGAATTAGGTGTTTTAATACAAATTTAACTTCCATTGATGCAACACCTTCAAAAATAACATGCATTATGTCCTGTGGAGTTTGTTTGATCAGGTCAAATGCAGGAACATCAACTAGTCTGCTTCTTCTATTAATTCCATAAGTAGTTTTGAGGGACGCTTTCAATAAATCTGTGCTTGCTTTATCTATTTCAAAACACTGCCTGATATGTTTCTCCAGAGTTCTGTGAACAAACTTCTTCTCCTCAAAAACACTTTGCATATCATCAAAGTTGCATTCACAGTGTCTACATTTGCTATAAGCAAAACCAATCCCTTCTTTAAAGCCAGCAATCTCATGCTGGGCTAGCGTGTCTCCGCAAATGGCTATAACAGCACCAAACAATTCAATTTCACCATTTGACATTTTAATCCTTACACCATTGTAAAGCAGTGATAGATCTTGAAGTATTCTTTTCAGTACAACACCAATACCCCACTGAGAAATGTCATTTGCTTTAGCAATAGCAAGAAGTCGTATTGCAGCTAACTTTGACCTAAATTTTGGATCAATATTTCCTAAAGTATAATAAAACATGACCAATTTGTTTGCAGAAGCATGGGACCCTAAGGGGTTACATATTTCAATTTCATCTGTGTACAGTATTAATTGCAATGCATTTGGCCTCTGAGAAAACAAGGGGTGAGATGTAAAGAGGGACCCGTCTCTAAAATCATAGAAGAATCCCTCTCTGCTTCTTTGTGGTGCAGTGTTCAACATGGTAAAGATTCTCTCATTAGTCATTAACTGCTTTAGACTTTCAATTAATGGTACATAGTAAAAACTTTTGTTCCTTAAAGACATGACCCTTGAAAGACCTTGCTTTACCCAACATATCTTCTGGGATACTACTACTTCCTCTGCGTTGACTGGACAGAACATTTCCCCTATGGCTCTACTCTGTCCATATGCAATGGTGGAGAAAGGATCCATGAATTTATCAAATGTAGCCAAAGCCTCATCTTGAAGCTGAGTGGTTCCCTCGGCATTATCTTCAAACACTGTCTTCATTCTTTCCTTGAGCGTATCCAAAAGAACAGCCTGATACTGTTGCACTCCTGAGATGATATGTTTGACCGTTCTCTGTGAAAACATTTGAAATAAAAGTAACTTATTCTGCATTTATATAAAATAATAATAATTCTGAATTCCATTATGAACAAGTAAGACATTGATTGCCTTATGTAATGTATTGATCCATTAAGACTATAACATACCTGTGATAAGTGGCACTGTTCTTGAACACAGATAGCAAAAGCTGCAGCAGATCTGGTAATATCATGTCTGGTAAAGGATGTTGTAGCAACAGCTTCTTCCTTTAGAGCAGAAAAACAAAGTTACTCCAAATTCCTGGCCAATTATAGAAATTCTTACATAACAGGTATAATCAGTTACACCTAATGATTGGTCCATTAAAAAACAAAGTGCATGACAGTGACTAGTGTTACAGTTGTGAATATTCAATATAATATAAGATAATATAATATTCATTCTTTGGAATAAAGAAAAAAGAAATGGAAAAGAAATCAAAGACAAAGAAACAATAAAAAAGGGGTTGTCCATTTTTTTGATGAGGCTAGGGATTGGATTCATGAGAATGAGATTTTATCTTTTTAAATAATGAATTTTTGTTTGCACTTAGATATTAGTTTCTTTACATGTTTGTTGTATTTATTAAATTATTTATGTATTTTTAAATCACGTAATTTAGATTTGCACTCAGAATTTATGTTAGTATTAGTATATGGATATATTTTATTGTATGCATTTATTAATTTATTTAATTTTCAAGAAAATCATTCTTATCCATGTTTTGGCAGTATTTCTGGCCAACAGATTTTTTTTACAGTGCTTCCAAATACTCTGTGTCTTACCTGAAACCGTATTCACCACTTATAATTCCTACGAGATACCCAAATTGCTGCCACATTGAAAGATTTAAGCGCGCTGAGAGTGTCTTTGATGCAAACTTCACCAGGAGACATGCCAGCCGCAGAGTGTGTGCCTTCTCCGGCTGCAGCATAGCCTGTACTATCTACACTGAACTGCTATTCTGTTTATTTATTTTTTATTTCATCCTGCAGGATGAAATTGTGATTTAAAATCCAACCATAGTGGAAATCGCTTGTAACAGTTTGAAGAACAATATCTAGCGGTATAATATCGCGAGATCTCGTTAAATTTCTCTTGACTAAAAATGGAGAAAAGGATTAAAAGTAATATAGGACCAAATACGAGGAGTTAGACATAGCTAAATTTGTCATCAGAAGCCACACTACATTTTATTTAGTTTAACACTTACCGTGATCGGGCTGTCAACAACCTGAGGCTCCTGCACTTCAGCCAAAGATCCACCAGTTGATATTTCCACGGTGCTGGTTGTTGTTGCAGTACTACAGTTGGCAAAGACTGAAACACCAACATTTTCCGATCCTAAAGAGTGGGATGTTGGGGGGATCCTCCATCCTCTTGGTGGGCTTCCATTCGTCAAATACAGAGGGTGCGTCCGTTTAATGTGGCGAAAGAATGAGTTAAAAACTCTGAAATCTTGTTCACAGCCATCTATTCCACAGTAAACCCAAAAATCCTGCCTTCGACCATGAGCTGCATTTATGTGGCTAAGGAGCACCTTCAGAGTTAAAGAAACAAAGATAAAACAGATCATACATCTCCAGAGCGCCATGGTGAACTGTTTTCGCGCTGTAGCCATACAGCATACTTTACCGCTCTCCACTGAAGGCCACAGATGAGAGTGTGGGACCATGGGAAAGGTAGGCAATTTTTAAAATATATGTATCCTTAATTATCCAATTTTTCAGGTTTAAATTACATCAGTTATATTTATTTTTAGGCAATAAGTGTTTAAGACTGAATTTATATTTTTCTTTTCTTTTTTTTTACTTAAAAAAAATTAAATATAAATAATTTTCTGCATGCGCATTCTCAGTTCCTGTCGTGACGTTACTTTCACGCGGGACAAACTCTTTTCCCCTGCTTTGTTAACCATCAGGACCGTTAGGAAGATCAAAATTATTTATCTAAACAAAGTGAACAGTAATTTAAGGTTGGTAACATTAAGTTGATTTGAAAAATACTATGGTACAACGGTGTTATTAAGATAAAGTCGTGTTTTGTGAGGGCTGCTGCTAGTTAGCAATCTAGCTAATGTGTTAACTTTAGCTAAATGATCTTATTTAAGCTGTAGGATATTTCCAGGCACTGTGAGTGGAGGCTTTGGAACGAACTAGAGAACTGCTGTCACGGCATGGACAAGTTTGACGATGCCATACTGTCTGTGTTGCAGGGTAAGTCTTATTTTTCAGTTATTTTGGTACGTTAGCTAAGCAGCCTTAGCATCTGTTAGCATCATTTCTGAAACTTGGAGCTAGGATTGCACTCTACTCTGACCTTTATCCACATTATAGCCTTGAGCTGTCTTTGCCTAAATAGACTTGGAACATCATTCTTGAAGACACCCAAAAATAGTTTTATTGCATTCCCAAATATTTGATAAACTGTTTTAAGTTTGACATTTTATCCTGTTAATATTACTTATTGCTAAAATACATTTATTGACAAAAAATGACCTCGACATGTAATAAGCCACGCCCAGGAAAAGAGAAATAAATATCACTTTTGAAGTTGTTTTTCTCTTTTACAGCTGCGAATATTGATGAGGAAACTTTGAGAAGCTTTACCCGGGATGACCTAAAGGATCTTTTTCCGGGCCATGAAAATTTCTTCCGTAGAAAGAAGATTTGGGATTTTATCAGCCAAAAGGTAAATACACATTATACCACTAAGAAGATGATTACTGTCCATATTGTCTAGCATTAATTTGCCTAATTGTGTATTTTTGTTTATATCCCACAACTGTTATAGTTTAAGAGTACTGACCAAGATGCCAACACTTTCCATCGAAGCGAGAGTAACCCCTTCGGCTTTGATGTGTCACAATGTCAGCCTCAAACTTCCACTCCCATTTCCTACACTGCTGACAAAAAAATGAAAATGCCAGACCCACCAGAGTATGTGGTGTATACAGATTCAGAGTTGGACATGGTGCGCAGTCAGTACTTTGCATTGCTCCACAGTGGAAAGGAAAAGGACTGCAGGATGTCGAAGGAGCTCTGTTGCAGACTTGTAAGGAACACAGTCACCAGCATGGTTGCAATCCTCCGTGTTAGTCCCATGGGGAAAGAAGTAACATACCCCTCCAAACTCGAAATGAGAGCAATGTCACAGAAGATTGTCGACTATTACCCCATGTTACGTGATGCTGACACACACATGCCATACGTAAGTCATTCTTTACCCACTACAATATCTAAAATTGAGTGAGATAATAAAATGATGTACAAATATATATTATTTTACCACAGCTGACCATCTACACCAAACTGTACAAACGACTCCAAAATATGAAGTCTCCAAGGAAGAGGCAGGGCTCCATGCCACAACGAGGCAGGCCCAGGAAGACTCTTTTCAGCTCAGATGACACAGACAATGGGACTGAAGGTGACCTAAGTGGTGAAGCAAGTGGTTCAAGTGACTATACCATACTTCTTGAGAGCAATGATGACCTCAGCGAGGATAACTCAAATGCAGGTGTGTACTTTGGTCTGCTGTACTAATGACTTTTGGACATCTAAAACTTCAAAGAGACCACCTGCCCTCAGTTTTCTGTTCAGAGTGCATCACAAGATTTATACAGTGTTGAGTATTTTCCTTAACTTTCTAGCTATTCCCTGTTATTACATTCTGTTCATCTTCTGTTTTTTCCTCAGAGAAAGAATCCCAATTGCCGCTACCCTCCACTGTACCAACTACGTCAAACAATACTACGCTGGCTTTACCACTATTATCCAAGTCAGCCTCATGCTCTGCACCCAGGTCTGATATAGGTCCTTCAACTGCACCTCCAGATGATGTTGTTGGTAAGTCCACCATCACCCTTATCTACCTCTCAGTCTGACTGTGGTTCCTCTTACAGCTCTTTCCAAAATATGGTTGCAGCAATGAACCCCGTTCTAAGTGTTTATTCCAAAAATCATAGTGGTTTGGCATTAACTCGAGTTGGTGTGTAAAATCAACATATGATAGATCCCTCATTCCAGTTTGCCAGTTAGCCATAGTAAGTATTTTACCACTTTGTGTTGTAATGGGTGTTACTCAGTGCTGATTATTTACACATGTAAATCCTCATGCTGGTCACATCTATCATGCCTTATCACAGTGTTTCTGTCATAGATCAAATTACCTAAAAGATTTTTATCCATCAGCTCATAATCACTGTTCACACTGATGTGAACGATATACACAGTAAACAACCTTTACCTTATTTTCACCACAGTTTTATTCACGGGCATCTTAAACTGTCGTTTTAATATTTGATTCTGTTCAAACTAACAATTAACATAAATCCATGATCATTATAAGAAAAGGACACAAAGGGAAATGATCAGGACATATAGGGTCAGTTCATTACTCAAACATATTTAACCTAAACATTAATTCTCATAAATATTATACTTAAAAACAACCATGCAACCTTACTAGAAATGACTGATTAGAAAAATCTGAATTTAGTCTAGTTACACCATGTCTTACAATTGCTCTTTGCTTTCCCTAGCAGACCATGACAGCCTGAAGATGCAGGCAAGACATTACAAAACCTTGAGCAACATGTACAGGAAACCCAATGCAAAACCCAACCAAAGTGACGTCGCTCAAATTTTGGACCTGGAGTTTGAGGCCAGACGAGCTTTTATTGACGCAGATGTTACAAGGGAAGAAGACAGGCCTAGAAAAATATTTGAAGCATACCCGTGCTTCAAAGACATACGAAATGTAAGTTCAACTACCTTCAGTTAAATTCCTTGCTTTCTCTGGATAGGTTTAGTTAGTTCTTGACTAACTGAGCACAACTTTGTCATAGGCGATGGATGAACTGCGTCGCATCATTGGTGGCTCCAACTGCAAATACATAGATCAAATGAAGGGTCGATGGGCAGAGTTTTGTTCGAAGGTGCAGTTCTATGGCATTTGGAAGAAGGTCCTGAAACCTCCTCTCCCCTTGGATGTACGTGGAGGTAAGTGGCCTTTTCATACATTAAATCCACACATCAGATATGTTCGGATTGCTTTGTTGAGATACTTTTCTCCGTTCACAGTGGATTTTACTGTCACTCTCTTCAATGCACTTCCATCTCTTTTTCCTTCAAAAACTACACCACCAAAGCGGCTGGGAAGTGCCAGTGAGGCTCTCCTTCATATCCTCAAGGTGCGAACAGCTGCAATACCAGCCACTGTAACTTGTACTCCATTTACTTGTATTGTTAATATTAATATTATTATTTTGCTTTTCCTGCTTAATAAGAGTGGGTTGAAGTTCAATTCAGCAGGGATTAAATTACTCCTTATTCAGGATTTCTTAATTGTTATTCAAAACCTACTCCAGAGAGGCAGCACAGAGCAAAAGCACATTGCAGTTAGGATACAAGTAGAAGCAGTAAAATGATATATTTAAAAAGGCCTTCAAAAACTAGAATATGTAACAAAGTTAAAAGAAATAGTTTTAAAAAACAAATGAGAAAAAAAGCACAAATAGACATGATAAAAATGCTGCAAACTAGAGAAAATTCATGCTCAGAATTAATACACAGCAAAATCTCCAGTGTTAAATTAACACCTTTGACAGTGTTATATGTTTAAAAGTAACCTAGTCAGTTTTGAAGATTAACAAAGACTAACACTGAGCAGTGCTGATTTTCTAACACTGGAAAATAAATCAAAATGTTAGAAATATTCCAGTGTTAGAAAATCAGCACTGCTCAGTGTTAGCCATTGTTAATCTTCAAAACTGACTAGGTTACTTTTAAACATATAACACTGTCAAAGTGTTAATTTAACACTCAACAGTGTTGTATTTAACACTCAGAGGAGTGGACCCATATAGACACTCTCCAGTGTTAATTTAACACTGGAGATTTTGCTGTGTACATTTCCAAAATTTCATATTTATGTAAGTCAGATATTTTACATTTATTTCTTCTATTCCAACAGTAAATCAGTTGGAGCATTCTAAACTCTTGATATTGCTTTTTGTGTCTTAAGCTGTTTGGATGCACAGCAACCCTTTCATTGAAAATCTTGAAGAATTTGTCCTTTTTTTGTGCTTTTCTAGCCGGGTGAAGATGCAATGCTATACCTGGAGAAGCGGCCTCTCTCCTCCCCAGTGCTGCTTTTTGATGGAACAACCAGCATTGTTGCTGTAGGAAACATACCAGTGACCACTCTCTCCTTGGAGGATTTCTGGGAAGGAATGTTGGTGTTGATGGCATATTACTACACCTTGCACTTAACATACCCAAAATGTGTTGCAACGGTCCTCTCTGTCATACAAACTGAGGTAATAACTGATGCCATCCATGATCAAGATGCCACTAGTGCATATAAGAAAGCAATAGCTGAGTGGAAGTCGTTCTTTGAAAAATAGGTGAATACCAAGCAGGATTTTATCAGGTCATTTGCAGTTTGTTTAGTTTTGTAGTACGTTTGTACAACTTTGTTCCTAATTTGCCTAGCAATGTCCTGAGAAACGGCTGTACTTATAATGCTTTACAAATGAAAGTTGTTGTTTTTTTTTCTTAGTGACACTTTACCTGAGGCATGTAAAGTTTTAAGTCAGTAATGCCATTATTTACAACATTGTGAGACTATGTGACTGTCACAAAAGTTTAAGGCCAAAAATGTAATTTCTTTTCTCTGTTTAGGCCTTTTAAAGGGTTGATTTAGACTTTTAGGGATTGTGCAGCAGCCCTATATTGTTTAAAAAAAGAATTTTGTTCTCATGAGAGAAATAAATGTTGACATATATCACTCCTGTCCTGGTTGTGATTTCAGTAGAAGCCAAGGAGTATTCTAGGAAAAAGGTCTGTTTTAAGGTTTTTTTGCCTGGATTTAATATTGATTCAGCTCTATTTTAAGATAAGCCAACCTGAATCAAGAAACAAATTAATCATACTTCACTAATATTGAGTAGTTTTTCATAGTATTAGAACTATTTTTCTCGTTGCAGTGCATTCATTTGCTGCAAGTAAGAATTCAAAACATAAAAAAAGACTGTAATTTAGCACATTTAACTTACTTTTGGGACTTGATATAAAGTAATTTTATCTTAAATTGAGCTTTTTAAAGCTTATTTTAACCCTCTTCAATTCTCAAATGTGTTCTTTTATTTCTGGATTAAAAAATCTTATTTCAAGATTTCTTATTAAGTAAAATAAACTTGCTGCATGGACAGATAATTTCACTTGTTTTCAGTGCTTTTTGTATCAAATGTAGTATTTTTTTCCTAAATATAGACTAGCCATTTTTGCAGTGTAGGCAGCAGCCCACTCCCATTTATTTTAATCTCTATTGCCTTAAACTGAAATTCAAATGGTTCAAATGGCTATGCACACCAGGCAAATAGTTAAAATCTCTTTGACTCCACAATTGTATAATACTTTAGCTGTCCAAGAAATAAATAATTTCATTCTTCTTCTGATTTCTTTTCTCTCTCCTGTAGAGGTGTCTCCTTTGCCGTATTCAGTTGTGTAAGGGGCCTTTGGCAATAAATAAAATCACTGTCATGCAGTACGTGTGTGTGTGTGTGTGTGTGTGTGTGTGTGTGTGTGTGCGCGCGCGCTTAAAGACAGGGGGAGAAAACATTCTTTAAAAAGCCTTATTACATTCTCTTTAACAAAACTTCTAAAAGGTTGGAAGCAGAGTGGAAATCAAGTAAATTGATACCAGTGAGAATATTTTTGTCTGGTCTAACACATTCAAGGAAGCTTCAACGTTAACATTCATGAAAACTTTTTTAATATACTCTACTGTACTATAATAGTAGTAAGATAACATAATACAAGCAGTAAAATAGGGGTGGAAAGTTATCTTTCCTTTGGCCTTGTAATGAAATGAAATGTCACAAAATCAACTGCCTGGTTTCTCAGTTTATTGGTGTAAAACAGCGGTCCCCAACCTTTTTTGCGCCACGGACCGGTTTATGCCCGACAATATTTTCATGGACCGGCCTTTAAGGTGTCGCGGATAAATACAACAAAATAAAACTAGTACCGGTACCGAAAAAAAGAAAATTTACACACGTGAAAAGACCAAGGAAAACCGAGTAAACGACAAAAACGATAACAAAATAACGCCGATAAAAACTCTGAAAACTATACATTTCACACCTGAGCCTCAACTCTCGCGGCCCGGTACCAAACGACTCACGGACCAGTCCAAGGCCCGGGGGTTGGGGACCACTGGTGTAAAATACATTTCTTGTTGTTTTCAGTGTTTTACCACAATTAAAGTGGAGTGATTTGAATCACAGAGAGTTATGCAATCAAATTTTGAAAATGCAACTATAATCACATACAGTTAAAAGGATAATATGCACACACATATACGTTCAGTTCAGTTACTAATCACATTACAGAGCAAATTGGATTTTAATTTTTTCCTATTACCTTTCAAAAGTAATTGTCTTCCCAGATGCCATGATGCAGGCCAATTGGTTTCCAAGTACTGTGCCAATGCACACTCGTATGCTTGTAGGCTCAGCTGTATTAGTGGGTATGTGAAAGTGTTTGACATGGAAGCAATGCACATATGTGGTAAAACACTTGAAAAATAAAAACGCAGGAGTCACAATAGGTTCAAGCAGGATGTTAAAAAATACAAACAAAAACCACAGAGTGCTGGACTGGTCTGCATAGAATTGCAATGATCTGGTTAAATTACAACTATATAGTTATAAATATCACAGAAACATGTAGCCAAGACAAGTGAAACATTGCATAAACTGCAACAACATGTTAAAGCCTTAACATCCATGCCAGTCACTGAGTATCATTTGGCTGTATGTCATATTGATGTCTTGCATATCTACAGGAGTGCACTTAATGTAAATCTATATCCTTAGGACTAATCCTAATTGAGTGTTTTAGACAGTGTTTTCCTTATTTTTCCTGTAATGGAGAAACCATTGTAGGGATTAAAAACACAGCCTCTGGCCAAAACATCTGAGTTGCACTAACAGGAAACACTTTCTTACATTTCTCATTAAATATTGCAAATGTACTTGCTTCAAGTCTGCCTTGAATTCCATGGTGAACCTGACTGCATATTCCCATTTACATTTTTTTTCTCTCGCTTTGCCTCACAGGTGTAGATTATCACTCTCAAATTGTGCCTCTGACATTGAACAATTACCCACTGAACCTGTGTCAGACAATTTAAGAAAATGTCTGACTCAGAAAAGGAACATTTTAAAACTAAAAAAGAAATAACTATGTATAACCCTCCTATCCCCCTTCAGTCTTCTGGGTATGCAAGCAATGCAAACAAGCATACAAGAAACATATTTGGAAAACATAAATATTTTGTTAAATATGTTTTCAGAAAGGCTCATATAAAATTAAGGATTTTTGGTGATATATTCAAAAGCAGTCTGTACATTATACTAATATAATTACTCTGTCATTATTACAGGGTCCTTACTTTGTCCATGGAAAGGCTCTGTGGATTTGAATACTTCACATTTTTACATGTTCTGTCCAATAACTGGCCAATATGACTTTTTAAAAAATATTTTTATCTCTGTTGTATCTCAAAAAGAATTCATTTATTTATTTTTTAGCTTTTTTGTTTTTTTCCATTCGGTCGCTGTAAAGGTCACCATACACAGTTACTGAGTGACACGTTTTCACAGTTTTGGACTGGTTTATCTTAATGGTTAAAATATAACAATATGAATTTTACATTTTATATTAAATTTTATTTGCCATGAAAATCTGGAAAAAAGTACTCGCTAGGTTTTTGTTTTCCATAAGAAATGTATGTATGTATGTCAAAAAAATGTCATTCACCAGACAAGGTGTCAATTTATTTACATTTGACATTTAATTCACATGCCAAGTTTAAAGCTAAGTACAGCTGACAGCCATGTTGATCTCTTCTACTGACAGAGCTCTTGAAACTGCCTACAATTGTATTCTTCCAGTCTGAGCGTGAAGAGTTCTAATGCACAGTCCACATAATAGTGCCATTACTTTGTCTTTAATGGTTTAGTGTCATGACAGCATGTTATTTTCTGATAACTACGGGTGCCAGTCTATCAGTAAAGGTCAGGAAGGCCTTTCATTACTGTTTAGAAAATAGTAATTCTATGAATAACAACTACTATATTGTATGCAGTATTGTGGCAGGCCGGTTGTGGGTAGACTGGTTTTAGTAACAGTGAAAATAGACAGGAGGTTGTGGAGTGGAGAACCAGTGTATTGTTCTGAGTGGGCATTGGGGACATCTGACTGTCAAACGCAACAATAGTTCTGCACCATTGTACAATTATTCACCAAAGGACACAGTGTCTCACTTTTCTCCACAACACTTTTTTTGGCCTTCAGATATGCGAGCTATCCAAGAATTTCCTTTAAAAGAAAACCAACTTTATTGATGTTAACAAAGCAAAAACAATCATTTTATTTATATGAATGCATTCAGCTGTGACTATAGTATACTGAATTGAATACAAAAGTAACTCACAATGCTGCTGTAGTAAGAACATTCAACAAAATTCAGAGCTTTTTTTCATGTTATAGTACATTATAGTTTATCTCCATCGCTGTGGTGCAGTTCTAACATTAGGAATGTTATTCTCACCACTCTTAAGGCATTTGTCATCATAGTCACCTGTGCAAAAGACACTAAAACAATAAAAAGTTTTTTTCCACATAAGCCAAAGCATGCAAAATTAATCACTTCAGCTGGTCTGTTCAACTGGGGTGGCTGTATGCTAAATAATCTAAACAATCCATCTGGCAGAATTTGAATATGTGTACATGTTAGATTAAAAACACATGCGTATAAAAAGCATAGAGAAGGGTGAAAGAGGCAAATTGTATAAAGTGGTTTGGTTGCTCAGGTAGAGTAGAAAATCACTATATAAAAACCAGTCCATTTACCACAACTGCTTTTTAATGAAAATATATAATCAGCCAATCACATGTCAGTATTTGTTTCAATAAACCTCTTTGAAAACAGATGTTTATATTTGCTTTCAATTGAAGAGCTTTTTCACTTCTACAGCTGACAGACCTTGCTCTTTCATTCATATTTGAAAAAACTTTGAAGTAATTTGATTGAAAACAATGAATGCAATGTTCAACAGCATTTGGGAAAATGAGAGATCTATAGTAATGACTGCCAAAAGGTTTTGATGACTTGTGAGATTCAGATACAAAGTGCATCAACACAAAACAGCTATCTTTAGTAGTGAAGTATGCATAGAAACTATAGCAGTGCGCACAAAAGCAATAAAAAAGTAGTGTGTAGTAATAAATTTGTTATTATTAAGAGCAGTAAGGATGGCATTTTTCATGCGAGAATTGCACTAGAGTGATTGAGAAAAACTGGAAACTGGTTGAGTAATCATCAGGACTGTGTCTTGTCTGTCTTCATGAGGCCCCAGGAAATCATAATAAATGTATACACCACTGAACTCTTGATCCCGTTCAGCCTTCCATTTCTACATATCAATCAACAGGAATAATTTAACATGCTATTAATTTACATTTACAAAAATGTAGACATTTTAAAGCGATGCCTTTTTTAACTGATAAGTTCATAAGTCACACATAAACAATCCATAATCCATAATGTTCACTGGTTGAAATAGATGATAATGTATCCTTACTGTCTTCCATCCATTTCCAACTATGTTGTGTGCTGCATGTCTCCAGCAAACTACTACCAAAGTCTCCTCTGACTCCACACTCCCCTGTGCTTTGTGCTGTTTGCAGCCAATCACAAAGGTCCTGAATATATAGAATATCTTGTAGGCTTCACTTTCTGATGGCCTCATTAAGTTTCAGTGCTGTTGAATACTGCAAGAATGGTAGACTAGAAAGCAGGCCCTCTGCGGTTGGTATATCTGTGTAGGATCCCAGCATGGCACCAACGATCTCCAGGAGTTTCCTGGCTTCCTGGAGTTCAGAACACTTTCCCTGAGCTATTAAAAAAATGCTGTATAACATAGTATTATGTAATATGCTGATTTTTCTCCATTTCAGGACCAAAACAGTGAAAAGATATGCTGCAGTTTCAAGCCATAAAATGTAATATAAGATAGAAAGATAAATACATTAATATATTCAAGTCAAATTCTAATTAAAAAGAAGAAAGGAAAAACATTTGAAATTCACTCATTATGCTGCATGCACAACTGGTATAAATGTTTCAAACAGAGGTTTAATAATTTATGATAACATGAAACAGTAGTTTATTCCCCATTGATCAGTTCATCCCTCTTGCCTGCAGGTACACAGTGTGACAACTGTCCATCACCTGGATCCTATTAGCCCCATTACAAGCAAAATATGTATGCATCCCTCTGTGCAAGGCAGAACAGAATGACAGTCAATTTTGTCTGACCTTGTTGCAAACGAAAGCATCCCAATTTAGCTATGGTTAACCTTCGTTTCTGGCATTGCCTGTCAATTGCAGACTCAAAATATGTCCTAGTTAGTTTCATTAGGCTTGTCACTGTCCTTCACCAGATGGTAGAGGAAAAGCAGAGCCATTACGGGTGAACCCCTTCTTTTGCAACACAGGTCTTACTGTATATTCATAGCTCTGACCATCATTCCTTCAGGCTATGTTGATAATTCACCGACCAGTTTGACAGGTGAGATCAACCACAAAGACATGGATGCTCAGACAATCAATTTGTAAACAAACCTGAACTTTTTGTGTGGTAACCCACATAGAAAGAGACACACAAGCATCCTTACATGTGCACTGATTTGACAGTTTTGACAACACAACACAGGTGTCTATTAGAGGAAGGAAAATACTGCAATGCGGGTTTGTGAATGCATAAAAGAGAGATTGTCTCTAGATTCCCACTGGTTTTACCTTCCACATCTTAGATCAATATCGTCTATCTAGTGAGAGCTTTTGATAAATGGAGAGTCAATGCAGTTTCCTTCCCCCTACTAACTGTGGTTCTTGGTCTTTTATTAAATCAAAAGCATGAGAGCTTATCACAACAACCTTTTCAGAAAATCAAAATGTTAATTGTAAGAAAATGGAGCACAGTATCTTACAAGATCCAGTCAAGGCAAGACAGATTTGACAATTAGAGAAGGGTTCACAACAATCTCATAGTTACCACATTGGTTAGTCTACTTTCAAACTTGGTTATTATTTTTCAAAACTAGGCTTATATCATTTAACACATCTCTGACTGCTCAAAACAATACTAAGAATTATTTATATCTCTGTATACTAAATTGGAATATATACACTACCAGTGAAAAGTTTGGACATGCCTTCTTATTTTTTATTTTATTTTTTTATCATTTTTAGTGCTTTCTGTATTGTAGAAGCAAGATATTGGAATTGTGGAATTGTGTAGCAGAAAAAAATAATTGATAAATAACTCTAAATATATATGTATATGTATGTATATATGAGGAACCAGGACACACTGATGAGAAGTGGGCTACTGGAACAAGAAGGCATGAGTGGGCAAGACATGAGAACTGGAATGCGACTACACAAGCAACCCCAGCAGAAGGGGTTACATGAATAGGATGAGGGACCTATGGAATCTTTGATACCCTGCATTCAGATTGACTCGTAAACCAGTGTTCCAACATTGGGATAAAGTAACTGCTCTCATGGCTAGAGGTACAACACAAATACTATGGCAAGCGAGAGCCAGGACGACAGGTGAGGGGGAAATATCATCATAAATAGATATAGATATAAATATATATGCAGGCTGTGTAAAGATGCCCCTGAGACAATCCAGCACTTAACAGCAGGGTGCAAGATGCTAGCAGGCAAGGCATACATGGAACGTCATAACCAAGTGGCCGGCATAGTATAGAGAAACATCTGTGCCAAATATGGCCTGGAAGTCCCGAGGTCAAAATGGGAGACACCCCCTAGGGTGGCGGAGAATGGCTGAGCTAAGATCCTGTTGGACTTTCAGATACAGATGGACAAAATTGTGGAGGCTAACCAACTGGAATTAGTGGTGGTAGACAAGCAGAAGTGGGCCACCAGGAAGAAGGAACACAAGAAGCTAAAGAAGTACCAAGGGTTCAGAGAAGAGCTCAAGAAGATGTGGGGGGGGAAGGTAAGAGTGGTCCCAGTGATAATCGGAGGACTAGGTGCAGTGACTCCAAAGCTGGGCGAGTGGCTCCAGTAGATCCAGGAACAACATCTGAGATCTTAACCCAGAAGAGCGCAGTCCTAAGAACAGCTAAGATACTGCGCATCAAGCTCCCAGGCCTACACAACAGGCTTACTACACAAGCTCCTCTGACAGGAATTCTTTTGGCTTTGAGTGGAAAACTATCATAAGCATGAATTGCCTGCATGTATGTTTTTCTACAGAAGAGACTCACCAGAGACTTTTCTGCATTATAACATGAAGAAAACAGGGATGACTACATAGTTTGCCTTCAAAGCACAGCAATTAAGTAGATACATTCAATTTCATGGTAATAAAAGCAAACACACAAAATAAATATGAACTATTACAGCTGTAAGAAGCAACCACACCTTTTATATTTGGACTACCTTGTTTAAACACAGCTGTCAGTCCCTTAAAATTAAACTCGACAAAGTGAGAACACCCAAATATAAAGAAAATCTGTCTACAGTTTTCTTTAAAGAGTCTTATTTCTTCATAAGGAATGAAAAAGTACCAGTCTGAATAATCCTGGACAAACTTTAGAATATGATTAAAATCAATAGATAACGTGTGTTCACATGCTGAGTAAAACACAAGCAGACAAACAAAATAAATATAAAAGATGTTACACAAATAATCATTATACATAAGGATTGCAGGTAACAATTTAACAATAAAATCTATATATACACTACAGTCATCATGATAAAACTAAGCCTAATGGTCATTATAGATTAAATGTTCTTCTGCAAGTAACAGTTCTTGTGCAGTAACTCTTGAATAGATACAATTGAAATGAGTATAAAAAACAAAATGTGTTTAAATAAAGTGAAGAAGACCTTTGCTCTGGACCCTCATGCATACAATATCTGATTCCCTGGTCTACAGGGCTAAACTTGAGTGCTGCAGTGAATTTGACTAAAGAGCTAAACTCTCAAGAAGTAAGAGACTGCGTATGAAGTTGCAGCCCACTGTATGTTTATTTAACAAAGCAAAAGGAAGGCTGGCTATTTTACTTATTTCCTTAATACATAAATAAATAAATACATAAATAATGCACAGCCACACCAGGGATTTATTAGAGGACAGTTCCCACCAGCATCTCCTTTGTAGAATCGTCATGAGCGGATATTTGATTGTTCGGTGAGGTTGGATTGGGATGTACTGCTTCAGGCTCTTCCATCTTCTACCATTAATTAAAAAAGAGTGTTTATTAACACTGTCATAAACTGCAGTCTAAAAGATGCTTTTGAAACTGTGACTTTGGTCTAGCATACCTCACACAATGCAAAGACACAATAATAGAAGTCTATAGTCAAAATATTTCACGTTAGAAGGCCAACATTTGTAGAGCAACTGACAGCCTATTCACACCGCACCACACTGTGACCACACATTGAACCTGAGTGGAACATAACTATTTGTTCTCTCTGTCATTTCATCTGCAACTACACAACCTGACAGTGTTGGAAGAAACTCTCATGCAGGTATCCACATGTTTACTGGAGCATGCGGGCGGTATTAGTTGTTTGGTCATCAGTCACACTGTTTTTGGCTGTTAAGAGAACAGAAACATTAATCCAATTGTTGATTCAACAAACTGTAGCTTTTAAGCCAAATGGAGAGTTCAGGATTTATAACAACTAAAATATCACAAGTGGAGACTGAACTCTTTTAAACACCTCCAAATATTCAGGTTTAAGACCACGGAATATTTTCATTTTTAATAAAACATTTTACGAGAAGTAACTACAGGATTGGCAAACAAAGGTCTTGATGTGGTGATGAAAAAGAGAATATTATGTTTTGATCAACAGTACTGTATGAACCCTATAATGTACTGACTTTTCATGCAAGCACAGTCTTTTTGCATGTGTCCCTTATCTGTCTTTCAGAGACAAATCTAATACCTTCCTGTTACTCTCCCATTATACGCTGTCACTCTGTGGCATTTCCACAAACCTTTGCTTCAGTGAGAAAACATGATGGCCCCCATTTGAAAGCATGTTAAAAAGGTCACACATCCAAATAAATGCCAAAAATGTCAAAGTATTTCTCCTTATATAAACACTCAAGCAAAACAGAGGTTTGCTTCACACACTGAGAGAACCCAGTCTAGTTGAAAGGACTCGATATAATGTGAGCTTGGCCTTTAATTAAATAGTGCAGGATTGATTTTTGTTTGGCCACAGCTGAATGGAACTGCAGGAAAAAACTTTGCTTCATTAAGACATGGCACAGTGTCCAATATGATTAGATGGCTTTTAGAGGGTGATTAAAAGTACTACTAAAACTGCAAATTACAAAGCTTTTGTTAAAAAGATGATTATTGCTTGTTTTCTAAGAATACAACACATTTTCTGCATTTTTCTACTGAGTTTCACAACAACTGAACTATACTTGCATTTCTGATAAACAGTGTGTGTTTGCTTTTCAGAGTAAAGAAGGTATGTTTTACTTTAACCATTATCTGATGGCAAAACTTGCTGGGTATGTATTCAGTGTGACTTTTGTCAAGGTTATAGAGACAGCCTCAGTGCTAAACTCTTCCTTAACACAAGAGAAACAGAAGAAAAATGAGCATTTTGCTTGGCAATGACTGAGGTTTGTTATGTTAGGGAAAAGATAGTGATAATCCATCACATCAGATGTATTTATGTATTTGTTTGTTTGTTTGTTTATTATTTGTATTTATATGGTTTTCCAGATTAACTCAAAGATTAAGAGTTTATGGACTTTTTTTTGGAAAGATAGTTAAAGCCCCTGACATTAACCAAAGTAAATCTATTACTGAGCTATTAATTGAGACTGTGCAGCCTGTGCTGGAAAAGAAGTGTGAAAATATTTCATGGAGTTTTAAAACATGTGCTCCAGCAGGCTCTTACACAATCACAGACCTAGAGTGAGATACAGATCACGTGAGTGATGTATATTATGAAAAATTTCAAAAATCAATAATCAAAATACTTAAACCAGAAATTAATTTCATAAAGTCCTTTTTTTTTTTTAAATTTTACCATCCATAGTAATGGTGGTGTTTTGTCAACATAATGAACAAGCAAATGGTGTAGGGTAATAAATGAATGTGTTAAATGAAATGGAAAATGAAAGGGTGATGTTGTATGTGTCTTTTTTGCACTTTCGCTGTCTTATGTGTTCTCATACTTGGCTCCCAGTAAGAGGCAAACCTGATTAAAGACATAATGACAAATCCTTATGCTGAAAAGAGTAGACATGAAAAACAGGTGTAATTATTGTTCCTGGTAATAACAAACCATTTAGTTGTAACTGTATTAAAGGGGGCTCTACTGGCAAGATTTCATAATTATATTTTTGTTAGTATCTTCAGTAAATAAAAATTTATAGCTATTTCAGAATTATAGTGAAGAAAATATATAAGAGGAAAAGGCAGAGATTGTAAAGTATTAATCTTACTTTGGTGACATTTTGTCACCATGCCAGTATCCATTAAACTCATTGCAGAATGATTGATAGAGCGCAACGGTTGACTCCATGATTAAAGTGTTTATTTCAGTATTTTGAATAACATTTTAAATCTAAAATTGTATTGCAATTTTTTATTGATTGTTATATCTTACATGGTTTTCAAATAGTTAAAAACAACAGCTAGTTACATGCAACTCTCAAATGTATTTTCAGTAGCCCAAGCCCCTGCACTAATATTGTAAGGCAAAATGCTCTCCAGAGCCTCGGTGAAAAACTACCCTCAAGCTCCAGTCACAAAATACAATACAGAAAGATCTTCATCCCACATGCTGTGCTACAGCTTGACTTGACTGATTAATCGCTTTGCTATCTCATTGGTCTCCTTGATATTAGAAGAAAGTAATAAATGCTTATGCCTCTGGGTCTTTGGCACGACTTTAGAAGGCAAGGCAGGAGAAAATTGCTTACAGTAGAGAAGAGGAAGCTCGCTTGTGCTGCAAAGAGTATTTTGACCATTCACACAATAGCTAGTTTGGCCGTAACTTTGAAAGCTGCAGCCATTGATTGTTTATTTTAAGAATAGTTTGAGACTAAATGTCTGATTTCAGGATGATAATACTTATATCGCTCTCCTTCCCACACATACAGAAAGTTAAATACTGTAGATGTGTCACACATTGACACATAAAAATTGCTGACACATGTTTTAATTAAGATGCTTTATTTAGAGATGTTGAACTATCCTAATCAGCAACCCTAAAATGTTGTGTTTGGTAACTTCACAAAAAGAAAAGTTTAAAAAGTTTGACTTTATTCTAGGGTTTATGAGCAGTGTGTGAATGTGAGAGTGAATGAATAGTGGTATTGTAAAGCGCTTTGGGTGCCTTGAAAAGCGCTATATAAATCCAATCCATTATTATTATTATTATTATTATTATTATTATTATTATTATTATCATAGCTAAAATTTACCCATTAGAATTCTCAACTCCCACAAATCCAACTGAGTTTCACAGCCATTGTTTATAATAATATTGTTACTTGCATTGTAAATTGTTGCAATGATTATTAACAGGTGCTGTGTGACACAGACTTAAGTGTGACAGGAACAAACTACTGACAGTGGAGGATTCAGCCAGTACATGCAATCATGTTACACAATGGTGGCCTCCTCCTAGCCTATAGCTAAAAATTATACTCATAATCCAATACTGTGAATACTCAAAAAGGTTAATGCTTCATGCAAAAACTGGGCAAAGTTTTAGAAGTAAAGACAAAGATCTCATCCTGTTTCAGTGGGAACAAAGAGCTCCATATGGTCAAAACATTCTTTGGTAGTGTCCTGTGGCGTTACTTTTACTTTATTCTGACATATAGCATGTGTCTTAGGTTTTAGTAATCATTTTTAATCCAGATTCATTTGCCTACAAAAATAGGTTCAAGGTTTGGAAATGTGGTGCTAAGAATTCCATACTACATCTTTTATTTTGCTTGTTTAAAAGACATTCAGCATCATGAATTAATGAGTTGAATTAAAGAAAATCTCATTGGCTTCAAGGAGAAGTGAACATCAGTCCTCAATACAAATAGCTAAGATAAGAATGAAGAAGTGAAACAGAAAAAAACTCAATCACCACAAAGCAAGATTGATCAACTTAGCATGGTGTGTGTAATTCTTTCCTAAAGGCTCTGTGAAATGGCCATGAGCTTGTCATCTCTCAATCCACTCTCTGTGAATCCTCCTCTATCCCTGTATTTTCTCTCCAGCAACTCTGTTGCAAGTCTGGTCTCCCTCTCTGCTCTCTCTAATGCCTTCCTCTCATGCTCTTCTCGGTCCACTGGTCTCATCTCCCTCTACTCGTCTCTCCTCTCCATTTCCTGGAGCTAAACCAGCCAGTCTGGCTCTCTGTGCTTCTAATTCCTGTGTCCTGCTCTTTTACGAACCACACGTCTTTTGTCCTGTGCTTGTGGTGGAGGAGAAACCGTCACTGCGTCCTTGGGGGAGTCGCACTGGGCCGGAGGATTAATGTGATGTTTAGGTCTAAGCATATCGTCCATCATCCTGTACCACTTCCAGGATGCAGCAGCAGTTCTCTTCCCTCTGTTGCCCATCCTTGTGGGTGGGTTCTTTAGTTTCTAAAATGAAATAAGAATAAATTGTGTTGGTTTAACATACAGTCAAAGGTCTTGTGTTGCCAAGAAAAAAGACATAGCTTTTCTTTTTATTTGAGATTTTCCCATCAAGTTTTCTTCTTTATGTAAAATCACATCATGTGTATAAAAATGTAAGGATGGTAAATATTTACAGTATTTGCAATTTTGAATTAAGCATTTTTATATTGCTGTTGTCACTGCTGTGTCGTTGCTATGGTGTTCTGGTTTATCAATAATTGCACTGCACTGCTACCATACAGTTAGAAGGTCCTGGGTTTGAACTGCTGGCTGGCTGGTGGCTTTCTGTGCAGCGTTATCTTCAGGTACTCTATCTTCTGCCCACAGACCAAAGACATACTTGTTTGGTTAATTGGTGAATTGCACATAGCATATTTGTCTATCTTTCTATACATGTTAGACAGAAAATATTGTTTTTTACTTATTGCTTTACAAATTAATCCTCTAAAAAAATGACTTGTTTCTTTTTTTCTTTTTTTTTGCCCAATAAAGGTTGGAAGACTATAAATTGACTTGAAATTGGAAAGCTTCTGAGAAAGACTTCAAGAACAACTTGTACCTAAAGTCTTCTTTATAGTGACATGGATTTTTGGATAACCACTCCAAGTAGCTGCACTTGGTTCCCCTGATTATGATGTTCTTGTTATTTAAAGAACATAACTGATTGGTTTGCAATGCACTTGCAGTACACTCTGCAAAATCACAAAAGCGAGAAACACCACAAATGCTGCTAAAAAGTTGTGCGTTGGCCCTTTGATGGATAGGTGGCCTGTCCAGTGTGTACCCTGCCTCTCACTGCATGACAGCTGTGATAAGCCTGTAAATCAGATAAGCAAAGTAAACATCTTTTTCAAAATCCAACCCAGTAGTTCCAGTGTTTAAATAGGCATACATGGGAAACAAAATCAAGTTTCCTTCGAGGCATTCATCTTATTTTCTTACTATTTTCCCTTCAACTTAGACATGAGGCTATGTTTAATTGCTAAACAAATTTAATTAATAATAAGAACATTTATTAATGTTTATCTTTGTTTAGAATTTAAATTAGGCTATTAACTTGGTCACATTAAAGGACATTTTGGCAAAATTAGGCACTGAGAGATATTAATAATTTAGTGAAAGTGGAGAAGACAGATTTCCTTGAAGAATTTAAAGAAATTTTGATGTTTAATGTGGTGTCCTGGCACTCTTGTTCAGAGTCTCCCATACTCTAAGGCAGGAGTGTCCAACTCCAGACCTCAAAGTCCAGTGACCAGCAGGTTTTAGATGTGTCCTTGATCCAACACAGCTGATTTAAATGACTAGATTACCTCCTCAACAAGTTCTCTGGTAATGAACTAATCATTTGATTCAGGTGTGTTGACCCAGGGTGATATCTAAAACCTGCAGGACACCGGCCCTTGAGGCCTGGATTTGGACACCCCTGTTCTAAGTGGAAGGGCTTAGAGCATAAGAGCTGCAGCACCATGAACTGAACAGCAACTGGAGCAACAGGTGAGCATCTGATGGTCAAGCTTTGAGTCATGAGGCTCATAAAATGACATGGATCCAGTGACCTGTAAAGCCACCACCCACTAGGGTAGGCATTGGCTTGAGTGTTGTGTGTTGAGTGTGCTAGAGTGAGAGGCACCTGGCAGTTGTGGGAATGCTCACACCGTCCCAGTGTGGCTGGAATGTAGTTACTGCTCTTTCACAGCCAGCTATGAAAATTAAAAAAAAATAATAATAATGATTTCATATTGTTTAGAGTTAACATTGCATCTACACTTCAAAACTTATTCAGGTACCTTTAGTGAAAATGTGTTTGCTTCAATAAAACGTAACTATTACCGAAGTGAGCCAAGTGATGGACATTTTCAACACATGTATCTACTGAAGAATCAGCAATTTAAAAGAGAAAGCATGACACACTGCAGACAGGGGAATGGTGTCATTTGATTCCAAGGGCACTGTCCCTATACCCCCAGTATGTGCACTGACCGCTTCAATTAAATGTAAAGTGACAGCTCTGTGATATGCAGTCATTTATGAACATAATTCATTATTTAACCTTTTGCGACAAAACTGACATTTTTTTTGTCTTCAACAATATATTGTTAAGATGAAAACATGAAACAAGTGACACTTCATAATTCAAATGTAATGACAGCATAAACTGTACTCTGTATGTGATTGCGCATATACATGGCCAATAAACGCGATTCTGATTCTGATGAAGGTAAAGATTATGACTAATGTCAAGAAGCTCTTCAGTTACCTCATATTTTCTAAATTAACAATTACATAGGTAAGATAAACTGGGTACTCAATAACTCCTTATGTCACAAACATATACTACAGAGTGTGTATACAATGTACTTTTGTTGAGGTCCTACCGAGGTGTTTGAATAGAATAGAATAGAATAGAATAGAATAGAATAGCCTTTATTGTCATTGTACAGAGTACAACGAAATTGGAGTGCCACTCCCTTGGTGCAAGTTTCAATAATAAATATAAATGTAAAATATAAAAAGTACAAAAAAAACAATCGTAAGTACTCAAACAATAGTATGTACAATATATACAGGATTGCTTTTATGACTTTTGTGATTTCATTGAACCAAATGATCCAGTTTGGCCCATAAAAGCTGGTGAACCTAATGATGTGCACAGACAACGTAATAGCTTCTAACTAAGGGAATCAATTTTATTTCATTAGCTTTCAGTGGAAAGTTGCAAATATTAATATTTCCATGTATCCTTAATAGATCACAAAACAGACATCAAGCTTTTAATTAATTTATGTGTAGCATTAAATAATGGTTGCCAGCTCCTTTAAATAAACTCAAAGTAGACAGTTTTTCCTAGACACATATTACTGATTTAATTGTCTTGTCCGTCCACACAAACCAACAATACACTCTTTAAACTGTGTATCTGTTTCAGGCTCACAGGGGGCTGGAGCCTTTCCCAGCACACAGTGGGTAAGACGCAGAGTATGGCCTTGACAGGTCGCCAGTCTGTCACACAGGGCTAACACATGCAGACAGACAAACACTTGTAGCAAAATTTGTCACCGACTTGGTTAAGTTGCATGTCCTTGGACTGTGAGAAAAGTAGAGCGCTGACCAGAAACTTACACTGAAAAAGAAATGAATTCATTTGAACAAACTGCTACCCACCTTGCTGCCCAAATGCAGTAATCATAAATAAATAATAGAAGCCTGGTTAATATCATAATTATAGAGAAGTCCATTCGATTTGAGCTGTTCTTTGTCATTCAAGCTATTTCCAAGGATTTAGATATAAAATAAATATAAAAGAAATTGAATATGCATTTAATATGAATGAAAAATTGACATTGGACACAGGAAATATACTTTTTGCTCCAGTCCACCCTACAATAAAGTAATCCTTTCAGGAATTGTGTGTTTAATATTTCATTGAGTTAGGAAGGTTGGAAAGTAACTTGATGTTGTTAAGCTCTTGAAAAAGACTTGAGTATGACCTTATACCTTCTTTATGACATGAAATTGAATTTTCCATAATAGTGACCAAGAAGCTTTAGCCATGTTTGGTTTTCCAGATTATGATGTTCTGTGTCTTGTCAGTTGAAGAGTATGAGTGGTTATTTTGGAATACACTTACACTGCACTTCTTCTTTTTATGGCCATGTTACGCTGTTCTACATACTGAACTCACAAAACACGCACACACAGGTAGATTAACTCAAAAAAGAAAAGCTTTTAATGTAAAAGTAATCCTGAGCTCACCTGTCAGGCAGTCAGTACTGAGCAGATGATGTTGACATGACACAAAGAGAGCTGGAGCTCTAAGGAGTACTATTTTTTTTTTTCATATGACAATTTAATAAACCAAATGCTGTCATTTCTTTTTTCTAAATTAAATTTAGCTTCAGTCATTTCTTTTTCAACCATACCAATTGCCAGCAGACCCCAGGCGCACTACTGTTATCAAAACATTTTTACAAACAAATCTACGAAATGAGAATGTCTCATTTGCTGTTTTAGGTGCAGCAAATTCAAGGTGTGGTAACACGTTTTAAAAATACATGCAAGTCCATCTGTCTGTGCCTTGCATGCCACACACTCACACAAGCATAACCACATACACAGATACACACAACTTTTACCACCAAACTGGGTTTTTGCATTAATACTATCAAACTGTTCTTATAGTATTACATCTGGCAACGTGAAAACCCTGCGACCTCTCAATATGGAATAGGTCTATACTTTGGAGACTCCTGTCATTAGTTGTTGCAACACAAATTTGAAGAGTTTTTAATTATCTGAAGTAAAAAATAAAAAAATAAATTAAAATGGGGAAGCAACAACAAGTTCAGGAAAAGTGAGTAAACTGTAACAGTGAGACAGGGCGTATTACAGTAAGGCTAAGAAAGAGGGTTGTGGAGGAGGGGGGGGGGGGGGGGATATGTGACACAAAGCTTGGGAACAAGTGTTTGAGTGAATAGGTGTGGTGTGCAAAGTACGGAGAAAAGAATGGCATCATGTTTCATGTTCATGCGTGCAGAGTGACAGAGCTAATTATAGCCAACAGGATGCTCTTGTGTTCAAAGGAAAAAGACAAAGCTAAGCTAAGGGAGGAAATACTCAGCAGGTGGAAACAGCTGTGGAAAATCCCCGGAGGACAGAAGCACATTCGTCAGCAGGAGCGACTACTTATTAGCTGAAATTTTGCACGAGAAGTGTAATGCTGTGTCCTAATCACTTGTAAGGTTCAGTACCTTTCATGCTTTCCGCTATTCTCTCAAACAGTGCTCTTCTTGAAACAAAGTCACGTACTTCTTACCCCACAGCACTATCCTCACCCCTACCGCGTTTCACATGTCACTGTATCGTGTCAGTTTGTTTTGTTAAATCGCCAAGCTGCATGCAGTACTCAACCCCTGTGCATGATAGCAACTCACGAGGGTCACTCTTGTGCCATAAATACATTTCCTCAAACATTTCTGCTGATTCAGCACAACCACTGCACCAACATTCACGCTAAATGTGAACAGAAAGAGACTTGCAACCCAGATCCATGAAGTAAGAGGAAGAATGAGATGGCCTTGTGATGGAATAAATAGGTCGCTCAATTGTTTATTGCAAAATGCAAACTCAGCTGATGTGTCACCTGATCTATGACTACAACCCAACAATTGTTCCCCAAAGAAAACTGCAGACTTTGCTTCATTTCTGCCTGAGCAGTGTTTTATTGAATGCATTTTTATTACCTAAATTCCATTTCTTGGGGTAAATTGGGGATCTACTAAGTACAGGGTGGGCCATTTATATGGATACAGCGTAATAAAATGGGAATGGTTGGTGATATCAAAGTCCTGTTTGTGGCACATTAGTATATGTGAGGGGGCAAACTCCTCAAGATGGGTGGAGACCATGGTGGCCATTTAGAAGTCGGCCATCTTGGATACAACTTTTGTTTTTTCAATAGGAAGAGGGCCATGTGACACATCAAACTTATTGGTAATGTCACAAGAAAAACAATGGTGTGCTTGGTTACAACGTAACTTTATTCTTTCATGAGTTATTTACAAGTTTCTCTTTGTTCACATTGACATGTCGAAGAGGTTAACACGTGAGGAGCGGATCGAAATTGTGTTGATATCTGGTGAACGCAGTAACTGGGTCATTGCAGCAGATTTCAATGCAAAACACCCTACGAGACCACCCATCTCCCATGCTACAGTTAGCAAACTGCTTGCTAAGTTTTGTGAAACTGGTTCAGTGTTGGATTTGCCAAAATGTGGACGCAAGAAAACTGTCACTAATGAAGAAACATCAGTGGCTGTCCTAGCTTCATTCAGCAAGAGCCCACAGCGTAGCACTCGCCGCATGTCACTGGAGAGTGGCATTAGTCGAACATCCCTTCGGCGGATATTAGCTACTCACAAATGGCACCCTTACAAACTCCAGCTACTGCAGCATCTCAACGAGGATGACCCAGATCGGCGCACAGAATTTGCAGAATGGGCAAAACAAAAATTGGAACAGGACCCTCAGTTCATTCAGAAGATTTTGTTCAGTGTTTTGTTCTCATTACGGTGTATCCATATAAATGGCCCACCCTGTATATCAGTTATTTGACACATTTATTTTAGCTCGTATTTTCGATATCATATATCATAATAAAAAATATTACTTTAACATTCTTTGTCTGTGGCCAAGACATTTTTGTGTTAGAAATAGCAAAAGCAGTTCAAATATGTAACTAGAGATACCTAAAATCAATGTAAGGCGAACAGAATGACATGGTGATATTTTAAGAGCTATGTTTTTTATGTGACTGCGCTATGGATAGACTTTTCTTTCTTTACGATACTTATTGATAACAATTTTATCTTGATATGTGGCAGGAGGGGGGGAGGGGTAAGGTACTAAATTTCTTACTCACAGATGAACTTGTGAAACAAATTTTTTTTTAGAACATATTACCATGCAAAGTAGCTATAAGGGACAGACTATTTCTTTGTGAAATTGTATGATAGTTCATTACACTGTATGGGGGGGGGGATTCTAACTAACTCCAGGTCTCCACCCCCATCAATTGATTTTTCTTTCGTTTCTTTGCAATGAGCAGAAATGCACACTCTATCTCAATTGTCAGAGGCAGGAGGATCCACTTATAGGTTCTTCTCAGGTAATTGCAATGCAAATGAGGTTCTTCAAAGATAAATTAGCCACCCTGAAAGAGAGGCCATGTCCTCAGTTGGCTGTCTGTCTAGTGGCCAGTCCAAAAAAAAAAAAGCCCCATTTTGTTTAATAAAAGATGACTGAAATCCTGGTGATCTGCTCTGCTTTGATCTCTAACTCTTGAGAAACAGCAGCATTCGATAAAACTGACCTTAACATGGATCAAAACTGTTTACCATGTATTATCATTTGAAGGACTGTATTGAATTTGCTATTTCATCACTAAGTAAATTAAAGGTAATTAAAGATGGCATCATAGGGCTGGGATTCAATTTCAATCTTCTCACTATTATTTTGAGATTTTTGGCTTTTTCACTTGTGTTTTGTAGTTCCTAAATAATTAAATATAATTAAAGATCAATGCAAAATTTCCCTTTGGTTAAGTGAAAACGTGCTTAAACATGCACAGTTTTTTTTTTTACCCCTTTTTGAGAGCAGAATTAGTTACAGTGTACGTCCACTCAACCCTGGAAACAAGTAGTCTCATTTAGTCTGTTAACATTAGAGTCATGTAGAGTCTCCAACTGGGATAACAGAGAGTGAAATCATTCATGTTAATTTGTGCATACACAAGGTGCGACTGTGTGAGTAGCCATGCATTTTAATGAAGCTGACACTGAACTCTTGGGTGGCAGTGTGTTCAAGTGAGGAAAATATGTTGGTTGGAACAGCTTTGGCACTAATGCCTTACTTGGCCCTATGAAGGGGACACAAATTGTAGAGCATGTCCACAGAGAATTGATGTGTGCACTTTCTCATTGCAACTCAATTTATTACTGCAGTGATTAATGAAATCCTAATTAGTCATAACATGCCCCTACCTTTTGGATTTGTGGTCGGAATATATTCTAAAAACAGAATAAATTCATACTGTTTATTAATATCTCAGACATATGCTCAAATGCTTTAATCTTGTTACTCCAGATACTCTAGAATGTCACGATACACCGTCGCTATTATAATTAACACAAAAACATATTATTTTGCAGTGCTGTTCAACAGATGCTTGTTTATGCAAAATTTATTGGAAAGGGGCTCAAATGCTTGGAAAGGCATGCATCAGAACTGTTTTGCGGGGAGCAGCACAGTGATCCCTTGAGTTTTTCTTGTATTTCTGTATTTCTCATTTAACACGGTGATGTATAAGGCAGTTGTTTAAAGGCTGATTTCAAGCACTCCACACATACTGAGAGATTTACATACAAATTAGTATAAACTAAATTTGAAAAAAAAAAAAAAGGTAAAAAAGAAAAGGGTTCAAGGTTCAAGGTTCTTTATTTGTCACATGCACAGTTATACAAGTATAACACACAGTGAAATGTAGCCTGACACGCTCCTCGACATGTGCAAAAATTGGGGGGGGGTGTAGAGGAAGAACATATATATATATATATATATATATATATATATATATATATATATATATATATATATATATACACACATATATATTAGGGGTGCAACGATATTCGTATCGATATTGAACCGTTCGATACAGTGCTTTCGGTTCGGTACGCATATGTATCGAACAATACAACATTTGTAATTTATTTTATCAACTTTCCTTCTGACGATGCTGTCTGTGTTGAGCGCTCAGTGAATCTGCGTTCGACTACTCCGCCTAGGCTGCACTGTCGAGCGCAGATCCACTGAGCGCTCAACACAGACAGCATAGTCAGGAGGAAGAGCGCAGGGCAAGCTAGCGAGACAGAAGTTAAGCTCTCCTTGCAAGATGGACCTCCCCCACTCTCATTCAGATCTGGCGTTTGGAATTATTTTGGTTTTCATGTGACGTATGACCCTGAAGGTAAGCGAGTCATGGACTAAAGTAAAACAGTATGTTGGATGTGCCATGCAATGCTTAATTACATTGGTGTGAACTAGTGTGTTAGCGCAGTTAGCTCGTTAACGTGTTGGCCGTCTAGTCCCATGCACGGGGCGATCGGCGGTAGCTCGTTAACGGAGATTTGCCGTGTTGTGGCGTTAAGGTCATTTCAACGAGATTAACCTGAAAGCACTAGTGGGAACACAACGAATATGACTGCACATTTACACCGACATCATCCTAGTGCAAAGACAAAAACAACAAGCATGCTACTAACTTTAGCCGAGTCATTTAGACAGCTGTTAGCACATGATTCTCCTTATGCTGCTGAGAATATAGCCCAGAAGAAGCGGATAGTATAGCTTTTATTTTGGAAAGAGACATTTCTCTGTAATAAACTCTCTTTTCCAAAGATGAGTGATTCCTCAATCAGATACAGGGCTTGCAAAATCGCTAGCCCGACGTCCCGGAGCTAGCGATCTTTCCAGTCGGGCTACAAAAATCTCTCTGCCCTGCCCGTCGGGCTATTGTAGGAAAAATATATGTCAATGCTTTTGCATTCTTTCAGAAATGTAGCTGGGTAATTATGTCATTGGCATCGGTGAGCCACTGTCAATATGTGACATATTGAAATCGCGTTTGAATTTGCGCTTGTTTTTTTGCTTTCACTTTGCAATGACAGCACTGATCTGTGAGTGATGATAATTTGTGCACCAATTCCTCTGACATCGTCTTATTAATCGTTAGCTTACTATGCAAACATGACAAGTGAAATCTCCCGCAGCAAGCTTAAACATGTGAGAGGTTGATCGCGCAGAGAATCGCTGAGCTTATGTGAGTCCGTGTGTAAAAGTAGCAGGATTTATATTTCAGCTCTGCTGAGCCAAATAAGACAGGTCGGGGTGAAGAAGTGACAGCCAAAGAAAAGCTTACCACAAAACGGAGAAGTTATGACAAATCAGACTATAAGGCAAAAAGAAAGTGCAGCTTTATGGTTTCATGGACAAAAGAATTTCTGTGGCTGCAATATGACGAGCTAAATAACCAGGGGTGCACATAAGTGGTCCGCAGGTGCGCATTCGCTGTCAAAATAAAAAACGCGCACAAGGGTTAGGGTTAAATTTAAAAACTGTACTTTTGAGTTAAAATATATATTTATCATTTTAATAAATGACAAATTAAAAAGGCATGAACATTTTTTTGTATCGAAAAAATATCGAACCGTGACACCAAAGTATCGAACCGAACCGAACCGTGAATTTTGTGTATCGTTGCACCCCTAATATATATATATATATATATATATATATATATACACATATAGTATATACACTGGGTGAATGTGCAGTAGTAGCAGCAAGCAGGTGAATTCTGTACATTAATATGAATAGACATCTGACTATTTTACAGGATAGACAATATAAACATATTTAAAATTAAAGGAATTTGAAATGTACATTGTGCCTTGGTTCAGTGTCTGGAAGAGTCCTGACTCAGTCAATTATAGATGATGTGAGAGGGCGGGTGTGTGTGTTTAGGGCACGGATGGCTTGGGGATAGAAGCTCCTCTTGAGTCTCTCTGTCCTTGCCCGGAAGATGCGGAACCTTCTACCAGATTGCAGAAGTTGGAACAGTTTGTTGCCAGGATGGGACGGGTCCTTCAGTATCTGCGCTGCTCTAGTCCGGCATCTCCTGGTGTAGGTGTCCTGAAGCGGGGGGAGAGCAATCCTGCAGCAGCGTTCTGCTGTACGGATCACTCTCTGGAGAGCTTTTTGGTCCTTCACACAGCTGTTCCCGAACCACGATGTCATGTTCTGTGTGAGGATGCTCTCCACAGCGCCTGTATAGAAAATCCTGAGGATCTTTGGAGAGACCCTGAACTTCCTCAGTTGTCGTAGGTGATACAGGCGCTGCCTAGCCTTTTTGGTCTGGACCTGAATGTGGGCAGCCCATGTCAGGTCTGAGGAGATGTGGACACCAAGATACTTGAAGGACTGCACCCTCTCCACTGGAGCTCCATTGATGATAATGGGCTTGTAGTCTCTGTGCTGACCCCTTCTGAAGTCCACCACCAGCTCCTTGGTCTTGCTGACGGGATGAAGTGAACTACACCATTTTTGTTACGTATTTGCATATTTCTGACAATCAAGAAGTTATATTTTGTCTCTGAAAAGTCATTGCAGGAGTTCTAATGCAGGTTTTTCAAACTACTAGGATACGGCAGACCATAAAAGACCAAACCACAAGACAACTATCATGAAGAGAACTATGTATAAACCCAGCTCTGGAGAAAATGGGATGCTGTAAGAGCAAAAGAAAAATAGAATTTAAGGACTTGATCTAATAACTCGATATTTTATTTAAAATAGTACACAGAAATCATATCAAATGTTTAAATTGACGTGTCACTGTATTTCTTTGTCTTGTTTTATTCACACCTGTAAAATATATATATATAAATAAATAAATACACTGTGTGGCTCATCTGTTACAGTGACTTTGCTGCCAATGCTGTTACCATTATGCACCTGGAACCTTTGGTGGCGTTATGGTCACTGCCACATAAGTTACGTTAATGTTATAATTAGTGCTGTCAAAATTATCGCGTTAATTGTTAAGATCAACGCGAAATGTTTAATGCATTAAAAAAATTTAACGCTGATTTTGTTTTTTTATTAATTTCCTGTAATCTAAGACCTTTAAATTCATGAGCACCTCTGGAGGAGGGGGCAACAGTGTGCTATGCTGGCGTTTGGCCTGACAGAAATGATTAGAAGAAGAAGTGACACCATGCTACTATCTAGCTAACACTAGCTAACACACGCAAGCATGGACGAGGGCGGACTTTTGGGTGGAAAGTTTCTCTTTAAGAAGTTGCCTGATGGCTTGTTGGACAAAACGAGAGTAAGATGCACAATTTGCAAAGCTGAATTCAAGTACCACAGAAGCAGTTCATCACTGGCGTATCACCTGAGAGCAAAACACCCAACTGAATCCACCTCTACGGGACCTCGCCAGTCTACGCTTCAGGAGTATGGTGCTTGTGGACGAATAACAAAAAATGTGAGAGAAAAGGTAACCAATTCCTTGGTTGTTTGGATAGCTAAAAACTGCCGACCAGTTAGCATAGTAGAAGATGATGGACTGAGAGAAGTCATTCGTGCTGCATCAGGAGATGAGTGTTACAATCTGCCCTCGAGAGGAACCATTGTGTCGAGACTGCACACTTTGTATGGGGACCAGAGGGCTCAGCAGTCCAGCAAGCTTGTGCAAGTAAGGAATGTCGCTCTCACCGGAGACCACTGGACTTCGGTGAACAACGATAATTACTTGGGGGTCATGGCGCATTTTATTGATAACGACTGGACTATGCAATCGTTTGCACTAACAGTGAGTAAAACTGAAGAGAGACACTATGCTGAGGCGTGTGCTGACCATTTTCTGAATGTTGCAAACGAATGGAAAATCAAGGACAAGGTAACCACGCTTGGCACCGACAGTGCTCGTAACATGGTTGCAGCCGCCAGACTACTTCCATTTGAACACATGCCCTGCATGGCCCACATTCTGCAAAGAACGGTCACAGTTTCTCTTAATGACAGCGCATTTGAAAGGGCTCTGGCCAAATGTCGCAAGATTGTTGGACATTTTAAGCATAGTCCAGCAAACGCTCAGGAATTAAAGGCACAGCAAGCTGCACATGGACATCAAACAGAACCGCTTGTTCAGGACGTTCCAACAAGATGGAACTCCACCCTAGAGATGATCAAGCGGATCCAGAGAAACAAATTTGGGCTGACCACCATCCTGACTCAACAAAACAGCAAGGTGACTATGTTGACTGACCAGGAGCTTGACAGACTGCAAAAGCTGGAGGAACTACTGGAACCTTGCAGGTAAATACATTTTGTTTCTCATGATTGTGTGTCTATCTTTGCATTCTAGCTTTGTTTTCAAGTATGTTCTCCACCTCCACCTCTCTGTGTATTTTCATATGTAGTTTTTATGTTTGTCTCTGTGTGATTAATAGAAAAATACAGACTTGATCTTTCTATTGCAGATATGTTACCGAACTGCTGGGAGGAGAGCGGTATGTCTCTTGTTCCATGGTGTTGCCAGCCTTGTGTCATTTGTTCAGGATTATGGAGCCCTCAGATGATGACCCAGTCTACGTTTTGAGGTTTAAGAAGATTTTTACCACAGACCTAGCTCAGCGGAGGGACAGCAGCAATCTCACATGGCTGAAGATCGCTACTGCCCTTGATCCCAGGTTTAAAGATCTTAAATGCCTTTCCAAAGATGAAAGAAGAGAGGTGTGGGCATCAGTACATGACCTTCTGATGTCAGAGACGGATGCACACCAACCATCTGCTCAGACAACAGAGGAACCCTCACCAAAGAAGAGCAAGATGTCCATCTGCTTGCTGGGTTCTCCTGATTCAGATACAGAGGAAGAGGAAGATGCTATAGACTGCTGTCTGAATCTGTACAAAGCAGAGCCCAAAATTGACATAGGAGAGTGTCCACTACAGTGGTGGTTAAAGAGAGAAGGAGCACATGCCAGGCTGGCACCTATTGCACGCAAGTACCTGTCAACCCCTGCAACCACAGTGCCTTGTGAGAGATTATTCTCACTCTCAGGTCACATCATTCAAAAGAAGCGTGCTTCTTTGTCATCAGACAATGTAAACAGAATAGTCTGCCTCAGTAACTGGCTGAGTGCAAAGAAGGACTAATCCAGATTGCTCCTTTGAAGTGAAAAATGTTCAACATTCTGGGTTTTCAGCTGTGTCTTTTTGTGTTTTAAATACTGAGTTTTGTGCACCCTTTATTGTTATGATATTCACTTTAACCTGTAGGCCTGGGTTCAGTCACTGTTGATGGCCTTAAAGGTTTTTTGTAAGTTTTCACTGTGTTAAAGATTGATGAAAACTATTAAAATTCTCTTTGAATTTCAGCATACATTCTTTGTGTTTATTCTGCATTTACTTCATTGTGTTGCATAAATGTCTGTTACAATCTTAAAATATAAAGAATAAAAAAAATGTAATTGGAGCCAGGCTATTAATAAAGTAATTGAGATTAATCGCAATTAATAACAGAAAATTGTGAGATTAGTTAGTTAATTTTTTTTAATCTATTGACAGCACTAGTTATAATAGATTATAACAGGGATCTGGGCCTTCTTATGCAGGTGTGATTAAATTTCCATTGGGCGAAAACCCAACCAAACAAAAAAACTACACTTTCTTAAGGCAACAATATTTGAAGGTTTTCTATATGGTGGCCAGGTGTAAGATACAGGGAGTGCAGAATTATTAGGCAAGTTGTATTTTTGAGGAATAATTTTATTATTGAACAACAACCATGTTCTCAATGAACCCAAAAAACTCATTAATATCAAAGCTGAATGTTTTTGGAAGTAGTTTTTAGTTTGTTTTTAGTTTTAGCTATTTTAGGGGGATATCTGTGTGTGCAGGTGACTATTACTGTGCATAATTATTAGGCAACTTAACAAAAAACAAATATATACCCATTTCAATTATTTATTTTTACCAGTGAAACCAATATAACATCTCCACATTCACAAATATACATTTCTGACATTCAAAAACAAAACAAAAACAAATCAGCGACCAATATAGCCACCTTTCTTTGCAAGGACACTCAAAAGCCTGCCATCCATGGATTCTGTCAGTGTTGTGATCTGTTCACCATCAACATTGCGTGCAGCAGCAACCACAGCCTCCCAGACACTGTTCAGAGAGGTGTACTGTTTTCCCTCCTTGTAAATCTCACATTTGATGATGGACCACAGGTTCTCAATGGGGTTCAGATCAGGTGAACAAGGAGGCCATGTCATTAGTTTTTCTTCTTTTATACCCTTTCTTGCCAGCCACGCTGTGGAGTACTTGGACGCGTGTGATGGAGCATTGTCCTGCATGAAAATCATGTTTTTCTTGAAGGATGCAGACTTCTTCCTGTACCACTGCTTGAAGAAGGTGTCTTCCAGAAACTGGCAGTAGGACTGGGAGTTGAGCTTGACTCCATCCTCAACCCGAAAAGGCCCCACAAGCTCATCTTTGATGATACCAGCCCAAACCAGTACTCCACCTCCACCTTGCTGGCGTCTGAGTCGGACTGGAGCTCTCTGCCCTTTACCAATCCAGCCACGGGCCCATCCATCTGGCCCATCAAGACTCACTCTCATTTCATCAGTCCATAAAACCTTAGAAAAACCAGTCTTGAGATATTTCTTGGCCCAGTCTTGACGTTTCAGCTTGTGTGTCTTGTTCAGTGGTGGTCGTCTTTCAGCCTTTCTTACCTTGGCCATGTCTCTGAGAATTGCACACCTTGTGCTTTTGGGCACTCCAGTGATGTTGCAGCTCTGAAATATGGCCAAACTGGTGGCAAGTGGCATCTTGGCAGCTGCACGCTTGACTTTTCTCAGTTCATGGGCAGTTATTTTGCGCCTTGGTTTTTCCACACGCTTCTTGCGACCCTGTTGACTATTTTGAATGAAACGCTTGATTGTTCGATGATCACGCTTCAGAAGCTTTGCAATTTTGAGACTGCTGCATCCCTCTGCAAGATATCTCACTATTTTTGACTTTTCTGAGCCTGTCAAGTCCTTCTTTTGACCCATTTTGCCAAAGGAAAGGACGCTGCCTAATAATTATGCACACCTGATATAGGGTGTTGATGTCATTAGACCACACCCCTTCTCATTACAGAGATGCACATCACCTAATATGCTTAATTGGTAGTAGGCTTTCGAGCCTATACAGCTTGGAGTAAGACAACATGCATGAAGAGGATGATGTGGACAAAATACTCATTTGCCTAATAATTCTGCACTCCCTGTAGATTAACTACAGCTACAGAAATACACGGTCCAAAAACAATTATAGCCCACATATAGATTCTGCTCTCAGAACAAAAGCATTATTTTCTCTTGATCAAGTCCAATTTCTAAACATTTGCAAAAGGTTATAGCTATATAGTTTATATCCTACCAATTCACAGTTATTAAAGCCTGGTAAAAGTATCATTTCAATAAGAAACCTTCCCATTCATTAGTCCCTTTTAACCCTATCAAATGTATATAGCACTTGAAATTAAGAAGTAATACAAATAACAGAATAGTTTATAGTTTCCTCTTTTTCCTCTTTTATTTAACTTTTTTGCCTTTACATTTTAATTTGAGACACAAAGACTCCTATTAATCCCCTTTGGATGCTTTACAGTTGGATGATGTCGTGCTTTCTGTTGTGCACAGAAACAGTTAGGAAGGAAAATAATACAGTGTTATATGAAAAGAACCTTGAATAGATGTGCTAATAGGCCAAGGAGAAATGGTGTGACCCCTGAAGAAGAACCGGGGCAGCAAGCTTAACATGGTGACACTTCTATTTTAACTTTAGAACCTTTTACAGCTACAATTCGAGCTCACGCAATGTTTTTGTTACTGCTTTCCCAACTGAATTTTCTTACTGCTGAAAATAAAACACTTAACTGTTAAAAAAGAGAAAACATGTATACTGCACCTGTTACAATGCCTTGTCAAGTATAGCATTAATAAGAAAAAAAGTGCACCATCATGTAAGTGGAGATAGCTGTTTTCATTATCTAGATAAAAATGTATGACTTGCTGAAAGATAAGTGAACATGATATTCAATCAAACTAAATATCAGCCTGCATGTTTGCATTCATTACTTTTTCAGTGTAATTTTTGTCAGCTGGTCTTTCCTTGTTTGATCTCTGTTAATGCCCAGCGAGGCACTAAAACTTGTCTGAAATCGTAAAACATTCATATTACTTGTAATATGTGTCCAAATGTTTATCTAAAATAATCCATTCTGGGACCAGTGGGTCTGTGGAAAGTATTACTGGGTCCAGAAGTTCATATCAATCATGAAAAAATGTACAGCAGCACTGATTTATGACAAGGTTGTTTTGATCAGGGAGCATGTCCTGACTGCTGTATTTCCTTATGGACCAAACAACAATTTAGATCCTTTATGAAATCCATGGGTGGGGTGCCGGAAGCTGCCCTAGTTACCCTACTGGGGGACATCAGCTTTCACATTAACACTGATATATAGAGACCTGGAGGGGCTTGACTCGGAGGAAATGTCTGCCCGATCTAAACCCAAGTGGTGTTCTGTACTAATGTTCTGGACTCTGTACTTATAACTGTTCATAATAAATACCATGGCTGAACATAAGTGTATTCATAAGTTAAAAGTAAAAGTAAACCTTATGTCACAGGTCAGTTATCGATTATTTTGTAACCATATAATCTGATCTGTGGCTGCATGTCTTGCAGCCACAGCCATGAAATAATTAGCAGAGTTTTCAACTGATCACCACGTGGTGATGAGTTGGATGACATGCTTAAGGAGGATATTGGATGCTGGGGGAATTAATGCACCCAAATATAGATATTAGGTCCATAAATATTTGGACAGAGATAACTTTTTTTTCAAATTTTGGTTCTGTACGTTAGCACAATGAATTTTAAATGAAACAACTCAAATGCAGTTGAAGTGCAGACTTTCAGCTTTACACAGTCTGTTTATTTCAGGGGCTCAAAAGTTCATTAATTTCAGAAAACCCTTTGCTTGCAATGACAGCCTATGGACATCACCAGATCCAGGAGGAAGTAACTTTCATTCTAATCATGGAACACCAGATACTTAGTAGTGCATTTTAAGTCTCCCCAACCACTCCACATCTGCTTTGTAGACAAAGAGAAGGGATAAACATGCACCCTGTGAGGTGCTTTGGAAGCACCTCACAGGTGCTTTTTGTTATAAGATAAGATAAGATAACCTTTATTAGTCCCACACGTGGGAAATTTGTTTTGTCACAGCAGGAAGTGGACAGTGCAAAAGTTATGAGGCAAAAATTAGAATACAATAAGAATAAATACAGTACACAACTGTACAGAATAGAATAAAATAAAATACTATATACAGTAGAATAAAATAAAATAAATATACAATAAGATAAAAATAGAATACAAATACAAATACTATATACAACTGAGTAAAAATACAACGATGACAGAAAGGATTATTGCACTTAGTATTATTGCATATGTATGGATGTGTGTGCTTGATCAGTTAAAGTCTTTATTATGGAGTCTGACAGCAGTGGGGAGGAAAGACCTGCGAAATCTCTCCGTCCCACACCGTGGGTGCCGCAGTCTCCCACTGAAGGAGCTGCTCAGTGCTGTCACAGTCTGCTGCATGGGGTGGGAGATGTTGTCCATCAGGGATGACAGCTTAGCCGCCGTTCTCCTGTCACTCACCACCTCCACTGGGTCCAGAGGGCATCCTAGAACAGAGCTGGCCCTTCGGATCACCCTGTTCAGTCTCTTCCTGTCCCCAGCAGAGATGCTGCCGCCCCAGCAGACCACGCCATAAAAGATAGCAGAAGCCACAACAGAGTCATAGAATTTCTTCAGGAGTGGGCCCTCCACCCCAAACGACCTGAGTCTCCGCAGCAGGTACAGCCTGCTCTGCCCTTTCCTGTAGAGGGCGTCTGAGTTATGAGTCCAGTCCAGTCTATTGTTCAGATGAACACCAAGGTACCTGTAGCTGTCCACAGCCTCAATGTCCATACCTTGGATGTTCAGTGGTTGCAGTGGAGAATGCTTGTGCCTGCGGAAGTCTACCACCAGTTTCTTGGTTTTACTGGCGTTGATCTGGAGGTAGTTCAGCTGGCACCAGTCCACAAAGTCTTGGGTCAGACCTCTGTACTCCTTGTCGTCCCCATCAGTGATGAGGCCGACTATTGCAGAGTCATCAGAGAACTTCTGCAGGAAGCACTGGGTGGAATTGTGGGAGAAGTCTGCAGTGTAGATGGTGAAGAGGAACGGAGCCAGAACCGTTCCCTGTGGGGCCCCCGTACTGCAGACGACCCTGTCCGACACACAGCCCTGAGTCCTCACATACTGTGGTCGGTCGGTGAGGTAGTCCAGGATCCAGGTAGTGAGGTGATGGTCCACTCCAGAGTTCACCAGCTTGTCCTTTAGAACCGAGGGAAGAATGGTGTTGAAGGCACTGGAGAAATCAAAGAACATGATTCTCACAGTGCTTCCAGCGGTCTCCAGGTGAGCGAGGGAACGATGTAGGAGGTGAATGACGGCATCATCCGCTCCAATGCCAGGCTGGTAGGCAAACTGAAGTGGGTCCAGTGATGAGCTTATTAGGCGCCGAAGCTGAGCCAGGACCAACCGCTCCAGGGTCTTCATCAGGTGGGATGTCAGAGCCACCGGCCTGTAGCTGTTGAGGTCCTTGGGGCGTGAAGTCTTTGGCACTGGTACAACACAGGAGGTTTTCCAGAGCTGTGGGACTCTTCCCAACCTCAGGCTCAGGTTGAAGAGGTGCTCCATCACCCCACACAGTTGGTCCGCGCAGGACCTGACGACCCTCGAGCTGATGCCATCTGGACCCGCTGCCTTCTTGCCATTAATCCTCCTCAGTTCCCTCCTAACCTGGGTGGTTGAGAGAGACAGGCTGGAGCCTTGTGTTGAGTGTGTATTGGATGCTGTTGTTGGGGGTGGGGGGGAGTGAGCAGGGTGAATAGAGGAGGTGTGAAGTGTCTGAGGTGGAACAGCAGCAGTGGGGGTGGGTGAGTCTGCAGCCGATGTTGCAGACTGCCTCATGGCTGAGTCAAATCTGTTGAAGAAATGATTCAGTTCATTTGCCCATCTCACATCCCTCCCAGGCAGAGAGTTCTGCTGTTTGTGGCCCGAGATGGTTCTGAGGCCTCTCCAGACTTCACCAACGTTGTTTTGTTGAAGCTGGTTCTCCATCTTCTGCCTGTAGCTGTCCTTCCCATTCCTTATCAGTCCCCTCAGCTCTCTCTGCACCCTTTTCAACTCCTCTTTGTCTCTGGATTTGAAGGCCCTCCTCTTCTGCTTGAGGACGGTTTTAATTTCTGGGGTAATCCAAGGTTTGTTGTTGGAGAAACACCGTACAGTCCTGGTAGGTACAGTGTTATCCACACAGAAGTTTATATAGTCAGTAATGCATGTAGTAAGGCTGTCGATGTCCTCACCGTGGTCATCACAAATCACCTCCCACACAGTCGACTCAAAACAATCCTTAAGAGCCTCCTCGCTCTCCTCTGACCATCTCTGTACTGTGCGGGTGGCTGGTGGCTCCCTGCGCACTAAGGGCTCATACACAGGGACAAGGTGCACCAGGTTGTGATCAGATCTGCCCAGGGGAGGGAGAGGTGATGAACTGTATGCCTCTTCTGCATTGGCATACAGTAAGTCCAGTGTTTTATTGACTCTGGTTGGGCAGGTCACATACTGGGTGAAGGTGGGCAGTGTGGAGTCCAGTGAGGCATGATTGAAGTCCCCTGATATTATGAGAAGGGCTCTCGGTGATTGTGTTTGCAGTCTGCTGACCACAGAGTGGAGAGAGTCACAGGCTGCATCCGCGTTGGCCGAGGGGGGGACATACGCTGTTATCGCGATAACATGCGAGAACTCCCGGGGCAGGTAGTACGGACGCATGCTAACGGCTAACAGCTCAATGTCTCTGCTGCAGAGTTGCTCTTTTACAGTGATGTGCCCAGGGTTACACCATCTGTCGTTCACAAAAACTGCCAGTCCCCCTCCTTTCCTCTTACCGCTGTCTCTGGTCCTGTCCGCTCGCAGCAGCTGGAATCCCGGTAGTGTCACGCTTGTGTCCGGAGTTAGCGATGTTAGCCACGACTCCGTTAGCATCATGATGCTACATTGCCGGTACTCCCTCTGTGACCAGGTTAGCGACATGAGCTCATCCATCTTATTGGGCAAAGATCTTACGTTTCCAATAATTACAGAAGGAAGAGATGGTCGATATGTTGGCCATTTGTTGGCCATTTGTTATGGACTCTGTACAACAGCAATTCATGTTTGGTTCAAACTGGCAACTGTAAGTCAGACTTAATTCCCATGGCACTTGGACAGCACCAGGGCTGTCCTTTATCACCAGTTCTGCTTTTTGTGATGTGGTTGTCCTTGCTTCATCAGGTAGCCACCAGCTCACAATTGGATGTTTTGTGTTAAGCAATAGGAATAAGAATTAGCACAACCAAGTCTGAGGCCATCATTTCTGGTGAGAACAGGGTAGAGGGTCTACTCTGGGTCAGGGAGGAGCATCTCAGGGGTCTGGTTTATGAGTGTGTGGAAAGTGGAGTTAGAGACTTACAGACGGATTGATGTGATGTATCAATCATCAGCAATGATGAGTGATACTGTGCCAGTGTGTTCTAGTGAAGAGCTCAGTATGAAATCCAACTGTCAGTCTATGTTTCTACATTCACCTTATGGCTAAGTGCTGATGGTAGTCACCAAAAGAATGAGATTGTGGATTCATGCAGCAGAAATGAATGCCTTCCATAGGGTGTCTGTGGTCTCACTTAGAAGGAGCTCGGTCATCTGGGAGAAGCTCAGAGTGGAGCTGCTACTCCTCCACATTGAAAAGAGCCAATTGAGGTGGTTCAGCCATCTGACGAGGATGCCTCCTGGGCAGCTCCTAGGTGAAGTGTTTTAGGCATGTCCTACCGGGAGGAGGCCCTAGGGGCAAACCCGAGACATGCTGGAGACATATCTCAGCTTGGGATGCCTTCATGTCCCCCAGGATGAGGTCTTCACTTTATTTGACACAGGCTTAACATTTACTTTATTATTTCCACTTCCAACATATGAACTAGAATAGATTCCTATTTTTACTTACTATTCCAGCTATTCCATGACATCACATATAAATCACAAAGGACAACTAAAGATTTCCATCTACATCATTTCCAATCTTAGACTTTTTTTCTTCACTGACATTAATTCCCTACAAATATTTATTTTACAAATTATTTTTTGCCCTTCGATTTGTCAGTGGTATAGTGTGTACTGTATGCGACAGTGACAAGGTGCTTGGTACCAAAAACATTTTCAAGTTGAAAGACTTTTGCAATTCACAGGAAAAGTTATATGCCTACAAACAGAATGATTCACTTGGTTCATTGTGGAGTACTTGCAGATGGCCGTAGAAAATAAATGAGTTTCAAAGTATGTGTAGGTGGAATATTTCTGTGTAGACGTGCTTTGCCACAAACACAATTATATGTCTAACCCCTGACAGCAGGTTGAGAGAGAGAGAAAGCAATAGTGTTTGCATATTTCATCTTCTACTCTCAAATCTACTTTGTGTGTATGTCGCTAAGCTTGTATGTGTGGGTTACAGTATAACAAGCCTGTTAGCTGCTAAATATTTTTATAGGCATATCCAGAACAGCAAAATAATAAAATGCAAAATTTGAGCTGATTTGATAATCTCATCTAACAGACAGTTGGAGCAATACGCAAAGAAAAACACACTGTTTGCGTTGGCATCGATTGTTCCCCATTAAGCCCCAGGTTGCACCAGCTCTGTTGAGGAACTAATTATGGTGGATACTGTCCAAGGAAGCAAACTACATTCCTGGACTGAAATAGCAATGTTTGTGCAACGATGTCTCTTGATAGATTAAAAATCTTTGGTGATAATAATAATAATAATAACAATCAACTGAAATTTTTGATCTGTAAAATGTTTTGTTCTCAACAGTCACGAGATTGGCAACAATAGTGGAATACACCAATTAGCAATGGTATAAAATGTCACATTTACTAAATGCAAAATGCACTTTTTTCCCCCTTTACCTTTAAAGGCTTTGCTAAGATTGGTCAGCATCTCCTTGGGCACAGTATTCCAGATATGAATCTGTTCAGTTTCACTGAAAAAGAAACACCTGTTTAAAGTTTCCCACATTTTCATACTAAAGTAAACAATTTCACCTTCTTTATCCCTCAAGAAATAACAACTAAGTCAAGTTTATCAAATTCAGCATTGCCTCCCACAGGAAATCGCTTTCATGCTTCATTGTCAGAGAAGCTAGGGAAAATATGAACATTTTAGTTTCCTGCCTGAGCTGATTAACCACATCTGAGGGTGTATTTTTACAAAAATAGAAAAATAGTCAGGTGTTCTTGCTGAAAGCTGTTTTTGAAGGCCAGAAATAAGTGATTTTATCCAATGGACTGTGAGGGGGGAAACTATTTTCCTTTTTAATGTCAAAGCACACACACTGGATACCTTTAACATTTAAAGTCAGTATCATTTTGGCATTATTATTGTTTGGTATGTTCGATATAATGCCAGGGATAGTAAATCAGTAAGTTAGGCCTTTATAATTGTCATATATCAACAATCAAGTTTAATCTCCTTCTCTCTCATAACGTTAAAAAATGTACATATATTCATTGTGTATTTTGATTTGTTCATACATCTTTGTGTGTGTCTTTGTGTGTGTTGGGTTAATGAGAAAAATAACCTGCAAAGATAGTTGACTCTGACTTCTATTTGAATTTATTTAATTGCCTCTCTGGTTATTAAAAATGTGTTTTCAGACTGTACGACTCATAGTCAGATGGTGGAGCAGGAAATGGTAAATTCATTGCCGTGTGTTGCACCAGCTAAGGCACCACCTGCTCAACAGCATGTCCAAGGGGAATCACTGTAATCTATTACAAGCTCTCTCCAGAGCACAGCTTGTTTTGTCGCTCCATGCCCAGTGGGTAATTTGGAACCTAGCCCACTGTTTTCTAAAACATCCAGGACACTTATACAACAAAATGTTTCAAATGCAGAATCATACTCATTTCATTTAGCAAGCAAAAAAGTATAAATTGGCTTCACAAAAAAAAATACCTTTTGATAACACAGAAAATATTAGAGTGGACAAACATAGCAAGCACCTAATACTCAAACACAGATAGTTGCTATAGAAGAAAAAGCATTAAAGTATCTAAAACAATATAGAAGATATATATAAAAAATGGATGTGGGTGATTTTTTTCAAATATCATCCACACAAACATTTGCTTAGACTTTTAACAGTTTTAATTTCTACAGGGATAAGCTTCTTGTAATTCAGCAACTCTAACTATTATAATCATTCCACATATTTTTGTGACCCTTACACCACCCACACTTGTAAGATATTAAAGACATACTACAAAGACAACTTACAAGAAAAAGAGTTAAGCTAAACAAGATTATTGGAAAGAGTATTGACATCGGTGCCTTTATGTCTGGAGTCTAAAGACATGCTGTTAAATTGGTGACTCTAAATTAAGCATAGGTGTGAATGTGAGTGCAAATGGTTGTTTGTCTCTAAGTGCAGTTTCCCTGTGTGTACACCTGTCTGAGTCTATTGCTGTAGACACTATGGCAGCTGTGATAGACTCTATCCCGCTCATGACCCCGAATTGAATAAGCAACCGTATGGATGACGTATTGATGCTGAAACTGAATGATTTTGAAAATGTGGGGAAAAGGAAAGAAATGACGTTAATAGAAACAGAGAGAACATGTCTTGCTTTTGTAAAAACTGTATTTGAAAAGCCAAAGTATCCCAACAGCCTTTCATCAGCTAAATTAATAAAAACATGTGAATTTAGATTGAATTGTATTTGTCTGCCAATTCATTTTACTGTAATTTCAAAGGTATCTCTTTATGTTACTTATAATCACCAATCGCATCATTAGGTAGTGGGGTAAAACTGTTGGGAAACAGAACTGTCCAGGGTTGACCCTTCAAGTGTGGAAAGAAAAGAATAGACTGCTTACATTTTAATCATTCAGAGATTATGCGATTGAATAATATAGCAGCTCAGTTCAACTTTAAAGGAGCATTTTGCTTTATTATAAATTGTCACCTCTAGCTGACTAAATTATTGATGTTAGTAAATATAACTCTTCTTACTAATGGCTAAATTCATTAAGAACCAGCACAGAAATGGCAACTACCAACATGAAAGCCATTCTCTAAAAATAAACATTAAAAACACCAATTAAAAGTTTTTATATGCTTATATGGTTCTGTGTAGGCCTCAAGCATATGTTGACTTGCTAAATTGGCACTCAGTCATCATACCTAAGCCTATAAAGGCAACGTGTGCATGTGCATTTGCTATTCTTTTTGTAGGCCATGTGTGCCCCACTCCACCTGGTCCTATAACTACTCTATTATATACGAGCGAGCTTCTGCACTGTGAGCACTTTGATGTGTGTAGCCGTCCCATCTGCAAATTTAGTTTATCGTGTTTCTGAAGTAACTTTACCAACATTGGAATTTGGGTTTACATTAAGTTCACCCTTTACTTATCTGTGTGGCGTACAAATTGGCCCAGCGAGCAGATGTTTTGTGCTGGAGTGGAGCTCTGAGTGAGTGGCAATGAACAGAGTTTACAGCGAGCTTTTTCATTAGACTGCAAGATGCTTAACAGTCAGCAAAAGTGTCATCAAATTTGGCTCAATGTGAAATTAGTGTTCGTCAGACTTTTTGCCCCATCGTGCCTCCTATATCTGCAGTAGCTGAACAACATATATACTTGAACTGAAAAACAACAACAACAAAAACATCTAAACACACGCTAAGCTTCAGAGGTGCAGCTTTCACCAGCAGCAGATTGTGGCAGAATGGCTAAATAAATCAATAGGGTCCCTTTCACTGGTGCTATTGAAAACACAATATCCATGTCTAATCTTATGGATAGACTACAAAGGGAAAAGCAGCTGCATCATCCAGAAAGTATAAGGAACAAAAACTACACTGGCTCTAGCTATGAGCAGGAGTGTACCTCAAACAAGCCATCATACCTGCCTAATCAAAAGTAAAGAAAAAAATATTTTTATTCTTGTTCAGCCAGTGAAAAAAGCAGCACAGAAAACAATTTCTGCTGTCTGAATAGGTGACCTACAGCCCACCTCCAAAATCTCTCACCACCCACCCCCCTACCATCAGAGGTACAAATACAAAGAGCAGGGAAACAGACTGCCGTGCTTCTGAGAACGTGATGAGGTGTTCAACTATGAACTCGGAGCAACAAGTACAGCATACACATACAAACAGACCCTCTGGTGCCAAAAAAAAAGAAAGAAAGAAATCACACATAAGCAACAACGTGCTCTGCTCATGTAGATGAGCCAGTATGTTGTTTATGCTTATTATTCTCTAACAGTCTGCATTTCTGTGTAGTTCACTGTATCTGTTGTAGCTGCTTATGTGCTGATAGTGTGTCCTGATGCTCTCTCTTTCTCATTTAACAAATCAACAGGTCACTACTGATTGTGTTTTGGTCAGTTTAAACAGTTATTCCTTCCATTAAATCTGTCACGAAGTCACAACTGCGTGTATTAACTTTTCAATTTGATGTCTAATAACTGTAGAAATGTTATTTGTAATATTCTTCAGAATTTCTAGTTGAAATGCACTGAATGACCAGTTTTAGAACATGAATACAAAATTCATTTCCTTAATATAGTTTTGTCAGACTGTTTACGACAAAAATTAAGTGCTTGATAGAGAAAATGCCATCATCTGAACAGCGATCCTAACCAAGTAGGATACTAATCGTTCTAGTAGCAGCACAATTAGTATCCTAATCATGCTACTAGTAGGGTTATAACATTAGGTGTTGGTCTTGTCAGAGTTACGCATGCAGAAATTTTTCCCTGCCATCCAAACCTATAGGCCTGTTTGTTGGTCTTTAGCACCACTGCATTTGACCACAGTGAAATGTCTTAAAATAACTGTAAAGAAGGTTGTTGGTGCACACATTTGATATACATGATTTTTTTTGTCTAATAAGTTAAAATAGGACATTTTTAAGATGTATGTCACATTAATGTAATAATAATAATAATCAGCGTCATCATCATAATAAAAAAGTATTATATACCAAGGAATACAAACTTTGTTTCAACTTAAATTTTAATTCTAATTAATTCACAGACTTGAACATCTGTTATGTAGTACACAGGCAGAGAAATTCAATGGGAAGAGCAAAAAAACCAAAAGAATGGCTCCATTTTCTAGATGGGTGACTTTGCTTCCACACCTAAAACAAAATATGGAAATGAGTATCGTTACAGGTTAAACTGGTATTTGGCATGCGTGGGAACCCTAAAATCGCAGTGGTGCAATATGTGGAATGAACATGCTACAATAACTTCTGCTGCTCTTTGTAGATTTTTTTTAATTGATTTTTTTACAAGATAAGCCTGGGTTTTCTAGTCTTAAATAGTGTAAATCTGGAACTCTTATCAGCATCGTCACCTTAAATTTATTGAATTGATGTTTAGTATCAATTCACCTGATGATACCTTACACTGACAATTAACACCACAGCTGCTTTGCGCAAGTCCCACATAATGCATTACTTTAAACTTCACCACAGTACTGCAAACTAAGCACAGTAGCCTGCACTAAACTGCACTTTCATGCAGCCTTGTAATAACATAAATGAGTTTATGTATTTTTGGATTTGATTACCTGTAATCCCTGTTACTCCCGTTATGCTTGTTTCTCTTTTGTATCGCTAGCTAGATGCTGAAGTGCAACATCTACACCAAAAACAGCATTCTGGATTATTCCAACTCAGTTTAAAATCTGACTACAATAAAATAAATGATGCATGCATTATATGATTTTTGGCCCTTTCATCTCTTTGTCTGTGATAAGCACCATTAATAGTTATACCAATAGGATCTTCTTTTATGTGTTATTGTTCATTTATTTTTATATAATTTTGATGATTTTAGAAAGAATCCCCCTCAGATGTCTTAAACCTGAAGTAAGATTTAAGCCTGTTTTGAAAATGTAGAGATAATTGTGTTAAAACGTTGGGAGGAAAAGTAAAAAGTCAGAAAAATACATTTTCAAGTAAGTACAGATATATGAAAATTCTACTGCAACTAAGTATTTCTACTTCATTACTCCCTATTTTGGGGGCAATTTGAACACATAAACAATAAAGCCCTAATTAGTAATTGTTTCAAGAAAAATTTTAAAAATTAGGAAGAATAAGCATTACCTGAAAAATACTGTCACTGAAAGCCTGATAACATAATGAGTATTTACATTTTACCAAAGTCATATCTGTGGTTAAATAGTAGATAGTCTGGTTCTAATTTAGCGCTTCTCTAATCTATCAGAGGTTTGTAGATCCTCAGTGTTGCATCAGCTATTATTATTTTGAACTGTGGAAACAAAAATTACACTAGTCCTTTAAGATTACCATCTGTAATAGCAACAGTTGCACTATTGAAATTTACGTTACCTTACTTTACTGTTGCATTTATATATTTGTAGCTCAGCTCCTACAGCATTTTGTACTATCCATTTATTATATTTTATCAACAATTTGATTAGTGTAACTGCCCTTTGGCCCTAGCACGAATAGAATACAGGGGCTCTATAGCTCAAGGATTACACTAAATGATGTGAATTCATTGTATTTCCAGGAACATGCAGTTCTTCATTTTACAGCGGGTTGTATATGTGCATGAACAGTAGACTTATTTAAATAAACTGAATTTCAATTACCATGAAGTATGGTCTCACAACAGTAACTTTGCAGAATTATACATTTCATGTTTTATGTAAATGGTACAGGATTTTGCACATGCTGAGGGCTGTCTGAGGGGTGTCTCTAGCAATAGTTCCCACCAATGTTCCCTCTGATTTTTCATGTGTCCGAGCGAACACACAAACTCCCTGAGCGCTCCCTTGGACCACTGTGAGCAACAGCAGATGTGTGCACTGTGGTCACGCCAGCATAGAATCCATCCAAGTTACATGGTTTATTAAAATAATCAAATTACAGCATTTACATTTATGTTAGACTACTTTTAAATAACTGCTTTAGCCCACTTACAATATCAAAGGCAAAATATCGAAGTCTCTGGCAATTCTCTACAAGGTTAAAGATCTCATAAATCAAACATTATATACTCTCTATTGTTCTATTATACTGCCGTACATGACATACTGTGTGGAAGTGTGGGGAAACACATATAAGACACACACTCATCCAATATACATTCTGCAAAAAAGCGCAATAAGGATAATAAATAAAGCTACTTCAAGAGAACCATCAAATCCACTTTTTATCAAATTAAATATTCTCAGATTTAAAGATTTGGTTGACCTAAGAACTGCGCAAACAATGTACAAAGCAGCGAATAAATCTTTGCCCCACAACATTCAGAACTTGTTCCAAATAAGACCAAATACTCATGACCTGAGAGGAATCCTTATGTTCAGCAAGCCAGTAGTAAGGACAAATATAAAATATCAGAGCATTACAGTCAGAGGAGTTAGTGTGTGGAACACCTGTACAGATGAAATCAAGACAAGTACATCAATACAAAAATTGTTCAAATTCACGATTGTTCAAAAATAATAACTTGCATGAATATACGAAATCTTCCTCTCAGTGACTGAGTTGTCTCATTGTGTCCTCATTTTTTTATAGATCAAGGCCTGAGTAACCCAACCTTAAGTGTTCATTAAGGTGTTTGTCACATAGATATAAAATAAGCTCAGAGATTAAGCGGGTGTTATAGACAGGGTGATTAGTTTATGTAAAAATGTAGTTTGTTGTTGTTCTGGTTTACGTGCTGAAAATGGTTTTATTTGTGTATGTTCAATGTGTTAGACTTGTACATAGTTAACCATATATGATCAAATAATGTTGAATTCAATGAAATTTGAAATAAGGGGGTTGGAACAAGAAACGTGTAAACTTCATCCTACTCCTTTTCGAGCACATGCATTCTGTAGACATAGATATATACATGAAAACTTGATGATTTTTACGTTTTTTTAGTTTTTCTCTGTTGTTATTTCAATTATATTTGCATGTTCAAATAAAATAATATCTATCTAAAATTTAAAAAAATCTTGTTCATGACCTGTGTAGTATGTTAACACTATTGGAAGTAACAATAACTTGAACTAAACTATTGACTACACTACACACTAACTACACAAGATTTGCACTAAACGTTGCAAATCTCTCACATCTCAAAACACCGCCGTCACTCCTAAAACTTCCCTCTTCCTAATAATGTAAATGCCACGTTGCCATATACTTTTTTTGATTGGTCGACATGGTACATTTTCCCACCAATAGGAGAGGGCGGGGGGGTTTTTTGGTTTTGGTTTTGCTCACAGGCGGAGAGTGCTTTCCAGCGTTTTCCTTATAAAACGTTGTTTTTACCGTTTCTTCCCGCAGTAAATGTAAACAACGATAGTATTCAGGAAGAAAACCAAACATTGCATATATTTTTATCATAACTCTGGTTTTACGTGGCCTATCAACACAATTTAAAAACTGGTATAAAGTCCACACTTTTTCCATCAATTGTTCTGTCTGTCCTGCTCACATCTCCAATGGTTGTACATGTTGTCATTTATATGGCTTCACTCCCCATCAGCCACGCCACTTTTCTAGCTAAAACACCGGTGTTGGCACATATGGACGCTGTCATAGCCTGTCAACAACGTTGATTAGCTGCGTATATATGAGTGTGAATCGCATTATTGGCTGGCCTATGGGATAAGGTGGCATCGTTCTATTCCCATACGGGAGCAGCCGGTCACTTACTGACTAACACTGCAGAACAGAATTGTTAAAGTATTAATTTACATTGGTTCCCACTACTATATTTAATACTTAATTACCTTGCATCCAATACCATCTCACCCTATGACTACTGCACCAAAATATCTCCTCTTAGAAAAATTAGTTGTGAAGAAAGACTGAAAATAAGTTACAAATGTCCTGTAGCTTGTCTTCAAAGAATGTGAATTCTCATCCAACACATGACTTCTTTTTATCAAGGTAGCTTGCTTCCTTCTTTCTTTTGATGTGTGTCATACTAGCTGTAATTGATTCCACTCAGTTCTGTCATGCTTTTGCCTGCAATTTGCACTGCAATATGCCACCCTTAACTTTTTGAACCCATAGCATAATGGAAAGGCTGTGGGGCCTGTGAAGCATGAATTATCACCTGGTCTTGCACATAATGCTGCTGGCACAAGAACACACACACACACACACACACACACACACACACACACACACACACACACACACACACACACACACACACACACAGGCATTCAGTGTGTCTTCTGCAGTAAGATCTAGACCTGATGATGATATTGAAAGGACATGTTGTTTATGCAAGCTCTATACACATCAACAGTAATTCAATATGCAATTTCTTGTACAGACATTGTATTTTTTTTAAATTTATTTTTCTATTTTACACCATGAAAAGTGAAAATGTAATCAAAGCTTCTGTGAAGGAAATGTAATAAACTGATTTGTGTATAACCTAGGCTCTAAACATTGAACTTAAAAATAATATGAATATTACACACTGGGAATTTTATCTTATCGCACCTGTTTAAAACCGGACAAGTATGAAATGTTATGCTTCACACTGATTTATAGTTAAAAGGGTAAGAATCACATTTTTTCAGTCTACTAAATTTGTCGATTTCTACTCAGAAAAAAGTGAAAACAGCAGCACTCTCTGAAAAAAATTGTTCTATATTTATTAAAGGGCAAAACAGATGGACGCGTTTCAGCAATAAGCCGTCATCAGCAAAAAAGATGGATGCTGAATCTTTTTTGCCCTTTAATAAATATAGTGAAAAAAAATTTTTTCAGAGAGTTCTGCTGTTTTCTTTTCTATATTCCTTAACGTGTATGCCTTTAAAGTTTTGAGGTTGAGTGCACTATTACTCTGTATTCTTTGTACTCATTGCCAATGGTCCAACGTTTTGTTTGTGCTGATGCTGCTTTTCACAAATACAAAACTTCGTGATGTAAAAAATGTTGGCTGCCATGGAAAGTCTTTGAAATCTGTGGTGCTTATATAAATAAATTCTCTTGTTTTTATTCTGTCAGTCTCCTGATTACTTGGATTCAGTGATATTTCCAAGATGAAACAAGTCACAAATTTGGGTTGACAAGCAGAGAGGCATTATGTATGGGAAGAAAATGTGTTCAATGTTATGTTTTCTCTTCCTTTTTACATAAGTGTGGGCTTCCTCCCCACAAAGTATTTGGGAAAAAGTAGGAGGGGTATTATTTTGCATGTAATCCACTGTTCCACTGGCAAAAACAATCTTTCTTGATTGTCTTAAATATAGAATTTGACTATGTGGCTTTTCGAAACTTTTCTTTACTGATAAATCTCACACTGGTGAGATTAATTGGTGAGCTGATATGATCAGTGTGACTTTATTTTCAGACAGATGAAGCTGTACCACCTTCTCCTACACCGGTGTCATTTTGATGAAGAAGGTAAAAACCTATACTGGCATTTAAATTCTAGTCTAATATGATAATAACAGAAATGTGCATGCTACCTGAAAATATTTACCCTTTAAATATTCCCTAGGGCAAAAACAAAATCATAAATGAACACTCCAAGCATGCGCGCGCAGGCACAGGTTGAACAGCCTATGCAAATGGTAACCCAGAAACAAGTGCAGCCTAGAGGAGGGAAGAGACGAAAGATAAAACAAAGTGACTCTGTTCTTTGCACTAACAGTATACACTGTAACCCAAAATGTTTTTCAAAGTCAGCTTGGGGCTAAAAAGTCATTTGTTTAATGGTTTCTGCTCAGCAGGATACCAACAGTCTATTTTTAAAGAGTGATACTGATAGAGGGACCACACCTTCAGAACACAGAGTGCATTGCACCACAGTATATCCCCAAATGGCCTCAGCAAAAGTGCAGTTGCTCAGTTCCAGTGCATGTTTCTTCAATAAGGACATTGAAATTGGATGACTTTTTAAAACACTTCATGGTGACTGGGTGAGAACAATGAAAGAATGAAGTGCAAGAGGTAAAGACTGGGAGACATCGTGAAAGAAAGAGGCACCTTAACCCACTGTATATCTGCTTGAATCAAAGGCCAATGCAGCCTTTTCTCTCTTTTCATCCCTTTGTCTCTGCACTACCTATTTCCTCTCTCAGTGGTCACAGATCCTTTTCTTAGTGACTACAGCTCTCATCAGCAGAAATCAGAGGAGCTGAGAACGAGAGGATCTGAGTAGATCACTGCTACCACCTAGAGGTCTCAATAATGATGGCATCGGATCACATAATAATACGGCATTGACCACTTATCTTAAAAGCTTTCCTGGTTTGCACATTTCAGAAGCAAACTTGATACATACACACATTTCTACCTTGTCCATCAAAGCTACCTGGGTTAGACTGAAAGTGTCAAGGCTCCAGACAGATAAGGTTTCAGTTTCAAAGCAGCCAACCAGGACAGAATTTCTTGCATTTAAGCCTCTGCTGCTTTGGAAAAAAAATCCACAGACTCTACTGCCCCCCTTTAACCCTCTCAGGCTCAAATTAAACTTTTTGTTGCTAATGCACAACCAAGTCCTGCAGTGGTACTTCTGAGTAAAAAAACTCATAAAATATGTATGTGGGGTAATCAAGTTGTTAGTTTTTAACTGTTGCAAATCGGCAACGCCTGCCTTGAGAGGGTTAAATTTACATAACAGTTCCAGATAGGCAAGCAACTACTTCATGGGGCTTATTCCTACCTGGGGAGACCAGGGGGATGGTGAGAATCGGTTTCTTTAAGATAAGATAAGATAAGATAAGATAAGATAAGATAAGATAAGATAAGATAACCTTTATTAGTCCCACCCTTTTTCAATTTTGTAATTTCTTTTTTTAATTTTAGAAAATTTACCTGATAATAAATATAATAATTTGAAAAATAATTTGACATTGACCAAAATTAGAATACCCAGAGGGTAAATTAAAATAAAATGAGATAACGGGCAGCAGGTGGTGGTTAGCAAGAAGGTCCTGAGCTCGACTCCATCAGCTGGCCAGGGGCTTTTCTGTTTGGAGTTTAGATGTTCTCCCCATGTTTGTGTGGCTTCCTAACACAGTCCAAAGACATGTAATTAGTAGGGTTAAGTTAGTTGGTGAGTCTATATTACCCATAGGTGTTTGTGAATGCTTGCCCGTCTCTCTGTGTTAGCCCTGCATTAGACTGGTGACCTGTCCACAGTGTACTTCACGTCTTGCCCTAAAGCAGGGATGGGCTCCAGCTCCCCTGTGACACTGAAGGATAAGTGGAAGAGAATGGAAGGATGAATGAGATAACATTATTGCAAAATAATGATAAAATTTAATGAATAAGACAAAAAAAATAATGTAACATCCAGGCAGCGGTGGAAGGTTGTTTTACAGTCTGTACGCAGTGGCGTGTCTAGAAAATTTTTGTTGGGGGGGCCAGGTAGGGGCACAGATTTGGAGAAGGGTGGCAGATTTAATTGGCAGATAATGTTTAAAAAAAAAATTCTACCAACCCTTAACCATAATTCAATAATCCTATAAACCTAATAACCAAATGCACTTTTAACTCTTATTAGAATGAGATTTTAACCACTACGGTGCAAAGTTTTTAGATACTGCGTTGATAAAGTACAAGAGATACAATCAGTGCTTTGTCAGTGTTTACTCAGCATTCAAGGACAGCAATATTTGCATAGTATTTTTACTGACATATAGTGCACATATGTTTTGGGCAAAAACATTTTTGAAAATTAAAATACGAACATTTGTAACAAACAATTGACAAATTAGCCAATGCCAATGCAAAACTTTATCTGCCTGTTAAAAAAAGAAGATAATCTTCTCACAAACTGGTGTTTGATTTTGAAACAGGAAAAAAGTGGGGAAACAAATGAAAAGACTAATATTTGAATAAAACCTGAAAGCAAGTAAATACTTTCTATGCTGCCTTATGGTAAACTTTGGTAATATTGATAAATAACAACACTGGCTGATGATAAAATACAGTCAGCTGGCATGGTGACACTGCCAGTATTAACCTGCAGGGCTGGACTGGGACAAAAAAATTGGGCATTTTTACTACAGACCGACCCACCAGGTAGTAAAGCCATAAAGACTTTGACTGAAAACAAACCCTGTTGTGACAGTGATGTACAGTCTTGTTGGTATATGTATGATTTCTATACATTTTACGTCAGATAAAAACTTTGGTTGTAAGATTTAGATAATTATTTAATAAAAACTAGGTATTTTAAATGAGAATAAGAAAGAAAAGTATTTCTTTGTGCCCACCTTTCCCTGTTAATGCCCTACCTGGCCCCCTGGCAAAACTTTGCTAGACCCGCCCCTGCACAGTTACCAGCTGTCAGCTACATAAAAAAGGATCCTGGGGTTATTTGTCTCTCGGAAACAGTTCATAACTTCCCTTCAACTCATTCATGTCACCTAAAAGGTAAACCTGTTTTTCCATCACCTGTTCAGCTCTGATGGTTCAGTAAGGACATCTCCTGGTTTCATCTTCATGTTTCCCTCTCACCACATATCTAAACAGACATCATGACCAGCAGCTTTACAGCTGTGGCTCCAGCAAACATCAGCTGATACTAGAAATTAATATTAAATACATTCTAACAACAGCTGATCAAGCTTAAACGTGCTGCTGTTGTTTAGCGCGACATCCGCTGGTTTCCTCTTTCTGGCACAAAGTGGGCGATAAACAAACAAGAGAGAAAAGCCGATCAGCTGATCATTGATCAGTTTCATGATTGAAGTAGAAACAGGAGAGGCAGGGGGAGAGAATGAGAGAAGAAGAGGCAGCTGTGCAGCATAAAGACAGAATAAATCCAGCTTTGTGTCTTTTTTCCATTCTAGCTAAAGTCCGGGACAAACTGCGTCTCTTCTCAGCTCAATACGAAACGCGTAATATTTTCTCTGAATGAGGGACCATCCCATTTTTTTAAGGAGCCGTTGGCAACTCTACTAACTAACCTTATGAATAAAATAAAGTTCACTATCAGTAACATCATAGCACCCACCCAGCTGTATAAAAACTCCGTCAAATTGGCTAGAACGCAGTATGAGTTATTGCAACTGACAGTAAAAAGTCAGCAACATGAAAATAAACTCCACCTAAACTTGGTTTATATCTGACCCAGATAGACTGCAGGTCATAACTTCTTACCTGAAGTTCAGTTCACCTGACACTCGGACTGGTGGCTGCTTCGGGTCTCTCCTCCTGCCTCCCCTTCCCTCATCCACCTGTTGCCTCTGTGGAAGCCCCGTCATAGCCACCACCAAACAACGGAGTTATTTCTACACATCGACCTGCATCTGGCCAATCCACCACCTCTCATTGTTCATGCCATTACAAAAAAATAAAAAATAAGTCACTGGGGATATGCCCGATGGCCAGTCCAGCTATGTTAACCTGCAACCAAATCTGCAGCTCCATACAGCAATGTTACGACTTAGATTATATCTTATAACTCATAACTCTTATGTTAGCTGCCCTCAGTAGCATACTGTCTGAAATATTCCACAGCTGCAATAATTCTTTAAGTGTTATTTTTTTCCTTGGTATTCTAATTTCACCGAAGTTTACTAAACTCAACAAACTTAATATTACTTACCGGGACATTTATTCTGTCCTCATTTTCTTTCACCGAAAAATTGTTTCCTGCAGTGCCATCTTTCACGCTTGGCTCTCCTACCTTTGCTAACGTGATGCGCATAGCGCAGAAGCGATGCTGCATTCACTTACACTCGGATATCTGAGCGTCACCGTGAAAACATAATCGGACATTTGATATTTGATTGAATTTTATTGTTTTGCCTTTGGGGTGGCACCTGGGGTGGCCAGTCTGGTTTGGGGGGTGGCCTGTGCCCCCCCAGGCCACCCCGCTGGACACGCCATTGTGTACTGGAAAAGACAACTTCGTTAATTCTGAAGCAGGAGCGTTACTATGAGCCATGTTTGTGTTTTCTCATCAGGAATCTGTTAAACTTGGGTTAATTAAAGATGTCAACACAATTAAGGCCAGATAAACCTTTAAATTATTACACTGAACTTCAGAGTATTTAAGCCCTCTCAGAGACAGGAAATGCAGAATGACCACAGGGATCAGGGATTTAGAGACCCTCAATTCACAGTTCTGGTAACAAATGTAACAAAACCTTGTACACATTGCAAAAAAAACAAACAAAAAAAAACTGGCTGGCTCTTACATTTACATTTCATACTAGCATGGTCACATATCTATACATGTGCATTCTCACATGGCGAAATATGTGATTGTGTGATTGTTTTGTTTGTGTTTTTTCCCCCAAAACATTACATACATCTAATTTACCAGTGGACACACTGGTGCACACACAAACACAGAGGGGTTTTTTTTCCTGCCAGCTGGGAGACGTGGCTCACATGGCTCAAATATTGTCACAGAATAGTGTATAATCTTTGGAACAGCTGTGGCTGGAGATAAAACCTTAATCAGGTGAAGGGAGCTCAGTAATATAATAACCTGAAGCTAGAGAGTCACCATAGACACAAAAGAGCACTCATTGATAATCTTCAGGAGCTTACTTACCTGCATCCCTATCATGGACCACAAATAGAAGGACATGATTAGACGACTCACCAATAAATATATCATTACCTTGTTAAGTGCTCAAATATAGTGAAAAATGTAGAAAGACAGAGGAAAATGTATGAGTGTTTTACTGAGACACATCTAAAAAACACGCATATTTCAAAAGACCCCTTTAGAATCATACAATACACATGAAAAGTCATTGGACATGTTATTATCATCATGATTAGAATTATAAAATGAAAGAAGGAGAGGATATATATATATATATATATATATATATATATTAGGGGTGCAACGATATTCGTATCGATATTGAACCGTTCGATACAGTGCTTTCGGTTCGGTACGCATATGTATCGAACAATACAACATTTGTAATTTATTTTATCAATTTTCCTTCTGACGATGCTGTCTGTGTGGAGCGCTCAGTGAATCTGTGTTCGACTACTCCGCCTAGGCTGCACTGTCGAGCGCAGATCCACTGAGCGCTCCACACAGACAGCATAGTCAGAAGGAAGAGCGCAGGGCAAGCTAGCAAGACACATGGACCTCCCCCACCCTCATTCAGATCTGGCGTTTGGAATTATTTTGGTTTTCATGTGACGTATGACCCTGAAGGTAAGCGAGTCATGGACTAAAGTAAAACAGTATGTTGGATGTGCCATGCAATGCTCAATTACATTGGTGTGAACTAGTGTGTTAGCGCAGTTAGCTCGTTAACGTGTTGGCCGTCTAGCCCCATGCACGGAGCGATCGGCGGTAGCTCGTTAACGGAGATTTGCCGTGTTGTGGCGTTAAGGTCATTTCAACGAGATTAACCTGAAAGCACTAGTGGGAACACAACGAATATGACTGCACATTTACGCCGACATCATCCTAGTGCAAAGACAAAAACAACAAGCATGCTACTAACTTTAGCCGAGTCATTTAGACAGCTGTTAGCACATGATTCTCCTTATGCTGCTGAGAATATAGCCCAGAAGAAGCGGATAGTATAGCTTTTATTTTGGAAAGAGACATTTCTCTGTAATAAACTCTCTTTTCCAAAGATGAGTGATTCCTCAATCAGATACAGGGCTCGCAATATCGCTAGCCCGACGTCCCGGAGCTAGCGATTTTTTCAGTCGGGCTACCAAAATCTATCTCTTCCCTGCCCGTCGGGCTATTGTAGGAAAAATATATGTCAGTGCTTTTGCATTCTTTCAGAAATGTAGCTGGGTAATTATGTCATTGGCATCGGTGAGCCACTGTCAATATGTGACATATTGAAGTCGCGTTTGAATTTGCGCTTGTTTTTTTGCTTTCACTTTGCAATCGTGCGAACTGTGTATAGAGAGCGACAGTACTGATCTGTGAGTGATGATAATTTGCGCACCAATTCCTCTGACATCGTCTTATTAATCGTTAGCTTACTATGCAAACATGACAAGTGAAATCTCCCGCAGCAAGCTTAAACATGTGAGAGGTTGATCGCGCAGAGAATCGCTGAGCTTATGTGAGTGCGCGTGTAAAAGCATTTCAGTTCTGCTGAGCCAAATAAGACAGGTCAGGGTGAAGAAGTGACAGCCAAAGAAAAGCTTACCACAAAACGGAGAAGTTATGACAAATCAGACTATAAGGCAAAAAGAAAGTGCAGCTTTATGGTTTCATGGACAAAATAATTTCTGTGGCTGCAATATGACGAGCTATATAACCAGGGCTGCACATAAGTGGTCCGCAGGTGCGCATTCGCTGTCAAAATAAAAAACGCGCACAAGGGTTAGGGTTAGGGTTAAATTTAAAAACTGTACTTTTGAGTTAAAATATATATTTATAATTTTAATAAATGACAAATTAAAAATGCATGAACATTTTTTTTGTATCGAAAAAATATCGAACCGTGACACCAAAGTATCGAACCGAACCGAACCGTGAATTTTGTGTATCGTTGCACCCCTAATATATATATATATATATATATATATATATATATATATATATATATATATATATATATATATATATATATATGAGCACAAGATCCATAGAGGCTGGGGTCTATCACACCAGACAAGACCCCATGTGCAAGCTGTGTAAAGATGCCCCAGAGACAATCCAGCACATAACAGCAGGGTGCAAGATGCTAGCAGGCAAGGCATACATGGAACGCCATAACCAAGTGGCCGGCATAGTGTACAGGAACATCTGTGCTGAGTACAACCTGGAAGTCCCGAGGTCAAAATGGGAGATGCCCCCAAGGGTGGTGGAGAATGACCGAGCTAAGATCCTGTGGGACTTCCAGATACAGACGGACAAAATGGTGGTGGCTAACCAACCGGACATAGTGGTGGTAGACAAACAGAAGAAGACGGCCGTAGTGATCGATGTAGCGGTTCCGAATGACAGCAATATCAGGAAGAAGGAACACGAAAAGCTGGAGAAATACCAAGGGCTCAGAGAAGAGCTCGAGAGGATGTGGAGGGTGAAGGTAATGGTGGTCCCCGTGGTAATCGGAGCACTAGGTGCGGTGACTCCCAAGCTAGGCGAGTGGCTCCAGCAGATCCCAGGAACAACATCGGAGATCTCTGTCCAGAAGAGCGCAGTCCTGGGAACAGCTAAGATACTGCGCAGGACCCTCAAGCTCCCAGGCCTCTGGTAGAGGAGCCGAGCTTGAAGGATAAACCGCCCGCAGGGGCGTGCTGGGTGTGCTATATATATATATATATATATATATATATATATATACATACATACACACACACACACACACACACATTATAAATTTGCTTGGATAATATGAAGAAGGTAATGTGTTTATCGCAACTGAAGGTCACACACAATGCATCCTGTAAAAAAGTGCCAAATGTAAACAGAAGTGTTGTCTGTTTACAAGAAAATATTCTACAGGGCACCTTGTGCTGCATTCTTTCACCGCAAGTCTTTGTTGGTGTATTCTTACTTGAATACATCAATTTATAACAGCCACATCTCAGTAAAGCAACCTTAAACTGGCTTAATGTGCACAAAATAATAATTATAATAAAAGCACTACCTATGGTCAAAGTGGTGCAGTAATTGAAGGATATCACTAAACTGGTCACAGTAACTTCAAACAATAGGGACTACTTTGAGCCACCGATTGAGATTTTTACCTCTTTTTGTGGTTCTGCTGCCGTTTGAATCGTTTGAAATAATGTTACAAATATTGTGACCTACTCTGAGTAACAGTCTGAATAAAATGAGCTTCAGTGAATGAAATTATGGTATTTAATTAGTCTGTTATCATACATTTTATTGGTACAGCCTGCTCACATAGCTTGCCTATATTGGCTCATGACTTGGGACCTTCTTTGCAAATGTGGTTATATCTGGGTCCAAACAGGACAATGTGACAGCATCTAGAAACACGAATACCTATAGTTTAAAATGCAGAATCCAGAAATCCGTGGGTGACATCTTAAAGTCAGTGTCCATGTTTAATGGATGGATGTGTTTGACGTGGATAGACAAGGATGCACACTAAATAAAAGCTTAGCTGGCCCCTGCTCTGGGTGGCTGCTCTGGATGTGGTACTCACCTTCTCCACCAGGGGGGGCGTCTGGACACCTGTGCCTATCTGCATCCTCACCCTCCATCTACTCACCTGGTGCTCATTCTGGCTGATTGCCCTTGATGCCATTTAAGGCCTCGGTGGAGTTTTGGTCCTAGCTGGATTGTTGTACTATTTTCAGTTAGTGTAGCCTGGCTCTCTGTAATATTCCTCCTTGTGCTTCCTGGCTCTCTGGCTTATTGTTGTTTTTCCATCTCCTCCATCACAGAACCTCCCTGGACCCCAGCCTGCCTTCCCTGGAAACCCTTTGGATTAGCGAGAGCATGAGTGAGGCACGGTGTGGACATCTGGACTGAATGTGTGGTTTTCATGAGCGGACTCAGAGGAGCGCGAGTGTGTCTGTTTCCCCAGCCCTGGATCTATACCCGGAATCCCTGGACCCCTTTGAACATACATATAAATTACCTCCTCAGCGTGACCTAGTCCGTCTAGGAGCATTTTAGGTCAACCATCAAGGAAACCACTGCCCTGAAACCTGAACTTGAGCTAGACTGTCCGTTTCCAGGAGTCCCCAAGATGAGAAAGCCAACAAAGACCTTCAAGATGTAGGCCACATATAACTCTACATACTCCACATATGACTACTCTTATGTATGGCATTGATCTAAATTTGGAAGCGATGGGCAAATGGTCCAATGGAGATGATCTCAAAAAGAAGAAGCCAAAAATCAGTCTTTGGATTTTTTTTTTTCACTGTAGTTGTAAAATATTTTAATTTAACTTTGTAATGAACCAAGGACTTAATCTACAAGTGAGGTTAGCTGTCTGTTGGTCTCTGTTACAGCTCCAATGTACTTCTTGGTAGATATACAGTGTTATAGAGATGCCACTGAAATAACCTGTAAAAATGATCAGACCAGGGTTAGCTGATGCATACTCATTAGTTAAACCAATGAAAAGTAACCTTTAAGTAAAAAATCTATTGACAGCTTGATTTATTTTTACTTTATTTGTATTTCAATGTATTTTTTGTCACTAATACAATTTATGATTGATTGCTTTAAGTCAGTTTAACCCTCTCGCTATCTAGATTAACGATCTGTAAACTAGTATAACTAATTAACGTACAAAATAATGACACATGTAGTAAAATTTTCAGGCAATATAAAATGCAACAAATTTTACATCATGAATAGAAACTGTAAGTTATTAAATTGTTAGGATATTTTTTTTATCCTGTCTTATATTATTTTATAGACGTTAGCCAATGACCACCCGGCCGGGATAGTTAAACCCTGAACACTTGCACTTAGCAATTTCATGCCATGCATATTCTTGCACATAAAGTAGTATTTTCATTTAGGAATGTTTGGCTTTGGCTGTCTCATATTATTATTATTATTTTTAACTGGTAATAAAACAGTCTGAAAACCTGTTTCAGCCTGGTTCTTTCCACTGTTGCAGCTGTATTTTATTTGCTTCTGCCCTAGAACAACCTGCGGTGGAAAAACATCTGCAAGCTAAATATTGATGATCATGATTTTATCAACATCCAGTGAACATTGTTCTTATTTTTAATTTATGGAATGATGAAAAGTTCACAGCCTGATACATTTCTATGGAAGAAAAAAAAACCACTGGGTATGATACTCAATATCTGAACAGAAGGTGTAATGTGCAGAAGTTACCAGTGCTGTGGCAGCCTTAATGGCACTTGTTTAGACAGCTGGGTTTATTAAAATATTAGTTCCGCCTGATCTAGCCAAAAAAAATATAGTTAAGGCATTTTCTGTGCATCAGACTGTTCAGATTGTTGCACATCATACAAATAAAGGCAAAGAATCTCTCTCTCTGTCACATATGCACACGCATGCACACAGGCACATCTGAGGCATCTGATAGGTCCCAGAGTCATTCTGTAGCAATGATATAGCAACTCAATCATACAAAAGGAGTCATAACTTTGATATAATAACTATTTCTTTGTGACAATAACAACACAGACTCTTGCAACAGATGTTATTACCCTCACATATTACTGAGGTGTCCCCTAAAGACAAAGCAAAGCCAATAAGAGAAAGACCCTCCGATTCTTAATGGCATAGAAATAGAGGAGGAAAAAAACATGAAACATGAAAAAGAACATGAAAACATGAACGCTTTTGGATATTTGAAGAAAAGATAGTTCATTTTGATTGAGCAGCAGAAGTAAATAGAGACATGCCTAATGCCATTTAGTGTTTTTTTAAATAGTTTTTAATTTAATTTATTTTCATAAGAAGCGACATCAACCATGTTATTAATGGCTCTGAAAACTTTCAAATACTCAGCTTTTTTCACTTAACTGGATGCTAAATGGAGAGTTTAAGGTAAATGAAGTCAGACAAATATTTGCATTTTCTTAATCTGAATACACTGCAACTATTTGTTATGAATATTTTTGTTCCTTTTATTATACTTGGTTCTGATTAGAGCTCCACATGTAGCTCATGTGAAAATGAAATAGTGTGACAGCTTCTATCTGCACACTGGGTGAAATTGGTGCTTTTTGTTATTTGCCAGTGGTTACCAAAATTATTTTCTATACGCTGACACAGAAGTGGTGCATTCAAGGCTTTGCAATCATGTTCAGAACATATTAAATCCATTCTTTCCCATGGATCAAACAGTGACCCAAACAGTTCATAGAATACTCTGAGCTGGACATTCATAAAACATGCATTCTCTTGCAAGCTCTTGGCATATGTTCAGATCTAATAAATCATATGCTGTATATTTTATAGGCTAGGCCCATATTGAAGGATGTATTAAGGCCTTAAAAACTTAAAATGGAATCTGCTGCATGCTAAATATGGATTTAATCCAAAATGCTTGTGTGAGATCAAAAGCACTGACGTGTTACATACGTCTGAACATTTTCTAATCACTTTTTAATATGTTATATATTAAGAAATAATAAAATATGTTAGTCTCATACCTAAACCCCCATTATCTTTAAAAATGATTCATGCATGTGCACACATGCATGCAGGCACCCCTGCACACACACACACACACACACTTTAACAAATGAGCAATTTTCATTTTACAGCTGGCTTGATATTACCAGTAAACTGCCCACCTGCTATTGCCTCTATGTATTTCCAATTATTTTATATGTGAAAGAGGGCAAAGGGACAAATAGAGTGAAGACAAGAGAAAGAAAGAGTGTAGCAAGCCAAGACACTTTGTAATGCCATGGGCAGGTTATAAGGAAGATAAATAGTGTGACACCTTAATGGAGCCATATAGTTATCTTTTATGAATAAAGTGAGATTGCTTCATAAAAGGTACAGTACATGATTAATGATAGAAGTGAACCACTTGCATCGATCCTGGACATAAAAAGACTCTTGAGTATTTACAGCTGTTAATGTTGTAACAAATGGCATTATAAAAGTTGGATGTATTGTAAGTAAGTCCAATAAATTGCTGCAGACTTGGGAATTAGATTGGGCCTCTGGTGGCCATTGCTGTTACTGTGTTCTTTAGCTTTGAGAGAACGATTGCAGAAGAGAAACAAAAACATATCTGAAGAGAGAAGAACACTTTTGAATTCAACAGTACAACTTATACTGCTTATATGGGAAAGAAAAAAGCATGCGTTCTATGTCTTACATTACTTACATGCTCATTTACTCATAAATATGAGTATTTTTTCCCATACAAAATGATTAAATGATTTAATTGAGTAAACCAATGGCAGTTATTCCAAATGTATATTTTTGGTGAAATTGTTGGGTATTGAATGCCTTCTTAAAATGTGTCTCGAAGATTACAAAACTACAAAAAATGAAGCCTACATCTGCTCAGAAGTGACTTGTTAATGTTAAACAGATATTGTTTAAGTGATAGTCAAAAGAAAACTCAAAAGATAACCCAACGCAGTTGCCGAAGAAAAAGATGTGACCTAATTAGATAGAGATGAATGGCAGTTTTTGTCTGAGTTTTTTACATCTGTTCTTAGAATTACAAACAAATAAAAAAAAAAGACACCTAAAAACATACAGATGGTAGGAGTAAACAGGAGTAAGCATAACATAAACAGACATATTTCAAAAGAATGACAGCTGATTAAATTATAAAGACTGCTTCACTATGAGCTGTTTGGATTTATTGTGGCTATTATGAGAGTCTGCTAATACTGATCAGCTGACACCTTGCACAGCTCTGCCAGAATTAATCCGGCTTTTGATGTTGATGAGACAAGTTTTAAATGGAAGACGAAGCAATGAGCCTGTAAAGGCAAAAAAATAGGAAAGTCCCTCTGACCATCTTACAGAGGCTCCAAGGAGTTTTATCTTGGTATTATTTTTGCTGTTTAGTTTCTTAACACATATTTATTCTGAAATAATTTTTTATTTCATATTTATTTTGAAAAGAAATAGTGTGCTGTTTCAAGACACACACTCACACACACACACACGCACACACACACACAGACACACACACACACAAGCCAACAAAACGCAGCATAAATAAATAGAAAAAAAATGCATTCTCTTTGCAGTGCTGATTTTCCAAATGTAAAACAAATTGTCATTCCACTGATTACAAACATATATATATATATATATATATATATATATAAATAATTTTTGTTTAAGTAATGTTAATAAAAATGAAATAAACTATATAAATATTCGAGTGTAACACAAAAGCACAGGATAGTAAATTACTCAAATTGACTCCACAAACTCTAAGGATTAAGTCTCGGCTGCCTCAGAATCAGCCTTTCTAAAGAATTCTGGACCACAGAGTCAGCTGCTTTCTCAGAGGAAAGCTGCTAGAATGATCCTAGTGCCATGATCTGATGGAGATTGATCAGTGTCAACACAATTTCACTGCTCTGGTTTTGTGACTTTTCTGGCCCTGGTCAACGTCTTAGCAAAACCACTATAGAAAAATCAAGAAATGTATTAGGTGAAAAAGTGGACTCTCTGCCGTTAGATATTAATCTCTTTTGTGATGGATTTTGCCAGTAAAAAATCTGCACGGAGTTCTAAGTATGGGTATGTGTTGGCAGAATATGGTGTCAGCTTTGTCACCCATGATGAATCCCACATGGCACTGCCCATTACTATCCATGACTCTGGAGTAAGATACAGCTGCCGTTGCCATTGCTGATGCAGCCAAAAAAGATGCATGTTCGTGCATGACAATTAAACTAGCAGATACAGTGGGGGGAATAATTATTTACTTCCCAATTGAATTTGTAAGTTTGCTCACTTACAAAAAAAACCCTACCCATTTTTATAGTAGTTTCATTTCAATGGAGAGAGACTTCGAAAAAATTGGAAGATATAAATTGAATTGGATGTCACTGAGTGAAGTATTTGATCCCCAAGCAAAACATGACTTAGTGCTTGGTGGAGAAACCCTTATTGGCAAGCACAGGGCTAAGACATTTGTTATAGTTGGTCACCAAGTCTGCAACATCTCACAAAAGATTCTGGCCAACTCCCCTTTACAGTAACTCTAAAAATCCATTAGGTTTCTTAGCTGCCACTTGGCAACTTGAAGCCATATAATGGGGATAACAAAACTCTTAGGATCTTAGAGGCTGTTAACAATAGAAAGTAAGTACCCACTCACTAGTGATGGGATTTCCGGCTCTTTTTAGAGATCCGGCTCTTTCGGTTCGGCTCACTAAAAAGAGCCGGCTCTTTCGGCTCCGAACCAGCTCTTCAGGTTGTTTTGTTGCTTTAATTAATTTATTATTAACAATAATATAAAATTATGCACAAAAGGAATTACTAACGTAAAAACAAGTGGTTTTATTTATATATGTTTATATATAAATATATGCGGTGGCCCCTAGAGACAAAACACGTACAAACTCCAAAACACATTTCTAGCATGAACTGAACTTCCAAAGCAGAGCTACTAGATCACTTAAATTACACAATTGAAAGCATGTGTGTATTGTTTGTGTATTTATACACAGGCACTCATATATATATTCAAATAATTTAAAAAAAAGTTCATTTACCTGTTATTACCACACACCAAATCCGGTCGTTGGTACTTGCTGGCTTGTGTAGCCACAAGATAACAAAGGCTCAACACTGCGCCCAGCATCCTGGAGCACTTCTGTTGTCTTTTGTACGTGTTTTGAGTTCTTATGTGCTTCTGAGTTTTTATATGCTTCTGAGTTTTTACGTGCTTCGGAGTTTGTACGTGTTTTTACGTGTTTTGGAGTTTGTACATGCTTCAGAGTTCGTACGTGATTTGAAGTTTGTATGTGCTTTGTCTCTAGGGGCCACCGTAAATATACTTTTATTTATTCACTTCACATAAAATGTAATAAATAAATCATATAATACAAAAATCAACTATTCACATTTCAAGTTTTAACTATTTAAATTTTCAGCTTTTTCCTTTCACAAATTTAAAGTGAAAAGAACACCTGCAAACCACAACACAATTAAATATAAATTATAATATGAAAACTAAAAGAACATGCATATTCTCTGTCATATGGACCTGCATGAATAAACTTTCTCAATCCTTTATCATCTGCAACCGAAAATAGTTGTGGATGATTACTATACCTTTCTAATGTTGTTGTCCCTGCCTCTCTTTCTCTCTCTCTGGCTCTGTTCCTGTGCTACTGAGTGTAACTACCGCCCCTCCCCCCTCTGCCCAGCGTAAAGCACAAGGCTCGCGTGCAGAGTGAAGCGGAAAAAAGTGCGAGAGAGAGGCTGAGAGAAAGGGAAAAAAAAAAAAAAAACCACGTGACGGCTCGCGATAAGGAGCCGGCTCGTGTCGTTCACGTCAAAGAGTCGGCTCCAAGAGCCATTTCGTTCGCGAACGACCCATCACTACCACTCACCTCAGTATTATAGAAAAATACCTCTACTATATGGGCTTGCTAAATAGCAAAGTGACAGTATATTCTGTGGATTTAGCATGCAGTTTAGCTGACTTTTTGGAAGCTTTTAGCGGCTATAAGTTGCATTGTGATTTAAATACTTTTATTATGAGTAGTACAGTGGTACGATGGTTAGCATGCTATTGTTACCTCACAGCAATAAGGCCCTCACAGGTGCCTTTCTGTGTGGGGTTTGCATGTTCCCCATGTGTTTGTAGAAATTCTCTCTGGGTTCTCTGTGGCTTACATCCACAGTCCAAAGACATACAGTTAGTGGGGGTAAGTTAATAAGTGACTCTAACCTGGACATAGTTGTGAATGTGAGTATAAATGGGTGTATTTTTGTTTATGTTGGCACTGTGATTGGCTGGCGAACTTTTCAGGCTGTTAGCTAGCATTAACACAGTTATCACAGTAAATTAATTAGAACAGACACAGTTCCTGACTTTATAAGCTGTTGTTTATAGTCAAAGTTTTCTTCTATTTGGAGGATAATACTGCATATTGTCTATTTCCACATCATGGTTGTTATCAACTTGAATCATCCGAGAGGTACGGCTAGCACAATCCTGTACATTCTGATAACACAGAAGGTATTTTATCAGTATGTATGCCAAAACCATTCCAAAAAGCATCTAAAAACATATGTTAGAAAAAGATATTTACCTATGCTTAACTCTCCAAAAAAATAAAAGAAAATTTGCTATTTTTGATGAAATGTGGCCAAATCTAGGAAACTCTATTTCAATTTTATAATCAGATGTTATTTTCTTGCATTATTTTTATTTAGATACCGAAAGTTACTGACAATTACTCTACTGAACTAACGTCGTATTTTGCCAACACCTTATAGGTTGAATATGATATTAAATACCTTGTAAGACAGTTTTTTTGTTGCAATCTGTCACTGCCTTGTGTGATGGTGACCAATGAGAGGAGCTGTGGTTCAGATCAATGGTCCTTTGGATGGCCTGTTGAACCTGGATCAATAACTACTTGCTAAGTGAGGACTTGTTCTCTGATTTGGTGTTTCTCACTGTCAGACACTTACTCATAAGCTACATTCACTCTTTCAGCTGTCCACCCCCCCACACACACAAGCGCGCGCACACACACATACACACACACACACACACACACACATACACAATCCTATATCTAACTCTTTCTCTCTTGAGGCTAAATAGGCCGTCATTCTCTAGTGCAGCATAGTTAAGTCATCGTGATTTTTGACAGAGACATAAGGGGTTATTATCAGATGCCGGTCTTTTCTCTAGCAGTGTGAGACAAAGGTGCTTTTAATCATTACAGTGTTGCAGTTAACATACTAAATCTGGTCAAGTATAATTCTATATATACTAAAGTAAATCTCTCACATTATGAAGAGGTTCAGGAGCAGACTCAATCATAGTGTTTTGTTTGTCTTTTGACATTGTCTAACAACCACTGAAATTTTGCATCACACTTGTGTGCAAATATAATAAAAAGAGACTGCACATATAATTTTCTAACAGAATTGCCAGTGACCAAAAGACGTAAAGTAATAATTGAATCTGAGTTTTAGATTCTAACTATTAAATGCTAGGCTTCTAAGGCATAGGAAGGAGCAAACATCAGCATTTTATCCTGTAAACAGCAAGGACAGCAGGATGGCTGACTGCTGACAATAAACAGCTGACACTATAGGTTGCCATGCACTGATGTGCTCCCACTGCTATGTCTTGTTAGGTAAATCTCACACAGAACATCCTGCTCTTTTAAAAAGAGATGCATAATCCAAACTTTCAAAAAAGTGAGGGAGGTTAAATTTAATGTTATCAGGCCAGTGCTTCCTAATGACTTGAGAAGACCTTTGGATACCCAAAAATTTGCATTTCAGCTGTTAAGGTGATACTGTGCCCTTGCATGGGTCTGTGAACACCTGGAGAGAACTGGTAGTGTCATCAGCATTCTATTGTTTTACTGTCGCTGTGCTTTTACCACAGTACAACCTCATAAATCTGAATGTCACAGCTCAATAAAATTGATTCTGACTGAAGTAGCTAACCTAAGTCAGTTTGTTAATGAAAGAGAACGTGACTTGAGACTGCATCTGCACCAACACAGAGTTCTGCTCACAGTGTTGTGAGCTGTTATTGTAAGACTTATTTATCTTGCAAACAATGAGTGAAAAACATAACCAGGAAATGAGCCATATATAGAAATACTGCAATGAAATGGCATTTGTCTGTTGTATTTTTTAGGCTTCATTGAAAGGACATTAGCAGTTAATCTCTGTTAAGGCAAAAAAAAGTTACAACGGTTTGTTTGTTTTTTTCCGTGTGAAAATTTTGACTTTCTCTGATTTCGTGTTCATTTGTTTATGAAGATTTGACTGATGCATTCACTGAATCTGGTATGCCACACTTGTATTTATGGAAAGTCAATGAAAACAATTAGAGTAGAATAGAATAGAATAGAATAGAATAGAACAAATAATCTAAAGTTTATGTAGAACTGTAAATTCAATTTTCAATTCAATTCAGTTTATTTATATAGCACTCTTCACAGGATAAAAACCACAAAGTGCTTCACAGTAATATAAAAACAGAAATACATAAAATACATAAAAAAAAATCTAACATAAAGCACAAATCTAATTAAAAGCCAATCTAAATAAATGAGTCTTAAGCTGCTTTTTAAAATAATAAATACAATCATGGCAATGTAATGATGGAGGGAGAGCATTCCACAACCTGGGGCCACCACTCCAAAAGATCTCCTCTGGTCTTAAAACGTGTTTGTGGGACTACCAACAGCCTTTGATTAGATGATCTCAGGCTGCAAGAGGGAGCGTGGGGTTTTAAAAGATCAGAAATGTAGGCAGGGGCATCACAATTCAAAGCTTTAAAAGTCAGTACTAAGATTTTAAAATAAATTCTAAAATGTGCTGGAAGCCAGTGTAATGAACGTAACACTGGTGTAATGTGCTCTCGTTTTCGTGTCTTAGTTAAAAGCCTTGCAGCAGCATTCTGGACTAACTGGAGACGGTCAAGATTCCTTTTGCTCAAACAAAGAAAAAGACTGTTACAATAATCTAAGTGAGATTAAATAAAAGCATGAATAACCATTTCTAACTCAGATTTAGACAACAAAGTTCACAGTTTGGAGATTTTTCTTAGCTGAAAAAGGCAATTCCTAATTAATTGGCGAGAGTGTTGTTCTAGGGACATGGCAGAATCAACGATCACACCGAGGTACCTGAGACTCAGGTGAACAGATGAGCCAAGAGAACCAAGATGCTGTTTGATTAAAGATATCTGGCTGTCAGGGGCAATAATTAATGTTTCTGACTTCTCAGAGTTCAACTCTAAGTAGCTGTCACCAAGCTACTGTTCAACGAAAGCTAAACATTTAATTAAAGAGGACAGTTTATGGACTTCCATCGGCTTAAAAGAGCAAATATCTGACTTTGACCAACACTTTGGGTCAAAGTTAAATACTTGAAGATGAAACATAGATGTAAGCAGTATCTTATTTTATCGTACAACAGCAATGCAATGCATGCCATTTTCATGAGTCATGGTAGTCATAGTCATTTAAATCTAATGTCTTATCTTTGCCGTATGGGAACACTGCTCCAACGGGAATGCGATCTCAGAAATGCAGTGATAAATGTTAAAGTCTTCTCTGAATCATTTATGCAACATAAAAATTGTACACTACAGATTTTTACAAGCACGCTTTTGTATTGTTGTCTATGTATAATTGAGCCCTGACCTCCAATAATGAAAGAATAGCACATTCAGTGCCGTCATTTAGGTTTTTCATTTCAAGTCAGAAACTCCATGCACAAAATCATCTTCACCATGACCCATTGTGAATGTCTCACTGTGTTCTGAACTCACGCTGTTGCATCTACCTGCCCTCAACCCATGAACACTGTGTGCATCCCGAACCTCATATCCACCCTATTTTGTATTCCGAGGACAACACTCCACGGACACAATCTCCAACCAAGAGAGCTATTGATTTGAACCGTACTATATTGATCTTTCACTTCTTTTGGCATGAAAAACTACTTTTCTATCCTCTGGCTCTCTGGTTCCATTCATACAGTTTTATTCCCAATTGAGACATTTGTGTTTCACCCTGTCTCAGTCTTCTCTTACTTCATTTGTGAGTTTAATATGAGATTTATGTTATCCATTGAGCTTTCTCCAAGACAGTAAAATGCTTAGCCAATGCTCTGTTACACTGTGGCTGTGAGTTGTGTTTGAAAACAGCACTGCGTATGGGTCACAGAGTCCTGAACATTGTACCATAATGCCTATTAGAGAGAAAAACACGAGTTAGAGAAAATTCACAGAAAGATTCTGCAAAAATCAGATTCAGATCTTAACATGACACCACATTGACTTTTGAAACAAGTATCCACAGAGAGACCCAATCCCATGTTCAACAATCAAAATGCACACAAAACTCCACTAACAGCCACCAAAATCTGTTTCGCTGACAGTATCACGACATCAGTCACAGGGACTTAAAAGTCAAAGTTATTTCATGCACATCAGTGGGCTTTCAAATCATAAAAAACATATTGTTTTGTAGCCACTTAGAGAGCATTGATGTGCAAATCACCCCTCAGAAACTCTACTGAATACTAAGATGTCCACTTTCCATTAAGTAAATAGAAAAAAGTACAGTAGAAAATCTGATCTTCTGTGTGTGTATGTGGGGTGGGGTGGAAGGCTGGGGTATTGGTGGCAAACATCCTTTGGTCCAGTATTCCAGTATTTCCATCATTCTTTTCAAAGCACTTCAAAACTAGCTAGGGAGAAACAACTTCAAAAGAGAGTCACTCCCCACTGCATTCATCTCTTGACTCTTTGATTGTTAGCTATTCTAGCCATGTATGAGGGATTGTAGAAGCTATAAAAAAAATTATGACCTCATGTTTTATTCACGGCTTCTCCATTTTCATAAGATAAGGGGTGTCATTGTTGAACCAGCGCAAAGTTAGCAGAGCTTTTTGTGTGAATGTTTCACCTTCAGCTTTTGCAAGCTACCTTACTTTTCTAATCACAACTGTGTGATGATCTTGGTGGAATAGTGTGAAACAAGAAGGCAAAAAGGGCAGACAAGATAAAGCGCTATTAGGAGCCCTATTAGGGATAAGCATCACTTAAAGTGTTTGTGATATCTTTAATGGGTTAATTGGACATCAACTGCCCAACGTGCCCCATCTATGAAGAAGTGTTTGCATCTGTTTTTTCCTTCACTCATTCATAAAGGTTTTCCTTCAATTTTCCAAATTTGTATATTGTATATTTAATATGACTGCCAAAAAAATTTCTTTTATGTTTTATTCTTTGCGGCCTCTGTGTTATTTTATATTACAATTCAGCATATGCAGCAACATACATGTACTTTATAATGAACCTTGGGTCCCATGAGAAAAAAAAGACCTCAACCATTCTACTAAATAAAATCATAAAAGGGACAAAATCAGTGAAACTAATAATCTGCTTCTATGGGCAAAGGTCCCAATAGTGACCACCATCACATAGGCTTTTACCTTGACTCTGACCCCAACTCACACCCACATTGAGCATTTGCTCAAAAATGCCTCTTCATGGCTCTTGTTCTGACTCTTCTAGTCAGTCTACAAGGATCTTGTCAGTTTTTCCTTTTTTTCTTTTTTACTGAGGCTGAGGCTGGAGTATGGCATTGTCCCTTTAGTGGAGAGCAACAAAAGGTAGATTGCATTGCTGAAGAGAGTGCAAAAAAAGGGCCCTCAGGATCATCTTCAGAAACCGCACCCCAGCACTGCAACCTCTTTCTCTTCAGAGCAGAAGGGAACGGGCAGCCATTCAGCTGGTAAAAGAGATGACACAAGCACAACATCCACTTCATGACTTGCTCCCACAGACAAGATCAGACAATACAAACAGACTATTATGGAGTGGCAAAAATATTACACACATCCAGTGCAGAACAAACAGGCTGAAAGCTACAGTCCTGCCTACAGTGATCAGACTGGACAATACACAACCGAAACAAAAAAAAGTGGGATGGCTCAAGTGATAAAATTAATTCATAGGTGCATGTATGTGTATATACATATAATAATTGTATGGTGTACATTCAGAATATTTGGAAGAAATGTTATTTTTTTCTAATGTTGAGTTCATATCTCACAGTGCATATAAACCACTTATATGCAAACCCATAATAATTAAATATCTATGCATTAAGTCATACATGCATATGGCAAAGAGAAACATGTTGCTACCCTAAACAGATTTGAAATACATGGACTTTCTACACCATGAGGTCAGTGGGGAACACAGCAAAGGGCTACATGAAATGACTTGCACAGTATTCTGCGGTGCTGTACCTGGATCTGATTGCTTGTGCTGATATATTTAGCCTGACATTTACGATAGCCTCACTGTATTCCCTAATTATTGAACAATTTCAGCATAAAATCTGATTTAGCAGTTCAAATGAAGCTGCCTGAAGTCATTTGGCTCTGGCCAAGACTTATCTCCTCTGGTGGTTTTATTCATTTGTTTTGCTATATTTTCTTCTTTTGTCAACCTTCCCACTGTACTCCACAGATTCAGCACCGGAGTCTCTGTGGCAAGCGATCAGTTTAATGACAGAGCAACATTGCCCCCTGTTGGTTGAGAATGAGAACACCTTAACTCAGCACGGACACAGAAATAATATGCATGCTGAAACCACCCGTCTTCACTTTGTAGTGCTGCAGCTTTTTATTGTTTACAGTTGGTCATTGCCCTTGTCTTCACACCCATTATAATACTGTATAACATGGTTGCCCTAGCATCTTAAGCAAGTACAAAACCAGTACAATGACACTTTCACTGCATAGTAATTCCAGCTTGAGTGAGAATACATAAATTATTTAGAATATTATATGGGATTTGGCTTGAATGCTTCAATGAATTATGCAAAATGTTCAACAAATAGACTTAATACATGCATCATGCATGTGAATGCATGGCACAGCATGTTTTATAATTGCTGTTTTCTTGTTCATCACTACCACTGTGTGTAATTGCTGTTACTGCTGGTCACATTTGAAAGGTAAAATCTCTCAGTTGCAATCTACATATTGGTGTACAAAATATTGGTAGTGTTCAACATTACTACCCTTCATTTCACCAGGTCCACTTCACCAGATGCTATTTCCCCCCACAAATGGGGAATAATGTGCGATGCTTCACACTGTCCCATTTCCCAAACCCTTCAACACTGTTTTGACCAGCCAAGTGTTTACAGCTTGACTTCTCATGACCCCTCTCCAGTCTTCCCTCAAAAACATATATTACTTTACAAGGAATGTTTGAAGAGTGTGTAAGCAAAGAATCAAAATGGGTTTTCCGTTGTATCAACCAGGTCTCTTATATTTTTGATATCTGCAGCTGAGCAACTATAATTATTTCCAAGACATCTGTTAGAATGTACATTTTTTATCTACCTTTCATGTGTTATATATTTAAAATGAATTCACTCAACTAAACTCCTTACATAATTTGTTTTTTATTATTTAGACTACTCAAATGCAAAATAAGAACATTTACTTAACACTTTAATGAAATACAGCTGAAAGAATTCATCTAAAGATATTTTGCTATGTAGTATTTCTTTTATCTTTGTCAATGTCATTTGATTTTTTTCCACTGAATAAAAAAAGGAAGGTAAAATTACATTTGCAGATGCACAGTGCTCAGAATAAATAGTAAGTGCCTCTGCCAAAGCTCTTTCCCACTTCCTGTTCCCTCCAACCAGCATTAAAATAAACAGTGGTTTATATATTGTGGTTAAGCCAGCATATCTTTAGAATAAGCATATTAAAAACCTGATTTTCGTTAAACCTTTTAGTGTCATTTTGTCTGTTATTTTGAGTCCAAAGCCAGCAGTTACACAACATCCTTCCATGATGCACGTAGAAAATGTTGCAAAACATATGGCATGTCACACATCACATTTATGGTTTTGTTGGGTTTGTTGAAGGCCTTGTCTAAGTTCATACAAATTCACTGAACTAATGCTGAACTAATGTGGCCAGCAGCAAAGTGAGTGCTTGATTTATTGCATATTCTATATGAGTCAGCTGGTGTTATACTGAGGAGATAATCCAAGTGGATAAATGTGCTCAAGCTGGTAGTTGGTCCTCTTCATGGCTGCAGCTCCCCCAGCCAACTCTAGCATGGCCTACAGAGGCTGTAATGCTTAGAGCTTATACAACACAAAACGTGATACTAATAATAATGTTAATACTAAGACTACTAACATTAGTTTGTTGTTGTTTATGTATACATCAAACTCCTCTCACCTGAACATACAGTAAGTTGATGTGGTTTGATTTTTTACTTGTCAAAAGACTGAGAAATCCTTCGTGTGATTGTATAAAAGCATTCCAACAAACTAGTAGAAAAACAAAAACAATTAAACATCATCACATGCCACTCTTGCAGATTACCAGCAACATTTTCATCATATGTGATATATTGGATTTTCTGTTCATTTTTGTTTTTGCAAGTCATTTTTGCGAGTTATGTAAAATTTAAGTTCAGAAAAAAAGTAGCAGGAAAAAAAAAAGAAAAAAAAGTAGCAGTAGTCGTCATTGGAGCTTGCATGAACTCCAACTGCTTCTCTCGTTTTTCTAAAGTGTAGGTTTTCAGAGTGCAACCTGCAGAGTAGTGGTGCAGCCTACATGCGGAGAGAGATTTCAGGAAAAAGTCCAACCAGAGTTATCTTTAAAGCTACATAAATGCAAGTCAGCACTGACATGAAAAAGCAGGTGTGTGTACTTGCAGTATACGAACACTGAAGACAAAACATGGCACTAAATATAACGTAAATCCATAAGTAACCTGAACTGACCTCCTATTGGTCAAATATTTAAGTGCAAAAATTGTAAATTAAATATTGTACATTGGTCTGTATATGTATGTATGTGTGTGTGTGTGTGTGTGTGTGTATATATATATATATATATATATATATATATATATATATATATATATATATATTTTATTTTTTTTTTCATATTTTTGCACTACTAGATAGAATGAGCCACTAGATACCTATAGAAATGCCCAGTCATGGAATAATAATGTGATTTATGCATTTCATTTGTGCTGCGATCACTCACATGTTGGATTCCTCAGCTGGCACTCATTCATCAAAACCTTGAGTATGTACCAGACATCAGTAAGACTTTGAAACCATTATTATCATTCAGACATCATTTTTGTTTATGAAGAGAAGCAAATTCATTAATAAGAAAGGTAGACTTTACTCCCCTGTTTGGTGAGGATTTTCTATTAAAGTACACAAATGTGGACATTTTAATAATTAAATATAATCTAGACGGAGCTTTTTCCTAGGTTTGTTGTAACGTTGCATGTTTTGCATCTCAATTATCTTTCTCTGTATGACTGCTCTCTCCAACTGAAAACAAGCATTTGTAATGCAGATGTTGTCTTGTTTATTCTGCCTGTCAAATAAACTCATGAGAAGAAGATGAGCATTTGCCCTCTGCCAAACTTTAACTTATCACTCCATCACAAGCTAAAAATCCAACAGAAAATGAGAGAAAGTAAACTCGGATTTTTTGCACAAATTTATCTTCTAGTACAAAAAATCCAAACAAGAAAACAAAAATGAAAGAGAGAGCAGCGTCACGGCATTCCTAAAGTCATCACTGTTAATGAATGTAAAAATAGATTATTGGGAAAAAAATTTCTGGATCCTGCCTCCCAGAAGGGAAAGAAAATCTCTCTACACACACACGTAAACGCGCGCACACACACACAAAATGCACATTTAGTCACAGCATTAATTATCAGTTATTCTAATTGGGCCCTGTGTCCATCTAATTAGTTTGAAGCAATAGATTTTACAGCAGGCAGTGTGTGGGAGGGTCATGTCAGGTTCTGCAAATTAGGTCTGGGGTCTTGGAGTATATCCCAGAATTCATCATGACTAGATGAAAGAGATACAGTAGCTCTCTAATAATCTTTGCACCATTACTAACTCTGGTCCTTTCCCTCTCCCTCATTTGAAATCCTGTACCGTACATCATTTCTGTGTCAGGTGAAGAGGAGTTACATAAGCTCATGTGAACTGAGCAACATGAGATCTAATGTTAATGGCAGAGCTCACTTACAGTGAAGAACTAGCCCTGAAGAAAAACATATCCTACCTTGTTACACGCTGTGCTTTAGAATGAAGCTATTTTATTGTGTTATAATCATCATTATACTTTCTTTTTCTTTGTTATCCAAACTTTACAACTGTAGATGAATGTTCAACAATGCTAAAAGTAGCAGAAGATAACGGATTGTGCAATACAGATAAAACAAGACTTTCATAAAAGTGAGATTTAATCGAGTCAGTGATTTTAATCTTGCACTTAGCTATCTTAGAGTTGCAGTGTCTCGATAGCATCACCTTTGGCCTTTAGATAAGACCAAGGATCCGATAGTATAACTGTGTTGCAGGATTCTAAATAAAGATTAAATGAATCGAAATGTATGCACAGGACATAACCTCAGTTTCAGTGGTAAATCACCACCATCCACACTAACTGATTTGAATAGTAGGCAATGACAAGAAGAAAGAGCTGTTCTTTTTAAATTTGTATAATTAGTTTTAGTAGACAAGTCTATAACAACACATAGTACATAACCATTTCTTGGTTTGGGAAACTTAAATAGAAATATTCGCTTTATGGCTGCTAGTAAAGGCTTCAGACCAACCATAATCCTGAATTGGATAAACACAAGAAGATGGATGGCAGATTTAAAATAGCTATCAGAAAATATAAACAAGAAAAAAAAATCTCATCTTACTTATTTATTAACATAAAGTAACCAATGTTTCCTGGCCAAACTCATTTCTGTAGTCCAGTGCTGCACAATGAATTGCATCAGCTCCATAATGGATGGAAATTGTATGACTAGAGGAAAGAGGAAGCACTTTCAGATGCAGTTAAGAATAGTCAATAGATCTTACCCAGTGCAACACTGAACTAAGTTTTGTAACTTCAACAGCAATATTACATTTTTAATATTAAAAAAAGAAGCAGTGTATATTAATGAATTTTAAAAAACTGCAACTTATAAGAATGATAAATTATCTCTTTCCTCTGACGCAAGTTAAAATGAATATTTACGTACTTTCTCTTACATTGTTGACGACGGTAAGATTCTTTACAGTGTAAAATAGTTTCAAACTTTTAATTGGATTTTGTGGTGTAGATTGGCAAAACGTAATACAGTCGGTTCATTTTTTGCTTTTCAATTTTCAGTTTTCAAGGATTAAACAAATAAAAAAGCAAAACAAAGGGAATGTTTGCGAATGCCCAGAGTTTCACATTCTTTTTCAGAAAAACTTCAACTCCATTAGGGTTCAAGTGCAACAAGCTTAAATGCTATAATAAAACATGCCTGAGGGAAGGAATATATTGCACTGCTCTTAATGGTGGTGACAGATGGATAGGGGCAACAGAGGAGGCAAAACTGAAAGTAATGGCAGTAAGCAAGGCCAGAGTAATGACAGTAAGGCCATCCTTCTGACCTTGCCTGACTGTCCCACCTACTCTGTCCATCACCAATGGGACTAACGGATGGGTGAGTCAGTGGGCCAGGATGTGGATGGTAAACAGGGGTGACAGCTGACCTGGCAGCACTTAATGGGAATGATGGAGGAGGATATGAAAATAGGGTGGGGTCATCCAGAGGTAGATTTTCTAACACTTGGAGTCTGTCAGTAAAGCCCAGGCCTGTCAGTGATGTGGGACCTGTTCGTGAATGACAACAGTCTATGGCTCCAGTGTAGCGAAGACATGAATAAGATCCATAGTCCTACTGCAACAGATATAGAATACCAGAACAGGAAGACGCTGGAGACTCACTGCCTTCACAGAAAAAAACTTCAGATGGTTCAAGCAGAGACTTAAGTTATGCTGTGTAACTAAATATCTTTATTATACTATCATCGCGTGGGGCAATTTTTGTGACCTCACTGCAAGCTTTATTTTAGGGATGCATGGTTCTCAAAGGACAGACACTACAAATACATGATTTTATAGAATACAATGATGTAGAGTAGCAGAATATAAAGTATTTCAAATGAGCTCAACATTAAATATCTCCATATAACACTGATGGGAAACATTTTTTCTTCAGAATAAGTGCTTTTACATTTGAAAGTTTGTATACACTTTGCCCGTGACAAGGTTGTATGTGTAGTGTGGTGTTTTCATAGTGTTTTGTTGTAACCTAGCAAAAAGAGTGGTTCTAAAAAGCTCCTCCAGGACTCCTGGTTGTCAGACAATAGTAAATATTTAGATGATAGCTACAGGAGTCATAATATTATACAAGTCTTAAGCCAGGAATGAGTACAGAAAGGTGAAGACGTTAAGGAAGAGTGCAGCAAGCTGACCTCCTATGTTTGTTATTCTATAAAAAAGGAGGATGATGTCATTGTCTCTGCTTGTCTTTCTGTAAAAGTCACCGTACGCCACTGCTGTGCAGCATATGTTACTGTCCTGTTTCATAAATAATGTTTACCACACCAGTACTGCAGCAACTCCGACAGGACTCGCCCACCCCTCATTCACACATTATGTTATGCTCTCAAGTTGATTCATTGCTTTTGAATTCACTCAAAAACATTTTCCAACAGCAAGTGGAGGACAATGCACTTTATGGGGAAAAATGATGGTTTATTTTAACCAGTGAACTCAACAACAAACCTTAAAAATGTGTTAAATTAATTTAAACATTTATTTACCTGTGATTGTTAGATAACTTTTCTTGCCTCCTTATCTTTTTCATATGTCAAATCCTCCCTGACTTTTCTTTTCTTTTCCCGTGCATCAGTCAGAGAGCTGACATGCTATTGTGAAAAATGCAGGAAGTTCAGAGGTCCTCTGTGGAGGACAAGAACAAAAATGCTTTTTAGTGAACAAAGTGCTGATGCTGCTATAAAAACTCACCTAGCTGTTCCTTGGGGGGTTCACTCAGTAGAAGGAATCTGCAGATTAAACTGAAATACTCATAATTACATCTCAACACACTTATCTTCACTAATTTCATAAAATGAACAAGTGCTGATGGAAGCTATTTTGGAGAGCCATAAAATGTGTTGCGGTCCATCCCACACATGTGTTACATCACTTCACAAATTAGGGGAACTGATTTGAAGTTTCTGTACTTTGAACTAAAAAAGACTTATCAGTAGCCGTCTGTACACATTTGCTGGGATGTGTGCTCCGCACCCACTAAACCAATTTGTGAGACGATATTTGCTCTGTGCTTAAGTGCGTTGTGCTGGTGTGTGTGTGGTTGTGTTTTTGTCCTCCAGGTGTAACCCAGTTTCTAATTGAGGAGCTCTTTGTTTACACCTGCAGAACTGGGGCAGTCTCCAGATAACTTAAACTAATCAATTAGCAAAGATAGCGCAGGAAAGCACTGCCAGCAGAGCTCTCAGGACTGTTTCCACTTTTCGAAAATACTTCATACAAATAAGCAAAAAGAACAAGAAGTAGTTCTAGTTTCGTGACTTTGTTGATTTTGTGACACAGCTTTTTTTAGCCGCAGCTGTACACGGGGAAATGTCCGATGGTTCAGCACTTTGGTCCAGACCGCGATTTCACAACAGCTAGATGGATTGCTGTGACATTTAGCACCGACACTGCATTGCTCCTCGAGGATAAATTGTCCTGATTTCGGCGATTCCTGTCTTTTCTTTTAGTGCCACCATGTGGATCACAACTTCTCATTTACTTATTTATTTGATTTTTCTGCAGATATCCATGGTGCGCAGAGGATAAATCCTAATGACTTTAGTGATCCTCCCCTGACATTTCCTCTAATGCCAGCATGTGGTTGACATTTGTGGGTTTGTTCAAAACAAGCACTGGGTAGGCCTGATTAATTTTCATTAACAAATGGCTGATTTTCAAAAGGTATATCATACATGAAAAGTAGACGGTTGGATGCAGTCATGATTACTCCTCGTACTAATACACAAAATCTCATCATACGCTTAGTTCACAAGCTCCTGCTGTATGCCCACCCACCCACTTTAGAAAACATATATCCATGCTCATGCTATTCCTGTGGCACCCATGGGATCTCAATCCCATTTCAGCCCTCTAACTGTGGTGAGTGTTGCTTGCACAGGTCATTAAACTGTTAGTGCTTCACACCCACTCATTTATGCACATTTACAGACTGATCTGTATAACCACAGTCTTTTATAGCTGGCTTTACAGGGGTCAGCTTAAATATTTGAAGCAGAAAGCAGTGTTCATCTTCCTTCACAATCCAAATTTACTCTTCTTAGCCAGGATTCACACTATCAGGCTGGAACTTTAAGGCTGGGCTTTGGCACACAGCTACACCCCACTGCCATTATATATACCCAGCATTAACACCTAACTCAAAGAGTGGGAGACAGACTTCAATCATTTTCTGACATGACAAAATAATCCACCACCTTTGCCAGAGCAGGGGAACGGTGACACAAAAGGTCAAGTCCTTTGGTCATTATGCCAGGGAAATCTGTTTATCCATCTCTGTCTAGGTGCAGTGGACGTTCAGTTGTTGTCTATCAAATTCAATTTCAAGAGAGTAAGATGCTGCCACGGCATTCAGGTCGGAGCAATTTCCTCAGCAATAAATCTCATATAACCAACCACAGTGCGTTTAAAAGCTCTCCACTAGCTCATAATGATGCCGTTTTCCTTTCCATACCCTTGTTTGGGTTGCTACTTGCAGCTCTCTACCACCTTACTGAATACACTAAAATCAATCAGTCCCATGTGATGTCTTGTTACTGTTTGCCCATTAAAGGCAGACAGTGTTCAATGAAATCTATCAACAAAAGAGGTCATGTCTGCAAAACTATGGCTTATTCTCTATGGGCTCGCAGAGGAGCTCTTCACAGTGTCAGCACTTTCACTATAACAGGACAGCAAAGCTTGTCAGATTTGCCATTTAGGCTAATCTTTGTAGCCAACTATTCAAACAGGAAATCATTATGACAGACTGACTAAAATGTCAGATTTACACAGAAGGGAAAGGGGGAAATTGCCCAAATGCAAATTGCTCTAAGGGTGGTGAATGTGGCAGTGACTTGATGTAAGCTTTAAAGTATGGATTAGAGACAGGAACAGCTGAACTTGAACAGCAATTTAAGGATTGAGTATCATTAGAAACATAATAAAGATAATGTTTAGTTTTACCAGTTGGAGACTAAAGACTAGGAATACAGATTCTTAGAATCATGGAAGAGAAGCAAAAAACTTTAAAAAAAAGAGTAGGACGTTGAAATACTGATTATCAGCATGTTTACACTTATGTGCCTGGAGCCAGCATTTAATCTAAAGGATGCAGCGGATAGAAATGACTCGATTGGGAAATCATTTGCACATCATCTGCAAAGGCCATATCATATGAATCCAGCTTATTTCTGGGATTAAAATTTAGAAATATACTTTACTAATGCGTTAAATTATTCATCCCTTGAAGGTAATATAGAAACTGTTGGTGGAAAATGACTAATGAGCTGTTATTTGAGTGTATAAAGATGATTCTGTGTGGTATCAGCAACCAAAAGCAAAAAAAAGAGTAAAAAACAAAACAAAAACAAATGAAAAACGTGCACACAAGATTACTTTATAGTCCCTGCAAATAAAACTGAGTTTTTTGCAGTGCAAAAATAGCCTTGGTTATGTGATACTGAAAATTACGGAGTTTAAAAACTGAACTGTGCAGTATAGTTTTTAGTGTGCGTCAGTTCTGATATGTGTATTTAAGTTGATTTAAACGAGAAACAGAAACTAACAGAGAGACTGACTTTGCAAGCAACTATGCTTGGGTTTCATTTCATTTATCATTACTATCTCTTTGTTTGTCCTACTTTCCAGCTTTCATCTTTTCCTTTGTTATTTTACTCTGTTGCTGCTTCTCTTATTTAAAAATTGAGAGCAAGAGTTGTGAGGGAAAGATAAGAAAACAGTAGAACTGAGAAAGTATGTCCATGCCTCTCAAGGTTTATGAGCAAAGTTAACAGCTGTATAGTTTTGACAGTGTCGAAGTTGTCTGTTATTTTTCTGTTTTGTTGACTTAGACATGTATGTCACCTCCTGCCCGCATAATAAACTGCAACACCACTGTTGCACAGTTAATTTTAGATTTGCTTCCAAATCTTAGCAGAAGTACTGAGTATTGTCCCTCACAATGAGCATAATTCTCAAACAAACTGACTAAATAATAATAAATACAGATTAATAAAATAAACAGTGGAAGAATGAACCAGGCATTACTTAGTTACTAAGGTCAGCACATTGCAGGATCAGCTGAAAGAGTTAAACGGGTTTAAACAAGTAATAATCCAATTTTTGGTTGGGAAGAGGTTTTGTGGTGTTTATGCATGAATAATCTGTGTAATCTGTGTAATTGTTCCAGCATTGCCAGAACAGAAGACACAGGGGTCAACATTACAATTAAAACTGGCTGGATAAGTAAGAGTTTTTAGTTTTGTATTGCATTCCTACAGCTTTGGGAGACACCGGGCAGCATTAAGTGTTGTTATTCATTATTGCTAAAAGTCATACACTGCAAGCCCTTGCTAATATGATTTAATTTTAAATGTTTATGCATTAAGACTTTTGGTCATATAAGTTACAGCTATTTTGTGCTTAATAAATATATCATTCAGATATTCCCAATTGAAGTTGGAAAAAGCATGTGAGCCCCAGATAGATAGATAGATAGATAGGTAGGTAGGTAGTTAGGTAGCACCAACTATACGTTACTGAATAAAAAACAATACAGTCCCAGTAGTGTTGTAGCATGTCAGTGCCAGGACACAGACTCTACACTAAAGGGAAACTGTTTTAATGGACTGATGAAACTGAGGCTGAATGCTGGACAGCAGCTTGAAAACATCACCCATTTAGAGCTGCTTGCCTCTGGGCATGGACAGTTTGCCGTCATCTAGGGTAAAATTAAATCACAAGTTTATCAAGACATCATACAGGATGATGTCAGACTGTCTGCCCCCCAGCTGAACCTCTGTATTATTTGTTTGTTGCAGCATGACGAGGACATTAATCACTATAGTAAATAAGAATGACTTTAAAAAGCCCAGACACTAACACAACCTGGGTTGACCTTTAGGTCATTCATGTGGCCAAGCTAAAGTCACACTGTAAGAAAGAAGCTGACCACATTTCTCTTGAACATTGTACATTGTTTTAAGTTGTTACAAGGGCTTACCATTTACCAAATCAGCAGTTCACAGACTTTTCCACCAGCACTGTGGCTATTTAATAGGTACATTTAATAAGAACATAAATGTTTACAATTGTGTGATATTAGTTTAGAAGTGTAACTTCTGTCTATACCAGTGTCTCTAATGAGGATATGCTAAGAAATGTTTTGATTTCAGCTTACTGGTATTTGCATCTGTAATAGGTTTAAATAATAATGGTGCAGGAGATACTGGATACACAATTATGGGATACACTATAAAGTCAACAACTCTGACTACTGCTTCATGTATGGGACAAGTCTACATTAAATTGAATTAAATTATATAAATAAATTGGTTGCTAGATTTTCTACTGGTTTGCTTGGAGTGAATGTGCCATACTCATAGGCTTACTATGCATACAAAGTGAACTATGTCCTTGTTCATAGTGGGTTGTTTGAATGTTGGGGTTTTCCCTGTCTTCCTGTGGAGTCTTTACCGTACAAAACAAGCATTTTGAGGCGACTGTTGTTGTGATTTGGCACTATATAAATAAAACTGAATTGAACTGAATTGCTAAAACTGAGCACAGGTGACATTTCAAAGTTACCCAGTAGAGCACACTTGGAATTGTCCTTGTGTTCTGGACACTTGACGCGGCACAAGAAAACTTGCAGCTGTCCTTCTGCTGTATGCAGTTGAAACAATACACACAAGGATAGCTCCTTTGAAAAACATATGTTAATTTGCAACCACTTCTGCTCAGTTTGACTAGGGTTAAGCTGTGTTCAGTCAGGAGGAGAGAGGAAACACATTAAGGTAACTGGTGCTTGAGTGTCACAGTTAGTGGCATACATGAAAATGATACAATATGCATGTGTCTCACAGAGTGTCTGCAGTCACGAGTGGTCTGTAAAAGAAGTTGCAAACATGGCCCTTCTTACCAGCTATTGTGTGAATACGCACATGTGCAGACATGAGTGCAAATGTTGGTACTGAAGCAGACATTGTGACTGAAAATTATAGATAAAGAAAGAAAACAAAAAGACTGTGTTTTGTGCTCTATGTTTGGTCCATGGAGAGAAACAAAGCAAAAGGTGTCACTGGATGCTTTCTCCACATTACTGTAACACCAGAAAAGTGAGAAAAGTGACACTACATAATGACGAAAGCAGCAGCTTCTTAAAGACCATGCATGCCATGCTGATCCCCACAATGCTCTGCAAAAAACAAATGAAAGAGTTGTTGGAGTTGTAGCTTAAAGCTGAAAGATAAATGAAAAAAGAAATCATATTTTTCACAGTGTTGAGGAAACCTCAGGAAGAGTTTGGAAAACTAACATGAAGGATTACACAGCTGGTTAGAAAATCTTTGGTCCATAATGATATAATAGCATCGCACAGTTGCTACAGATTTTTTTGCTCCATAGTTATGACACTGACATCCCATTTTATCGCATCTTAGTGGTGCATCTTACATCGGATTGATGTCTGGAGACTGGGCAGACCATTTGAATACAGTGATTCTCTCATGTTCAAGAAACCAGTCTGAGATCATTTGAGCTTTTTGACGTGCTGCAGCATCCTGCTGGAAGCAGCTATCAGAAGATGGGTACACTGTGGTCAGAAAGGAACAGACATGGTCAGCAACAATACTCAGATAAGCTGTAGTGTTTTTTCAGTGATGCTCAGTTTGTACTAAGTGGCCCAAAATGTTCCAAGAAAATATCCTCCACACTATTATACCACCATGTGCAGCTTGAACCTCTGATACAAGGCAGGATGGATCCATGCTTTTATGTTCTTTATGCCAGAATTCTGACCCTGCCATTCGAATGTTGCAGCAGAAATCAAGACGTGTGAAACTAGGCAACAGTTTTCCAGTCTTCCCTTTAAGTGATTATTTGAGTTACTGTTGCCTTCTTGTCATCTCAAGTCATTTTCCCCAGACTTCTGTCATCTACAAGGCATCTTCACCCAGAGAACTGCTGCTCACTGGATGTTTTCTCTTTTTTGGACCATTTGTTGTAAACCTGAGAGATGGTTGTGTGGGGAAATCCCAGAAGAACAGTTTCTGAAATGCTCAAACCAGCCTGTCTGTCACCAACAGCAGACATCAAAATCAATTAAATCATCTTCCTTCCCCATCTTGATGCCTGGTTTGAACTTTAGCAAGGTTATCGTAACATACAGTGAGTGGTTGATTAGATATCTACATGAGTGAGGAGTTGAACAGGTGTAAAAAGTAACAAGTTATCTATAATTACCTGTGCATTGCAAAATGTCATTTATTTCATGTAATAAGTGTCATTTATTCCATGTAATGTAATTTGTTTAGGAAAACTGTGCAGCACTGACAGATCTCAAAATGAAGGAAAATGTTTGTGAAAGTGAAATGTTTTCAGAGGTTTTGCTGTTTCTTTGAATGCTAGTATGCTATACATACTACTTAAATCAATTCAGAAATATTCAGTTGTATGACTTAATCTCTTGTTCATTTGATTTTTAAGCACATAAAAGCCATTTATCATTGTAATTGCATTAGTTTTAGCAAACATGAGTAATTTCGTTTTTTAAACAAAAAACACTGCAGTCAATATTCATTATTCTTGTCTCACTTAAAAATAATGATAAACGATTATCTACTACTGATGAGCACCAGGAATGCTAACTCATTCAGATTTACCTTTTCTTACAGCAAGCATCACTATTCACACTCCTAAATGTGCTAACACTGTGTGTGTCAAAAAGGCACATCACTCATGATCTTAGAGCCCTATTATTGTAAAATGAAGGTAAATAAACACAATATGAGTAGGTGAACTTTGAACAGGCGCAAAATTAAGTACTCTTAAATGAAATTAACTTTTCAAATTGAGATTATTTAATGCTTAAGGACAAAATGTCAAATAAACTCTAAATAATTCGGTTTCAACTGCTCAGTTGCATTATTTAGGTTTATAGTGTTTGCAATATTACTATGTGATATCACACTGACAAGCGGGACAGGGTTGACCAAGTCAGCACCACTGACAGAGCTCAAAGACTCTGTCCATCTCTAAGCCAAATACAGAAAAAGACATAAAAGAAAAAGAAGAAACTCCTAAGAGTTGTTGTTTTAATCATAAAGTTAAAAATAAACAACAACCTTAAACAAGTAAGAACACGGGGTGTACTACATTATATAATAAAAACAAACTTTTAATCAGTAAGTAAAAGAAAGTCTATAGCCTCTCTTTAAACCTTTTCTGTGTAACTTTTTTTTATATCTGGAATGCAACTTTTATTTTAAGTGTGGATATTTCACTCTGTGGTGAATGCACTTTAGGCTTTAACCGTAATCTTTCCGGTCAACTGTACTTTGTTTTCGAGTACCAGTAGAGCTGTCTTTACACTGCCTGCATGGAGAACAAACTGGACAGATGTTCAGCTATAAATTGTTTGTTTAGACGGGATAGCAGCTCTGTCCTCACGTTCAACTCATATAAAGCTGTATTGAAAAAAAAAGTATTATTTTTTTTATTTGTTGTTTAACACTTTATTGTGAACTCAGAAGACTCATCTACTGCTCGTGTTTGTTTAAACACGAACCTGCACTAATAACAAGATACCTCTACCTCGTGTCTGTCTTTTAAAAGACACGTGTTTATCCAAGTGTAAGCAATCTGTTGTCCCCGTGTGAGCACAAATGGATCTGTAAGGAGCCGAAAGATGTCATTCTCACTACACCTGTACTGCCGCCTCCTGGACGGACGCGACTCCTTTGCAGCGACTGTACTATAAGTGAACGGACAGCTTATGAGCCCCACAAAGCGAGAGAACCACACACAAGGAGCGGGATGGCGAGGATATTAGTGCTGCACCTTCGCGTCCTTCTCGTGGGTCTGTTATTAACAGGCTCCTTGACTGTCCAGGCAAACAGAGGGGCGACATCGCCTGACGAGGAAAGGGACAGGGAGAGCGACACGGAGACGCCATGTGAGGTGAAAACCGTCACCGTTTCAACCCTGCCCGTACTCCGGGAGAACGAATTCAGCTTCACCGGCGGAGCCTCGGGGAACGTGGTCGGAGGAGGGGGTGCTGCTGAAGCAGGTGGTGTTGGTGGAGGAGGAACTGGAGGAGGAGGAGCAGGAGGAGGGGGGGAATCCAGACTTCTATTATTCGTTAGAACAGACCTACCTGGGCGAATTTCCGTAATGGATGATCTTGACAACACGGCTCTTCCCTACTTCACACTCGGTAAGAACACTGTTGTAGTTCTGTGTTTGCCCTCCATGGCGATAACCGGTCTGTTTGGCTGCACGTTTGTGCGCATAGGCTGTGCACACAGCTATATTTCCAAAAGATACAAATAAAAACAAATCACGCGCTTATACACATTTTGTCCCCGGCGTTAAATCACCTGCTCTACTCTGTTTGAATTTTGTGGCGCGTTTCCCCCCCCCCAAAAAAATCCCCACCAGTCCAGGTATGAAGAACACGCTTTTCGCTTTCCCTACTCAACTTAAAAACTACGGTATGTAAACGCAAGCCGTGCCACTCGATTTTAAGTGGCACTCTCAAGTTATTCTGCCATCCCTCATTCTTGTTTCGTCCTTCTTTCTGTCTGACTTTCCTATTTCATGGTAAAACATAATTTTAAATTTCATGCATACCCTAAGTATGCTTTCCCAATCAAGGAATGCAATTTGGCCCTGCAAATATGCATGAAATTGGTATTCTCACTTGAGCTCATAACACACGTGTTTTGCAAGACGGTATAACTTTAACTGGATAAAGCACTAGCCTAGAGTTTGTGTCGTTGTCTACATTTAGTCATTGCAGATTTTAGGGGATCCAAAACATCCCACTTTTTTCTGTTTATTCACACATCCGTGGATAACTGGTTTCTGACAGGTCATCTGATTCTCAGTGAAAGCCTGTGATTTAAAAGTGGTCTTGAATACAGCATTGCTGATTGGATAATCATAGGGAACATAATAGCAGGGAAGTACACCAGTCTTATACCAGTCACAAAAAACCCCAACAACAACTTTGTAACAGGAGCAGAATGAGTATAAAAGGAGCATTACTCATTGTTCATTTTAAGTCTTACAAATCATGTGAGCGATTCATGTTCTCTTGATTTCCCCTTCGCGGTGTAAGTGTGACTGTGTAACAGGATGTAGAGAAAGTATGGAACAGGGATGTTTGTTAAAAGCTTTTAGCCAAACAAAATGAAGTGAAAGGAAGTAATTCCAGAATGATGTAATTTATTCAGTTTGCGATTTGTTCAGATGGCACAGTATCATGGAGAACTTAGCAAAAAGCAGGACGGATAGAAAAATGCAGGGCTTGGAGGAAGTCAGTGATGCGGGGACTGAGAATCCATGAGAACATCTCATTACTGCAGTTTTCAGACAGGAGTTTGCTATCCTCCTTTTTTTCCCTGTTTCCCTGGTCTCAGTTTCATTCTCTGTATGAAGAGTGTCGACTAAACTGGCTGTGTAAAGCAAAGGCGGGCAGGCAGGCTGAGGCCTGGAGCATTAAGCTAGTAAATCACTTTCTATTCTCATTAAGGACAGCCGTTGACTGGTGAGAAAGGCCTCTCTGTCCTCCCAGTCAGCCAGCTAGCAAATTTGCTGCTTCACCCTTTCAGTGCATGAGTACATGCTGTGGAGCAAGAAAACGAGCTTTAATAGGTCCTCATGTGTAATACATATTGAAAGCATTACTCGTGTGCTTTGTGTTTTGAAAAAATTAGATTAAAAAGAAAAAGTGTGGAAAAAGGATTTTTTAAAAAAAAAAAAAAATGAGACCATTGATTTTAACAAGGCTTTTAAAAAAGATCAACTGAGCATAGAGGCAGAAGTTAAATTAAAAACAATATGTTAAGAAAAGTGCTTAACTCAAAAGGTGTATTTGTCATAGCTGTGAGAAGTTTACAAATACACTTGTCAATACTGTTGCTAATTAAACAGTCATAGTTGTGAAATCTATACTGATAAAAAAAAAAATATTGTATTTTCTTTTGCTTACAGACCAATCGGATGGTTCAGTCAGGCCTTGTGTTTGTCTTTAATTAGTCAAACCTTTCAGTCTGGCATTCATGATGTGTCATGATAAGCTGCTAGGTGGGTAGGAAAGTACACATGCCAGCAATGTAGAACCACCTTTATATTTGTTAAACCTTTTAATTGTCAGAACTGGGTTAAATGCTGATACTAGATGTCACCTGTGATTTCCCTGTGTCCAGTTTATACCCTATATTGCTTGTTGGTCCACTCAACAGCTCTTTCTTCTTGACAAATGCATTATTGGCTGTTGAGTTTGTGAAATGTTGTTATAGAATTCATAAAATACACTAAATTGTTAACGTCTTGATGCATCCTCAAGACGTTAACAATCATTCCTTTGGGGATTTACTTCCCCAAAGGAATGTAATCATCGTCCAGATGAACAGAATCAACTTTTGGGGATTAAATTGTTAAGAAAAAATGAAATGAGGTTTTATTATCAGAAGTGCATTTATTTCATGCCTCACTGTTTCATCTCACATACTGAATTGTGATTTTCTTATGCTAGAGGAAGGGTGGGGGAACTCCAGTTCTCGAGGGCCGGTGTCCTGCAGGTTTTAGACGTGTCCTTGATCCAACACAGCTGATTTAAATGGCTAAATTACACCCTCAACATGTCCTGAAGTTCTCCAGAGGCCTGGTAATGAACTAATCATTTGATTCAGGTGTGTTGACCCAGGGTGAGATCTAAAACCTGCAGGACACCGGCCCTTGAGGCCTGGAGTTCCCCACCCCTGTGCTAGAGGAAGCTAGAAAAGTTGAATTCTCACCACATACACCATTTATTGTTACGAAGCAATTTATTACCACACTACATCGCATTGCCTTACAGGTGTATGTCTTATCATTTTTTTATATATTCGCCTTTTACATACCCACCAGCTATTATACAGAACTATACAGACTGCAGAGTGTTTTGGATTGATGTACTCACCCAGCAACACTCTCTTTTAGCATCGCTCTTTCAATATTGTTCTAAAACTCTTAGGAAACGCCAACAACACCTCTCGGTGTAAAAGTCAAAGCGGTAAAAGTCTAACACCACAGTCAACACATCCTTCTGTGAAACCAGCACTTGTTATTTATCTTCTTCACATGATTAAGAACAGTGTGATATCTATGATTTTTTTTTTTAAAATGCCTTCTTTTATGTTGTTGTTTATTTGATGTGGAGATAAGAGAGGCTGTGCTCCAGTTTAAAAGAAAAAAAAAACCAAGCCCATATGTCTTGGTACAAGCAGTCAGAGATGACGGAGCAAACATGACTAATTGCAACCGGTACAAACCGGTGTGAAATTGTGTGAAAATGGTATACACTTCCTGAACCCTAAATAGGCGTGGTCAAAAGTGTTGTGAGAGTGGATGAAAGTGTATTGGCTTGTGTTTAAAAAAAACAAAACAAAACATGTAATTGACGAAGATATTAGTGCTTGCTAATAATTATCAGGACTTAGTTTGCAAAGAAAAAAGCTTAGTTGGAAAGAACTGTGAAGAATCTGTGCTCAAGTTCACTTCTCACATTGGAAGGAGTAAACTCATAATCTCCTGCTGGTATCCTACGGGTGTAGGGTGGTGTTGAAACCCACGTGACACCCATATGGGAAATGACTCTTAAATGAGCTATCTCATTTCTGAACTGTCTCTGAAGCAGTTTATTACCACCCATAGTAACAATATAATGCGATGAAAATCACCCCCTATTCATTCACATGCTGCTCTTCATATAATGGACAATCAATATTTCAATCAATAGTGAGCAGTAAACTTACATTTCAGCTTTTTAGTGCATCGTAGAATTTTTTTTTAGAACATTATAGTAGTATAGTGGATATTGTCAGAAAACAAGCCGTGCGGTGCATTTTAAATAGGGGTGGAATTTCACACACAGCTCATGTCTCCGTTCCATGACATTAGCCATTTGTGACTAAAGCAAACAAATCTGTGATGAAAAACATCTGTGCTGAATTTCTTGTTGCTGGTGTGAAATGGCCTTGTTGTTTGAATTCAGGGGCTAGAGACACATAATGTTAGCCTAACTGGTTAGGATACTACTAGTAAACTAGTCTACCATTGTGCTTTCCACTTTCTCATAACAGCTGGATTTCTGTCGTGCTGGAGTATAACCTGTTAGCAAAATATCACCCGATCCACAACGAGCATAGTCTTGTCTGTTTCGTGGATAATGTCAGATTTCTGATAGTTTTGTCAAACCAAAGTCAGAGGTTATAGGTAAGGAAGGAAAAGGACAGCAAGATTCTTCTCCACCATGGCCTGTCTGCACAGCTTTGATTTATTACCACAAGTGTCTCCGAGAACAGATGAGCAGAAAGGGCAGTGTGGAAGAAGTGCAAGCCTGCTTCTCCTTCACTTTCCTTTTTTTTCCTTAGTCATTTTCATATATATTAGGAAACACATGCTTTCATTTCCAAATGCTTTGACTTTGTGATTTACCAGTGCACCACCATTTTACTTAAAATATGGGATCTTAATCCCAGTTTTTAATTTAGTTTTTGAATGCCATGTACTGAGCTATCTCACTAATTCATGAAATTGTGTGGCATTGTGCTTGCACGTTCAAGGGAGATAATTCCAAGCTGCTACGCTTTGTCACACGAGATGATCTTCCTTTTTTATTTTACTTGATGTTTTGGGATAGAGAGGAAATCAATACCGCTTGCAACACGGCTGACTCTGTAAACACCTGAAGAGTTAACCTTTTTGAAAAGCTTCGGGCACCTAATGCAAGATTGAAAACGTTTAAATGTCTTCCTGTTCTTTATCATCTGTCCATCATCTTGAACTACAGTACTGTGCCAAACTCATTTTTTGACAGGAATATAGGAAGTAAGTGTAGCAGTTTGTTGAATTACCACAGTATTATTAAAGTATGTACAGCAAAAGCAGAGTTTATATAAAAATAAATATTTAGTATGATTCTATTCTTCAACATAGACTGAGCCCTCCTAGGTAAGCTTTCTTGTAATTTCTTTAAGTAGTTTACAAGAATAGTTCTCCAAGACTCTTGAAAGATATTCAAAGATCTTTTTTAGATGGTGGCTGACTTTTATTCAGTTTTCTGTCAGAATGATCCAATGCTACTTCAATAATGTTGATGTCTGGGGCTCTGGGAGGCCAGTCCATGACTAAAGGTGTTCCATTGTCTGTCCAGGTATGCTTTTACTGCATTGGCTGTGTGTTTGGAATCATTGCCATGCTGAAAAATGAAGCCATAGCCAATCTGGTGCTTTCCGGATTGTATGGCAATATAATGCACTGCAAATGTATGGTATTGCAAATCTGATGCTGCTTTTTTTTTGATCCACGGTGTTTTACAGATGGCTGTAGGGGCTCACTGTTTTACTTCTCCCCTGACTTCCTCCGTACATGGAGGACAATTTGAATGAAAACCTTTACATTTGGACCTGTTGCCACTGATTCAGTTCTTGTGTAATTTATCATACCTCAGCCTTTCCTTTCAGCCATTTCCCTTCCTCAAGAATGGATTCATGACAGCCACTCTTCCACTGAGAACATTTCTGCAAACAGTAGATTTGTCAACTAAAGGTTGCCTCTGAGGTCTAGTTTCAGGTCATTGCTGGATTAAGAGCATGGCTGTTCATCGGCTATGGATAGTTTTCCCGGTTTACCATTTCATGCATCTCAGACTGTGTTATCTGTGAAAATGAAAGAAAAAGCAGCCAATGGAAAAAAGTAAAAAACCCTTTAAAAGCATTTCAGAAAACCTGGAGAACTATTGTTCAAGATCTTAACCCTTTTTTCCCACCCCAATATTATTTTTTATTTTTTTGTCAACCAGCCTTTCCCTATCTCTATAAACAGAGTCATAGCTAACCCCAATCGCTTACACATGGGAGAGACAAAGATTCAGTGGTCGAGTGGGGGGAAAAAGTGTTTTCCCCGTGGCATAGAACATGTACATGCTGCACCACAACTCAATATTATGTCAGGACTCCAGCTTAGCACTGCAGCAGAAGCAATGAAAAGGGGGAAGGGTCAACAGTAGAGATGGGAGTTATTATATGGTGTAGAGTTGAGATAGATGTGTGAGTTTTTGTAAGGACTCTTTTTAATGTTGCATTGCACTTACGTTTGCTTCGGTTTAGATCTAGTGCATTGTGGAAAATTGAAAAGATGCCAATTGATATGCCACGAGTGTAATCCAGTCATACAAACACAACCCATGGTGGATATTGTGAAGGCCAGCAAATTATACGTGTCATCATGTTGCCTGTGATAATAGACCTCTATAGGAGGCTGTCTTTTTAAGATGAATGCTCAACTCATGCAATCTAATGTGTGACGCCCCACCACAGTATTTTCCCTCCTGTCTTTTTTCCATATACAGCAAAATGACAGGATTGCAGAATTGCATAAAAGAAGGCTTAAACTTGGCACTGATCATCAAACCATTCTGACCGGCTTGCTTCTCAACAATTTTTCTGCTATTAATCAGAAGCTATCTTGGGCTGGTAAATGTATAGTATCACTTGACAGGCACTCTGTTATTATTTGCAAATTGTATTTTTCATGTTTTAAAAACAGAAAAAAACACAGAAGGCCTTGCCTCTCTCTCTCTCTTTGGTCAGCTACTTTTTTGCTCTTGAATGTCACAAAGCAATTACAATTATTGCACCGCTGCCATTTTATACCGAGCGTTAAACATAGTCATAGCTTTGAATGTTGTATATATGTATGTATGTACGTATCTATCCATCTTGCTTATTCTCGGTCTCTCTCACTCTCTCTCTCTCTCTTCCTAAATGACAGACTCAGTAAGTGGAGAACCATGCTCATTTACTTTAATGGTGAGAGACCTTAGGGATGTCACAGGAAGGATGAATGAACTGTGGTCAGTGACCCTTGATTGTTATTGTCCTCCACAGTAACTGTATTTTGTATTGCATTGTTTTACCTCCAGTCTTGCCTTGCAGCACTGGTGGACAGCTTTGATCTCCAGATAATTATTTGATCATTACCATTGCTGAAAGGCGCGCTGTAGTTATCTTTGATGAAATGAACAAAGAACTTGTATGTAAATACCCCTAATGAATGCAATCTTTATTTACTCCCGCTTTCTCTTTCTTTGATATGTGCACAGCAACAACAGACACAATTGTTAATGTGCTTCTCCTATTTTCAGACTTCAGAAAATGCTTGTCAGTTGAACATATGGATGTTTAAAGTCAGTTAGTACTTTCTGGTTGAGTAACTGTTATGGGACATATAAATGCGTAGTTCATAACAAAGCATTTAACGTTTATCAGTACACAGACACATGGTATGAAAACTCTTTGTTTTAATAGACCGAAAGAGCTCTTTTATATAAAGAGTTGCTGGAGTTAAGTGGACCGTTATAGGTGAATTTACTAGTTGTAATTTACTTAAATGCCAAATATGTATACTACTCTGACTGACCTGATAACCATTTCTACAATTACCATTTTACTCAGATCACCAAAAAAAGGTTTCAAAGCTTCAGCGGTAATCCCACTGACTCACCTGTTATGGATCTTTTTATCTAAATTGTATCCAGCACCCTGCATTTATCTAGAATTTACAATGAAAAAATCAAAAGCAACCCGAACCTCTTCAGCAGTAAGAGTTTGATTGCTACCTGCTGTCTATTTGATTAATTTCCACTAACATAATGCTTCAGTCAGCCTTTTTCTACATGATTTTATAGCTTCCATTGTAAGTTTGAGTTCAGCCCCTGAGTTGTTTCATGTGGCTGTACCTCCCCCTTTAATTCCACAACTGCTTATCTTGATATGTAAAGCTGTACTAGAATCAAAGGATAGGCTGGATGGTGTAGCTAACAAGAGAGCATGCCGCAAGCTGATTCCCAAAAGATTCATAAACTTGCTACTTGTATACTGTAGAGAGGCTTTTTAGTCTGTGCACTGAATGCTTAATGTGACACTGATTTATAAAAGCAATTCCATTTAGTTGCTCTTTTTGCTCCTTGGGCTCCTCTGGTGTATCCCTACCACATAATAGAAGCCCCCCTGTGACAAAAACTGTAATGCATTTGCTCTCTTAGTAAAATATTTTTTTAATGCAAGCCAGACATTTGGGGCACAGGGACCATGGGATAAATCCATCAACGTACACACAGTAGCTTTAAAAACAAGCTTGATATATAGACATGTTGAATATTTCAAGTTTCCTGGCTGCGTTTCTTTAAGTTATTTGAATTTCGCAGCTATTACCAAATGTGGTCAAATTGAAACTCAATTTCTGGCTTTCCATTATGTGATTATTAGTTTTCTTTAACTTCATGTTGAGTCCATCGATCTGAGCGGATAATTTTTACTGCTATCAGCATGTGATAGTTGTTTTTTTTTTCTCTCTCAGTATTATTATTTCAGTATTAAAGTTGGGCAGATCGATACTAATGTGTACCACCATGACGTTTAATTTTGTGAATTGATCCCCACATAAAAAAATATCAATACAAAATATTTTCTCTGACTCAGAATTGCGTTATTTAATGAAAGTAAATTGGTATTTGGGGCTTAAACTCTAAACAAAAGAAGTGCAGCAGAGATGGGGGAATTATAATTTTTTTCCCGAGCTTTCTCATTGACACAAACACATTCAGAAATAGACAAACAGGCAGAAAAGCAATAAGTGCCTGAATGTTGCTGCCAGCTCAAGTGATCGTGACAGGCATAGCTGGACTGGCCATCGGGCATACCGGGCATTTGCCCAGTATGCTCGATGGTGATTTTATGTTTTTATGGGCCGATGTTTTTTTGTTTGTTTGTTTGGGTTTTTTTTGTAAACAATGAAAGGTGGTGGATTGGCCAACTGGTCATGATCGACTCTGGGCTGGACAAATTACAGCCGATGAGGGCGAACTTTAAAGTTCCGTATTGAGGTAAAAAAGAAACATGATTTGTCCCATACTTCAGCTACAATGAAAAAAGACAAAAACCTGGAGGTATTCTGTGTCTTTACTTGTTGCCTCTTGTTCTCTCATTCTCCCGTCTCTCTCGTTTGTTTATCACCCACTTTGCGCCAGAAAGAGGAAACCAGTGGAGGTTGCGCTAAACAACAGCAGCACGTTTAAGCTTGATAAGCTATTGTTAGAATTGATTTGATATTACTTTCTAGTATTCAGCTGATGTTTGCTGGAGCCACAGCCATAAAAGCTGCTGGTCATGATCGATTTGGATATGTGGTGAGAGAGAAACGTGAAGATGAAACCAGGAGATGTCCTTACTGAATCATCAGAGCTGAACAGGTGATGGAGAAACAGGTTTACCTTTTGGGTGACACGAATGAGTTGAAGGGAAGTTATGAACTGTTTCTGAGAGACAAATAACACCAGGATCCTTTTCTATGTAGCTGACAGCTGGTAACTGTGCAGGGGCGGGTCTAGCAAAGTTTTGCCAGGGGGCCAGGTAGGGCATTAACAGGGAAAGGGGGGCACAAGGAAATACTTTCTTATTCTCATTTCAAATGTCTAGTTTTTAATAAATAATTATCTGAATCAAGTTTTCATCTGATGTACAATGTATAGAAATCTATTACTGTATGTAGTAAATATTAAGTTTAATATAACCCTAGTAAGCTGAAGTACTTTTTCCTTTGGGAAGGTACTATCTGTGCAGTATGCAATTCTGTTGATGAAAGATGCTGAATCTATTTAATTATTGTAGAAAAATAATTGGTTTCTGTGCATTTGTTTTACACGTGCATTAAATTAAAGTCTATTACATCGATTAAGCATCATAAGGCGGAGGGTGGGGGGTGATTTTTTTTTTTTTTTTTTTTTTCTCGCTGGGAGTTGGCAACCCTATTAATTAGGTTGTTTAATATTTCCACTAAATACTGTTTAGAATGCCAGAATAGGGAGGTGACGTAGGTTTAAGTTTATTAGATTGATACATATATACCAACAAGACAGTGTACATCACTGTCACAACAGCGTTTGTTTTCATTCAAAGGCTTTATGCCTTTTCGTATACCTGGCGGGCCGGTCTCTAGTCAAAATGGCCAGGCTGATTTTTTGCCCCAGTCCAGCCCTGCTGACAGGTGTTGGGTTATATGCTTCCATTCACCACATCGGCATTTTAATCAAGTCAAATGTTTAGATTTAACAGTCCTTAAAGAGCATCCTTGTAAAGATAAAACCTAAACACTTTAATTCGAAGAACATCTTGTTCTTGTCTATTTTTTAAGAATATAGAGATTTTTGTTGCATTATAAAATAAGTTCTGCTGAACACATTGTAAAAACATGCTAAAAATGGATAAAACATCTGCACACCAAATGACACCAGAGAAACAACCTAAGAGTAGAGAGCAATAATGAGCATTGTCTTTCCCTTAAGGGGGAATGTATTCATATTTCAATTATGCGTTTGGAAGCAATAGCCTGGAAATGCACAGTTTATCCTCATGTTAGAGCTCAAGAGCTGGTGGAATTTCTTTTGCCATTTGTGTTTTTCTAATTATGTTCAAGTTTTAACTTATCTTCAAAAAGTTTGGAATGGAAGTGTTGCCTGCCTGATAATAAGCCAGTATGAGGTCGCTGTGTAACATACTAGTGAAGGAGCTTCTGACTTATGGAATACCTGCTTATACCTACAATCTTCTGTAAAGCTACTGTGAAATTTTGTTGCTGGTGTGCAAAGCAGAAAAAAAGCATTTGATCACCAGTGCTTGCGACTGAAGTATCCTCTCTCTTTAGCATTGTTTACATGCCAGTGTGGCAACAAAGCCCACTTAAGTATGTCTTGATTAAAATGACAAGTGTGAAATAGAAAGCAGAAAACTGCCAAAAACAGTGCATGAAGTGATTAGGGTTTGGTGATTGTTTACCCGTACTGTTTTATTAGGGTTCGGTGGTGAACATTTTCTACTTTCAAAGTTCTTTATGTGTAATCTTTATTTGATAGCTGTTGCAGTCTCCAAAATAATGTAGTAACAGTTTAAGATAATGTGAGAGTCTGCATCAAACCATCCAGAAAACTTGTTTTCCCCAGAACCGAGCTCACTGGGACACCACCATCTCTGGCTTCAAACAGACTGAAAAGCATCTAAATATCCTCCTACTGGTTGACAGGTTAGTGGGAGAAAGCCCACTTTCACTCTTTTTGAGCTCTGATTGTTCTTTCTCCTACTTGTTCCTCCTGCCTTCATGCACAGTCTATGTTGTTCACCAAACCTTGTTTTGTTATACTCTGTTTTATTTTTTCTCATCCTAACAGACAAATTATACAGTCCACATTTCAGTTTTCAAAAGATTCAGCATTTTTTGAAATCTATTTCTGAAAATAGATTATGTCTATTTTTTCCCTTTATCTTAAAACTGCACAGTGTATGTTTTTAGTATCGATTGTATAGTATATAAGAGTTCATTATCATATCATATTGGAGATGCGCTTATATAGTCTTGACTAACCTAGTTAATAGAATTATCTGAATAGGGTTTTTGTTTTGCAAGCATGACAGGCAGTGTGTGTTTCAAAGAGGAAGACGGGAGTCATTGTTCATATAAGCTGGTCACAATGATGTTTAAGACCCATAAAATTTGATTCCCTCCAGAATTGGTGCTGCACCTTGGAAATGTGCCAGTTCTGCACTGCTCGCTACCTCATGGTTCCTACAAAAGATTTTAAACCTTTTATCCATGCTGGTATGTTTGTACCTATTTCCATTCCCTTCAAGTTGTACAATCTTTTAGATTTCCTTTCAGATAAAGCACATGCTCCATTAATCTCCCCTCAGCTGATGAGTTCCCTCCCACAGTTTTTTCCAATGCTCCATCATGCACATCTCTCAGAGTTCCTGGTAGAACTGGCTTTATCTGCACAGAGATACATGTTCTAACTCTCTTCTTTTATAGTTGTCTGGATGAATAATGTTGTTCCACTGACTTTTTCCGAAACAAAACAAAGATATCCATAGGTTGTACAAAGAAGATTTATTTAACAGAAAAGTATAATAATATCTGTCCTGCAACAATAACTACATTATCAACATATACAATATGAACGTTATCTCAGTAATTTTAGTTTTCCTCAATATTTTCACATTATCTAAGGTGATCCCAGGAGAAACACTGGGGTTTTCTACACCACTGTGAGACTCCGGCAGAGCTCCTAATTGTTTCAGCACTCTGAATTAAACGATATCTGGGCAAAGACTTGCATGTGGCGGTCACTGTTTACAGTCCATCTATGAGTACAGATCAATTAAAAACAAGATAAAAGAAAAGAAACCACAAACAACACAAAGGTAAATTGTCATCAGATGATAGCAGATGGGTTTGGGATTGCATTTTGTCCGTTCCTTGAGGTCCCGACTTTATACCTGCGTGAAGCCAAAGCCTCCTCAATTTTAATTTGAGCAAACAGATTCCAGAAAGATTCAAGCCAGTGCTGTTCTTTGCCTACAGATTATGCATATTCATATGCAGATATCCACTTATGAAAATCAGTACAGAACAGAGGAGTTTGCAGCATATCAATGCACTTCTGATAAGACTTGTGGGAATACAGGCATTTGGTCTAACACATTGTATGCTTATCCAGTGATAGCTCATTGTTTTGTCATGGCTGTATCGCACTCGCCTCCATTTAGAGGCACAGCACACGGCATGCATTTTTTTTCTGGTATTTTGTCTGCTTTGGATTAGCTCTAATCTAACAGCAATTACCCTTAGATGTGTAACACAGCAGAACATGCTCTCCTGAGGTCAATGGTAGGTCATGTGTCTTCAGAGTGGTTAAGTGCATCATCAAGGTGAACAATACACACACGCTGATCTGCAGCCATTAATTTGTCGTGTTTTGTGGTTGTTTATACATTAAATCCTTATATGCATTTAAGGGAACGTTCCTCATCATTTTTTTCCGAGTAGGTGTTTATTTATTTGCTAAAACTGAGTTTATCTAATTTCAAAGCAGATGACTACACAAATTGCATTTGAATTTTTAAAAAAGTGTTGATAGTTTATATGCATGTAGAAAGATTCTCCTTCCATCTGTTTAACAGTATAACACATTCAGAGGGAGCCTGAGGAAAAAAATATGTTATATGTCTGGTTGTAATGTTAATTTCCCCTCCTTAAATAAATTAATCACACATTGTGGAAGGGAGAAAAATGGTGAGATCTGTAGCCAATTAGAGGAATTATGATGGCCGAATTCCAATAGGGAGGAGGATTCACATTCTATGCAGAGTTCTTCCTCCAGAGCCACTTGACATTTTTAGAAATGTATTTTTTTATGTTGCAGCTCTGCATTCTTGTTTTTCTTTTTTTTTTCTTTTTTTTAAAAAAAGTGGTTCTCCAGCTTACTGTGATCACATAGATAAGCAGATATGCAGATACTGGTTATAAAGCACTTTTTGGACTTTCAACAGAAAGTAACAGTCATAAATATAGACATTATTAAAGATAATAATTTTCATTCCCAGCTGTAATAGAGTTGGAACCTACTAATCTCATCTGCAGTGCCCTTTTAAAATTGGAATATAAAAAGCAAACAATAGTTCCCAATAGAAGCTACCAGGGTGCCGTAGACAAGAAGATATAATTAATTTGACAAGCAGTTTTAATGACACTACACTGCATGACAAAAGTTATTTAGTATTTCCATTGTGTTTTGGTGTAGACTTTGACGTTCCTGTGCTTTGGTGTTCCAGATTGCACATAAAAGGCCTAGCTGGTCAGAGTTTATTATGCATGAACCACTTGGGGTTACCACTTCACTACACACTAACTAGGATTGTAAATTTTCCTACAATTATTAATTTTGTTTTGTTTGTTTTTTTCATAATACAGATGTTTTTTTATAACTGTGAATGCACTTTGAACCTTTTATGTGTTCATGTGAGTTTGATGCTGTCAGTGCAGGTTAATTTCCTCAATCACATTACCTGTTCCACTTACACCAAACGTCTATATTAAAAACTGAATCTGCAGTTATGTCTCCTCTAAAATATTTTGTTAGCTGGACGGGCCTGGGTGGATTTTCATCAGCTCAAACACAGCAGTATTGTAGGAATAATGTAAAACAGGAAAAATCCTGGAATGGAGTATAGTTAGCAACACCACAGAAAGTGAAACAGACTGCGCGCGCGCACACACACACACACACACACACACACACACACACACTTGTTTTCATATCTTAGTGAGGACTTGATGCTTTCCCTAGCCGCTTACCCTAACGATAACCATCAGAAATGAATGCCTAATCCTAACCTTCAGCCTAAACCTAACCATAACCTAATTGTAATTCTGACACTAAAACCACATTTTGAGCCTCAAAAAATGCCTTAAAACTCGTGGGGACTGTTGGTCCCCACAAGTATAGTAGCATGCCAATTTTCTGTCCTCACAAAGACATCTAAACATGTGTGTACACACACACACACACACACACACACACACACACACACACACATATTTCTAGTGCACAAGTTCGTCAATGTCTGAATGCTTTAGTTTTTTGTATGAAAGATTGTTAGCTCTCTCTTACATGGGGTATTTGCTCATGTGTACTGTTGCTTTTGATGTCAGTTAATTCTAAGTATCTGCTAGGATTGCTGGGACAAACATTTTTTGCTTGATCACATCCTCCTGCACCTCTGGACCATTTTCAGTACAGCTTTAAATTTTAGATGTCTTAGTGGAAGTGCCATCCTGGCCCCTTGCACTTGTACCTCTGCAAAACTGCTGGCTCTCCTACAGAGTTTCAAAACAGTGATCTTTCATCCCCTTCTGGAAGTCTTGAAGAAATGAATGTGTGGATGAAGTGGTTGAGGCAAATCTGTTGAGTTGTTCAGATAGTGAGCAATGATTTTGTAACCAAAAACAAATCTGCTTTTTCAGTGGGCTCTATGCCAGCATATGATTTCACACTGACATGTACAGCATTTCAAGTTGTTTCCACTGAAAATCATACTGACAGTGTCTACCTCCACTTGTCCCTGTGTGCAGGTTCTTTGAGGAGATTATGTTGAATCAGCTAAATTTATTTTAGTAATTTAATGGTTTGTTCCCCTAATCTGTTGATCATACCTTCTGTTTGAATAACATTTTACTTTATGAGTTATTGATCTGGGAAGTTTGAAACTGTGAATATTCTCCCAGTTGAACCGCAATGGCAGAGCATTTTATAGTGTAGGGAGAAAAGGAAGTCTGTTATTGTGGGTTCCTGCACTACTGTCTCATGCAGAAATAATCTAAATAATAAAAGAATGTGCAGAAATTAATAAAAATTTGCAAAAGTTTTGTTAGTATAGTGAAACACTGGCTCTATATAGATATTTTTTCCTCTTTGGCTACTAATTGGCTATGTAATAATTAGACTGGTGAAGATGTTTTTAGTACGTTGTATTTTGTCTATTTTTGTGTGTATGTTGCAAATTATTTATCCTCTCAGGGTTGACAAAGGTTTTTAGCAATAATATATTGAACTATTAGTTTTGCTTGGGTATGTCAATACCACCTCAATATAACCTATGTAGCAATTATGTATTTTATTATTTAATAATTAAATATATGGACATTTTCCAGATTTACACAAGCCATCATAAATTCCTTTGTGTGGTGTGCATCTTCCACTCTTTAGTTCAACAGTGTGATTATTGTTCCGTAACATAACCGCAATCAGGACAAATGCACTATTAACTCTGTAATGAGACAGCTCAACAAACAGAATTAATGGGACCATTCAAAATGGCAATCTCCAGCTTTCAACACTTAGTTAGGCTTGTAAGTATGGATGTCAGAGTCAGGCCTTAGCTAAAGAGAAAGAGTGCCACTGTGGAGTTATTTTTTTGACCCTACCTTTCAGACAGTGTTGTTATTTAATGCCTTTGAAACTCAGTAAACTGTGTGGGTATGGCTTAAGGAAGAAAAAAAAAAAGAGTACACATATTTTTCCACTTTAGTATAAAACTTACAGCATAGTGGCTTGCAAAAGTATTCGGCCCCCTTGAATTTTCCCACATTTTGTCACATTACAGCCACAAACATGAATCAATTTTATTGGAATTCCACGTGAAAGACCAATACAAAGTGGTGTACACGTGAGAAGTGGAACGAAAATCATACATGATTCCAAACATTTTTTACAAATAAATAACTGCAAAGTGGGGTGTGCATAATTATTCAGCCCCCTGAGTCAAAACTTTGTAGAACCACCTCTTGCTGCAGTTACAGATGCCAGTCTTTTAGGCTATGTCTCTACCAGCTTTGCACATCTAGAGACTGAAATCCTTGCCCATTCTTCTTTGCAAAACAGCTCCAGCTCAGTCAGATTAGATGGACAGCGTTTGTGAACAGCAGTTTTCAGATCCTGCCACAGATTCACGATTGGATTTAGATCTGGACTTTTTGACTGGGCCATTCTAACAAATGGATATGTTTTGTTTTAAACCATTCCATTGTTGCCCTGGCTTTATGTTTGGGGTCGTTGTCCTGCTGGAAGGTGGACCTCCGCCCCAGTCTCAAGTCTTTTGCAGACTCCAAGAGGTTTTCTTCCAAGATTGCCCTGTATTTGGCTCCATCCATCTTCCCATCAACTCTGACCAGCTTCCCTGTCCCTGCTGAAGAGAAGCATGATGCTGCCACCACCATATTTGACAGGGGGGATGGTGTGTTCAGAGTGATGTGCAGTGTTAGTTTTCTGGCACACATAGCGTTTTGCATTTTGGCCGAAAAGTTCCATTTTGGTCTCATCTGACCAGATCACCTTCTTCCACATGTTTGCTGTGTCCCCCACGTGGCTTGTGGCAAACTGCAAACGGGACTTCTTATGGTTTTCTGTTAACAATGGCTTTCTTCTTGCCACTCTTCCATAAAGGCCAACTTTGTGCAGTGCACAACTAATAGTTGTCTTATGGACAGATTCCCCCACCTGAGCTGTAGATCTCTGCAGCTCGTCCAGAGTCACCATGGGCCTCTTGGCTGCATTTCTGATCAGCTCTCTCCTTGTTCGGCCTGTGAGTTTAGGTGGACGGCCTTGTCTTGGTAGGTTTACAGTTGTGCCATACTCCTTCCATTTCTGAATGATCGCTTGAACAGTGCTCCGTGGGATGTCCAAGGCTTGGGAAATCTTTTTGTAGCCTAAGCCTGCTTTAAATTTGTCAATAACTTTATCCCTGACCCGTCTGGTGTGTTTTTTGGACTTCATGGTGTTGTTGCTCCCAATATTCTCTTAGACAACCTCTGAGGCCGTCACAGAGCAGCTGTATTTGTACTGACATTAGATTACACACTGGTGCACTCTATTTAGTCATTAGCACTCATTAGGCAATGTCTATGGGCAACTGACTGCACTCAGACACACCCCACTTTGCAGTTATTCATTTGTAAAAAATGTTTGGAATCATGTATGATTTTCGTTCCACTTCTCACGTGTACACCACTTTGTATTGGTCTTTCACGTGGAATTCCAGTAAAATTGATTCATGTTTGTGACTGTAATGTGACAAAATGTGGGAAAGTTCAAGGGGGCCGAATACTTTTGCAAGCCACTGTATGCTATACACCAGGTTGCATCTCATACTGTCCAGAAGCTCAGTGAAGCCCTGGTGGTCCAGATGTGGGAGGAGATCCCTGATGACATTACTCATCTTCTCATTAGGAACATGCCCACCATTCTCAGGCATGCACACAAGCATGTGGTACAAACTACTGAGCACCATTTTGACTTGCTGCAATGACATTTTGGTACAATGGACTAGCTTACCACATGACTGTTTCAATTTGATTTTCTTGGTGTCTTTGAATTCATCCCTCAGTAGGCTGATAAGTTTCATTTTCATTAAATGATGTAGCATCCTTTCATTCTGAACATATTACCCAGATCAGTATATATATCAGACATGATTTTTTGTTTTTCTCATTGAGATACGATGTGTTTTCAAAATGTTCCCTTATTTTTTATTTCTTTACCATTAGTATTTCTAAACACTTTTTTTTTAAAGCTAATGATAAGTTATTGGGTTGGACCAACAATTTGGTCATACCAGCTTTAATATAAAATCTATCAGCTATTGTTGAGTTAAAGTTATTTATTCCAATCTTCCAATTGGGGGGTGGTATTTGTGTGTCTTGGTGCAGCTGGCGGGTGGGGCCGGAGGGTAATTGTTTCCAGAGTTTTGAGTAGTTGAATGTTGTCAGAGCCAGATAACTCAACATTAATAAACTCTCTGACAACACAATGATGGATTTATTCCTTAGGTCTTTCACTATCCCATCCACTGATCTAATGGGATTTGCCAGGCCGACTATTATGATGAAGTAGGCAAATGATTGTCAGGATGTTGCTTCTCATCGGTCATATTAATTGCATTTATATGTCATTATTACAGTCTCCTAATGGATGATAGCTGCTTACAGGCGGGCACTCTTCTCCTTAACCTAATTAAGTTAGAGCCAGTGTTTTTGCTTTTTTCTTCCCTTCTCCATGCAAATTGCATCATAAGTGCTATGTTTTATGTTGTTTTCAGAGAAAGAAAAAAAATCTACTTTGTCTACTTAATGTTATTTGTCAGTGGATTTGAACAGCCTTCTTAGTTTCCAACCTATTGATCCAGTGATAGTTAAAGGTTACATGGCTTAAGAAAGTCAACATCTAATATACAGGGATCAAAACAAACATATTTTTAGGGTATTGATTTTTTTTCTACTGCAGTGATGTCTCCCAGAGAAAAGCAGAACAAGGAAGAAGAGTGCTTGCTTTATACTCTTGTTAAGTCATTTTTTGTTATGCTGAGGTATCAATTAGACACCATACATTTACACAATACACGTCATGAGCTGACGTGGTAAAAGTACACATATTTGGCATTTAAGTAGTACAAAGACTTGTGTTAAAAATATGATAATGATAAAAGCTGACGCTCTCATTCTTTCCTCTTCCTGAGAAATATAGTTGTTATACCTTTAGTTAGAAGACAGGTGTGTGTGACTAACTCCAAAGAAACAGTTTTTGTGTTTGGTGATATTAGCTGAGCTGTTACATTTTAAAATTGAAAAAAATTACTAACTTTTTGCATGCTCATTCTTTGTAGCACTAGCTAGATGCGTACTGCAACCACAAATTATCAACACCCGGACTATAACCAGCCAACTTTTTCAGTTGTCTTAAACCCCTTAGTATAGTGCTATAACGGTGATAGATACACCAGTTTTTTGTATGTGTTATTGTTTCCTCGATTTAGTTTCAAATAATTTTAATGTTTGAAAGATGTGGCTGACCTTTTCACAGTTCACAAATTAATACAGTATAGTCAGTATAGATATATCCACTACCATTTTCTGACATGACACTACTGTTCAGGCTGTGTTGGCCCAACTCTTTCTGAAAGTGCTGTAACTAAGTTTAAAGATATAATTCCCCCAGTGTTATCCACTTCAATGCCATGTGCCAACACAGTGCAGAGCAGCTACCTGAACTCTACTCCCACAAAGGTCGATTGTCTTGTTAATAGTTTTACATCTTCACTGCATACGACTCTGGATACTGTGGCTCAAATCAGAAGTAGTCTACTCCCTGGTATAACTCTCAAACACACCTCTTAAAGCAGATAACTCATAAGCTGAACAGGAAATGGCGTCTTACTAATTTAGAAGATCTTCATTTAGCCTGTAAAAAGATTTTAAACATTAGAGAGAAAAAAATATTCACAACCATCTCACAGACACAACATTGTGTACAGCTACTTTCAATACTACTCATATTTATTTAGACTCTTTTTCTCCAGTTGATTTTTGTGAGTTAACTTCAGTAATTACTTCATCCAAACCATCAACGTGACTTTTATACCCCATTCCTACAAGATTGCTCAAATAAGTCCTACCTTTAATTAATGGTTCAATCTTAAAAATAATCAACCTATCTCTATTAATTAAGCTGGCAGTAGTTGTCTATCTTGTCTATCTATCTAATCGACTCGAATTTGTTCATCTAAATGGAGAGTCCTTTTCACACATTGCTAGGACCAATTCTGTTTAAATTATACATGCTTACCTTAGGCAGTATCCAGATAAGGCATGGCATTAGTGCTGTCAGCGTTAGTCTCGTTAAAATGATGTTAATGCCATAACCGCATTAATGCGGCAAATCTCTGTTAGCGAGTTAGCGCGGATCGGCCCGTGCGTGGGGCTGCACGGTGTCAACGCGTTAGCCCGTTAACGCGTTAGTTGGTTATGGCGTTAATGTCATTTTAACGAGATTAATGCTGACAGCACTACATGGCATACATTTTAACTCCTATGCAGATGATACCCAGCTTTATCTATCCATGAAGCCAGATAACAGATATCATTTAGTTAAACTGCAGGTCTTTATGTCTTTAAAGACATAAAGACCTGGAAAATGTCTAATTTCCTGCAAATTCAGATAAAACCGAGCTTAACTCTGCCCTAAAAATCTTCAAAATTTGTTGTCTAACCAGAGGCTTACTGCGGATGGCATTACCTTGGCCTCCAGTAACACTGTGAGGAGTCTTGGAGTCAATGCACATATTAAACAAACATGCAGAAATGCTTTCTTTCATTTGCACAGTATCTCTAAAATTAGAAACATTGTGTCTCAGACTGATGCTTAAAAGCTGGCTCATGCATGTGTTACTTCTAGTTTGAACTACTGTAATTCATTATTATGAGGATGTCCTAAAAACTCCCTGAAAGCCTTCAGTTGATTCAAAATGCAAAATGCTGACAGGTACTAGAAAGCAAGAGCATATCTCCCCTGGCTGCTCTTCATTAGATGCCTGTTAAATTCAGAATCAAATTTAAAACACTTTAAAAACACAACAATATAAAGCACCTTGAAGCAACTGTGATTTGGCATTATGTAAATAAAAGTGTTTACTGATAAAACTGATTGAACTGAATTCATATATTCATATTAGACTGTTTAAAGTAGTCTTCCAGGAAGGTGTTAATTGGACTTTTTGACTGTTAACCTTCCTAAAAATCTGTGTATAAATGTTCAGATCCAGTGTCACTTATTTGTGTTTACTCTTCAGGGGTGTTGTTCTAGGGCATGAGGACCCCACATCATATTAAAATTGTAAAATGTGAGTTTTTTGATGCCATATCAGAGGACTCATCAATATGACTGACTACATCCATTTGCAGTGATTCACACAAATGTGCAAAACATTAGTCAAGCTTAGGCAGAATTTTAGTTCTCAGCATTTGAAATTATGTACTCTTCATGGGTTTTGCATAGATTACTAAATTAAACTATGCCTGAGATAACTGGCTGTGGGAATTCACAGTTATCCAGTAGTTTATCCAGATTGTACAGACAAATAAACATGCTCGCTATGGATATGATAAAATTAAGAGAAAATATGTTATATTATCTAGTATCTAAGATTTTAATATATAATTGTTTTCACTGTCTGATTTGATTAAGCTACCTGTCTTGATTCTAATTAAGGAATTTGATTATGTTTAAAAATATTGCGATTTAGGTTAAAGTACACCATAAGACAGCATTAAACAGAAAGCTCAATTTTCTCATTTACTGGGATACCAAGTTCCACCTCACTAACACAAGCACACATTTCATATATTGACTGGAGACCCTTAATATTTTTTGTTTGTCTGTTTGTTTTAATAAAAACAGAAATATTCCACTTTCTGTTTGGATTTTGAATTCAGGTTTTATGTATGTGCATATACTCGAGGTTGAATTACATTAATGGGCACCACATTGTTACAACTAGTGTATGAAAGTTGGCCATCATGCAATGGAAATCGCTGCACCATTGGTGCTCTTTGTTGTTGTCCCTGGTTTTTCCACCAACAAACAGTGAAACAGCTGCTATGCCCACAAGGTATATAGGAGCCTCCTGGTGAAACTATCCCCTAGAGCCAGGTAGAGTCTGATCAATGGTGTCCTCTCATATTCAACAACTCAGGCTCATGTTTCAGCTACTCTTTTAAAACTGCATAATTAGATAATAAAGTGAGGAATGTAGAATAGCATATTGTGATTATTATTAGAATGTTCATCTTAAATTTCACAAAATGTTTTGAATTTAGTTTTTTGCCCACACTAAATCAGCACCTCCAAATCTGAGGCCATGGTTCTCAGCCGGAAAAGGGTGGAGTGCCCACTCCGGGTCGGGGATGAGTTCCTGCCCCAAGTGGAGGAGTTCAAGTATCTCGGGGTCTTGTTCGCGAGTGATGGGAGAAGGGAGCCGGATATCGACAGACGGATTGGGGCTGCAGCTGCAGTAATGCGGACGCTGCACCGGTCCGTCGTGGTGAAGAGGGAGCTGAGTGTAAAAGCGAAGCTCTCAATTTACCGGTCGATCTACGTCCCTACCCTCACCTATGGCCACGAGCTGTGGGTAGTGACCGAAAGAACGAGATCGCGGATACAAGCGGCAGAAATGAGCTTCCTCCGAAGGGTGGCAACAAAAGTGCAGAGCAAAAAAAGGGAAAGAAATACAGCCAATGTTTGCCTGCAACCAAAGCTATGATAGTCCAAGACTGCCTGGCATCTTGATAAATATTTGAGCATGGCTTTTTAGTACAGATAAACAGACTCCACAATTTTATAATCAACAAAGTTTTTAACTATGTCCTAAGTTCATTTCCATGGGTTCAAGTAATATATTCTGCGGCGCCACAGTACTGTAAAAAAAGCTTAAGCCATCCCATATTTCTTTATATTTTACTGGAAAATTTTAAAACGGGTGCAGTGAGTTACTGAAATGTGCAAACACACCTAGGAATACAGTATATAAGGCACAAAACAGAGTTTATACAAGATTCAAGGCCTCTCTCTTTTCAGTATGACCACCTTTATTCATCAACAGCCTGAACTCTCTTAGGCACCTTTCTTGTAGTATCTTTATATAGTCTTCAGGAAAAGTTCTCCAGACTTGTTGAAGGACATTCAAAGCTTTTCTTTGGATGTTGCTTTCCTTTTGTACAGATCTCAGTCAAGATAATTCCACACTGCTTCAATAATGTTAAGGTCTGGCCTCTGTGGAGGTCCATGACTGATACTGTCCCATCATGTGTTTTTCTGTTTTTACTGCATACCAGGATGGCAGTGTATATGGGATCATTGTCTGGATGAAAAATGAAGCCACTGCCAGTCACACATTTTCCAGATAGCATTACATGCTGGATCAAACTTTGGCAGCACTTTTCTGTTACATCAAGTTGAGCAAGATCCCCAGTGCCACTTCTTGAAATTCACTCCCAAGCTATGACAGAACCTTTGCTGCATTTTACAGATAGCAGTGGGCATTTACTGTCTTGCTTCTCTGCTGACCTCCAGTGCACATACTGACAACGATTTGAATCAAAATTTTACATTTCAGTTAATCACTTCAAAAGACACTGTTGCTACTGATTTTCAGTCCAGTTTTTCCAGTTTTAATTTGGCATAGTTCAACCTTTTCTCCCTGATTACCTTTCTTAAGAATGACTTCCTGAGAGTCACCCTTCTGCTGAGACCATTTCTGCTGAGGCTTCAGCAAACAGTAGATGGCTCAACTGAACTCCTGGGTCCTGTGTGACATCTTTACTTTTTTGCCTTATTGTATAAGAACATTACTTTCAGGTACTGTTTATCTGCTGCAGATATTTTTTTAGGCTTACCACTTCTTTTGTTTTCCAGTTGTCCATTTTTCTCAATTTTTTGACTTGCACACACTGCACATCATGCCAAGATATGGCAAGTTTTGAGCTATTAGCTCTTTGGAGGGAAAAATACTATTTTATACTTATCCTATAGTGTTATCTTTGACATTTTTAGTAGATTCAAATAAAGAAATGGGGGCAAATTATGTATCTTTGTAGCTGGCTGCTAGTAACAAATAACCTAAAGATACTATTTAAATAGGTTCTTTGATAGGCTGTCTGTTATGTGTAGAAACAACACTGGTTCATCACTTCAGTAAGATGTCTTGTTTTATGCTGGAATAAATCATGGGCTAGTACTGACTGGCTTAACAAACTAAAAACAAAACTAGTGCTCAAGATCAGTAAAAATTACAAGCAATCATTAAAATGGTAGAAATGAATTAGTATCATGGGTTTGGTTAAGGCTATCTTTGTTTATTTTTTTAATGTTTAAACCCTAGTTTCTTTAATTCTTTCCTCGCTGTGCTTCTTAACACTGTAGGCTGTCTAAAGGAAACAGAGTTGCTTTCTAATGACATCTGACAGTGGCCGTCTGTTGCAGTCATGTGATACAGTCCCTGAGCAGTCGTGGCCTGTTTAATAAATGTGGCCTAACCATGTATCCATCCAGAAAACAGAAGATTGGCTACATAGCTGATTCTTAATTCATTATATTGCATGAGAGGGATTGGCAATAGTGTCTCTCTGAGTATACTATAAGACAGTATAAGTGCCAAACTGGGGGATTTATTGCTTTAACATCTGTGGTTTTATTAGACCAACATGGACAATTTTGCTCTTCAGTAAGTATGCAGCACTGCTTACTATAGCAGATGAATTAGTCTATGTCCCCTTCTTCACCATCATGGCATAGGTGATAAAGTCCATAAATAAGAGCTGCAGAGAAGTCATGTGGTACTCGTTTACTACTTTGGTGATACTATGACACGTACCACCTACCCAATCATTCAATCATTGTTGCAAATCATGTAAACCTTTCTTGGAAACCGTATTTCCTGATGACTGCGGCCTCTTTCAGCAGCATAAGTCTTGCCACAAAGCAAAGATAGTTTGGGAATGGTTTGAGGAGGACAACAATGAGCTTGAGGTGTTGGTTTGACCTCCAAATTTCCCAGATCTCTATCCTACTGAGCATTTTTGGGATGTGCTGGTCAAACAAGTCTGATGCATGGAGGCCCCGCCTCACAACATGAGTTGCTGCAGTACAGAACTTAAAGGACATGGTGCTAACATTTTGGTGCCCGATACCATAGACACAGCTTCAGGGGTCTAGTGGAATCCATGCCTTGACCTATCAGGGCTCTTTTGGCAACAAAAGGAGGACCAACACAGTTTTAGGCAGGAATTACTACAAAAAATGAACCAAATGTCACAAAGGCACTGTAAAAATGTGACCATGCCAAAAAAAAAAATCAAGCAGGCAGTCCATATTATAACACTGAGCCATACTTCTTTATTGAAATCCCACAAATGCATGCACAGTGACACACTCACCTGGGAATGTACAGTGTTTCATCCTCTCCGATTCATCACATACGTCTACAGCTCCTCATCTAAAGCTGCCTTAGCACTGATATGAATCAATGTACCAGTCAAGTGAATCCAGGTGAGATAGAAATCCACTTGCAGACCTCTGATCACAATCAGTGGTGGAGAAAACACATGGAGGCAGGTTTACCTCAACTTCAAACATGCAGGCCTGTGGCACAATGGGGGACAACTGTGGAAGGAAAAGCTGAAAAGATTACCTCTCAGACTCTGTGTGCTCCTCTGTGGGAGGTCCTGGTAGCTTGCAAGAAAGTACACGTGGACTAGAATTCAGAGAGCTAATACAGACTGACAGATACTAGTGTGTGGTTGGGGTTAGATGAGTGCTGTTAGTGATCTGCCATGAATGCATGGTTGTCTGGTTAATGCATGCGATGCATTAACTAAACAACATCAGATATGCTTGCTTAGGTGTAAATGAACTGATTTTTGAGTAAATCGTTCACACACAGATTTTAAATTGCATTTAACTTTTGCGAACTTACAATTAATAATCTTGTAAACCTTTTTTAAACAATCCTTAAACTTGGTTCTAAAAGAAAACATGAGGATGTTAAGAATTTTAGTATGAGAAATATGATGTATCACATTGACATTGTTTTCATAACCTACAACAAGGCCTATATAATCTACAGCATATCCCTTTCCTTTGTAATGTAACTGCAGACAATGTCACTTTTTTTTTCTTTTGCCAGACCACTTAGCTACCTTGGCTGGTGGGAGATGCTGTCTGCTATAATAACAGTAAGACCTCTTCAGGAGACTGTTGCCCACAGAAAATAATTGATATCATGCTGCAGTAGCAAGCCAAAGTAGGATGATGGAGACATTGGAGGCCAGACAGAACTGACACCTTTATGAAATCTCCTATTGTAGCTGAGTGAGTCACTGTGGTTGGACATTTCTTCTTAGCCACTTCTGTTCTTTTTATCTTTTTTTTCTCATTGTGCGTTTTTCCAAAATAGACAAATCACAATGACATATGCCTTTATTCTTTCATTCCATGTTATAAACATGTATATTTTCAGCCTCGGTCCTGTTGAGGTATATTTTTCAGCGAATGAGTGACATCAGAGATGAGGGAGGTGTGTTCTCAAATGTGTGTGCAAATGCCACTAGTATTGTCCTTCCTTGTGATATACACGAGCTTTCTTTTGTATATTATGACACCGCAGACATATGCACAGTTTGCTTCATAACTCGTTCATCAGAGAAGAACATTAGAATTCAAATGCATTTCTGAGAAAGAGATCTGAAAGCTTTTTAAGCTACCTATTTTAGAACCTTATTCATTCATCTAATCAGCAATGAATTGCCTTCACACAACTCCACTCTGACACCACTGTCTGCTCTCAGTTTTTCAGGTGAAAGGGTCTGTAAGTCAGAACATTGAAATGCCTGTAAAAAGCAATCTGAAGCAGTCTGTCTGCGTCAGCACGACTTTTAAAGTACTTAATTTTCATAACAACTTGCACGCTTCTTTTTTTAGTGAGATGGCGCAAACTTCCAGTGTATTATTTGTCATTCAATGTTCCTGTTCCTGTTAAAGTTATGGTGGTGATGTGAAAACACAATCTTAAAACTAAGCTGTTAATCTAAAAGTACAATGTGGTAATGCTCTCACACACCCAATAACATATAATATATAAATGGGTTATTAAAGCTTAATTTCCTTTGCTGTGCCAATAATTTGTCTCCAGCCATTGCAAGAATTTATGATTATTATTGATCTAGAGATGTACTGATTAGAAAGAAAAATCTCAGTCCGTAATGGACTGCAATAGTATGTTGTACCACCTTGATAGTGCCTCATATTAGATCGGATTATTAGTTTGACCCAAAGAAAACAAGTTGATAAGCAAACTGTACATGTCTCATTGAGAAACAGTGTCTGTAGAAATACGATGAAATTCAGTTTTCTTTATATAGCACAACACTCACCTCAAGGTGCTTTATAAGCTAGGTCAAGGGATTGGACTTTAGCAATTCCATTATTGATATCACTTGATCAGTGTTAGAGTCATTACTCAAAAAAGTAATTATTACACTTATTACAACACGTTTCTTAAAAGTAATGCAGTGCGTTACTTAATTACTCCTAGGAGAAAGTAATTTGTTTTACTACTTGTTACGTTACTTTAACTTAGGTCAGTAAAGTGACCTGAAATGCATTGTCTCATAATAACGAGTTACCAATATATACCTAAAGGGTACACTCCAACACAATCACAAATCTCTATCCTGAGGACACACAAATGACCTTTCTCTTTGTTTTTAAGTATTGCCACAAAGCTAACAGCACAAAGCAGAGATGGAAACTAGCACAATGGAGACAATCGCCACAGTGATTCTACTTTAACAATATGGACAGGTAGAAACAGAGGATACAGCCTGTCTGCTCATTCCTGCTTTTGTTACCTGTTGAAGTCCAGGGTCTGGCTGCTGGGCTGTGGTTCGCATTCACTCAGCTTTAGCATCACTCTAGGTTCTTGGCTAGCTTAGTGTTAGCATGCTGTCTGTGCTGACAGTTGCAAAGAGTCGAAGTTGTGTTCAAAGCATAATTAAGTTGTTTCTGTTCTGGAGTTTGCACTAACGCGTTGCGCTCTTGTCCCTTTGTGCTGTCAAAAAAGAAGTAATGTGCATATATGTGCTACAGGCTGCGCCATTTTCCTCCTCCCGCACACAAACTGAACTCAACTAATTGTAGCATTAAGTGCAAACAGAACTGATAAGTGGGATCAACAGGGAGGCGGACTAACAATTCCAAGAAATACTGGGAATCGCTTCTCTACAATAACCAGTTCTTGAGTCCCATCCCTATGCAGTATAACTAAGGGAGGGTTCAGGGTCACCTGATCTAGCCATACTTATATACATTATAGAAAAAGGAAAGTTTTGAAGCCTAATCTTAAAAGTAGAAAGGGTGTCTGTTTTCCGGATCGAAACTGGGAGCTGGTTTCACAGAAGAGGGACCTGAAAGCTGAAGGCCCTGCCTCAGATTCTATTTTTAAATACCCTAGGAACCACAAGTAAACCAGCAGTTTGCAAGCAAACTACTTTATTGGGGTGACAAAACCAGAACTAACAAGATAATAATAATGGCTTTTCAACAGGGCCATTTACATCATTTCCCATAATGCATAATGCAGAAATGTGAACCACACTATTGCTCAAATTTTAATTACATGTTTATGTAGTAGTTTTATTTGAGTCATGCAAGGTAAATAATCATGCCGCTGAAAAACATGTAACAAATTTCCCTAAGCCTTGGTTTAGGAATTTTAAAACACGGAAGCATACATTTTATTACAAAGACCCTAAAGTAACCATTGTATATAGCCCAAACCTTTTCAACTTATTCATCCGTACCCAGTTATAACAATAGTTTTATACATTTAGCAAATTTTGAGTTAGCAGTACAGTGGTTTGGATTTCTTACTAGCAAAGTCAATAATGTTGTGGTACTGATTTTATTAACCTTACTGCAGTACACACAATCTGCCATGTATTAATAGAAATATAATGGCTCATAACTTGGAAGAAACAAGGAATTGAACATAGCTCAAATATTAATGCAAATGCTGACCTTATAGTTGTATTTGTTTTTGTAGACGTAAAAGGAATGTTATCATCAAAAGGCAGTGTTGGTCAAGTTACTTGAAAAAAGTAATCAGTAACTAATTACTGATTACTTCCCCAAAAAAGTAATCCAGTTACTTTACTGATTACTTATTTTCAAAAGTAATTAATTACTTAGTTACTTTTTAAAAACACGATTTACAACCTGAATAGGTGATAAAGCCCAATTCTACTTTTTCTACATAATCCATCATACAAAATGTAATCAAATGGAAAAGTCCCTTTTTTTTTTTTTACTTGTTTTATCAGTTTTAATCTTTTAACTTTATGCATCAAGCAAAAATTTAATTATATGCAACATTCTCTGACTTGAAGAAATTCGTTTAATATTTAAACCTATTTTCTGCACATTCCAGCACATAAAATAAAATATTTTTTGTGTTTACACTCAGTCTTTCAAATAGATGTAAGTAAAACACAGCAGAAAATAAATAAAATCAAAGACTAGCGGTCCTGTTGCTCTATTTTCACCTGTAAAGCAGGAGTGGGGTAGGCGGAGGTGTGCTCTGGTGCAGGTGTGCCGCAGCGGTCAGTTGAAGAATCGAGTTTCTCTTTGAATTTCCCATTACGTCGTTGCACACTCGGAGCTTGTTTATGGGGGTTTTTTTCGCTGTAAAAAGAAGTTTTCTTCCCACGCACGATGGACGCTAATGTTTTTGTCACTTTTTATGGAATCAAACTCAAAGTAAGGTCAGTACTTCCACGCTTTAAACGCTGCACGCTCATACTCTTTCCCCTCAATATATGATCCATTGTTGATCTGCACACAGCTGTTGTCACCAACAGCGCACTCGCTTACGTCACTGCCGTGAGACATTATCGCAAAAAAATCACGGTTTTAGTAACGCAGTAACGCAGCGTTCCTACGGAAAAGTAACGGTAATCTAATTACTGTTTTTGCAATAGTAATCCCTTACTTTACTCGTTACTTGAAAAAAGTAATCAGATTACAGTAACGCGTTACTGCCCATCTCTGTCAAAAGGATCCGTGGCTGTTCGAAGCAGTGATAAGGGGCCAATGATCTTTTGAAAACATATCAGATGACAAGTACACTGCCAAGAAGTATACATTCCCTTTCCCCAAAAGAGAGTTTCATTTTTTTCTAATAATTACTTCAACAATGGGTACCCTTTGCCAGAGAATAATATTAATCCAAGATTTATTGTATTAGATATTTCCACTATTTACCAGTAAAAAAGATATGTTGTCACTGGGAACATTCACAGTGGGCTAGCATGACAGTCTGACATTCTTCTGATGTACTTGTTGCATGAACTTTTCAAGATATTTCTCTCTCTATCAACCATACCACATGCTGTCTAGGGATGGGTACCGGTGTCCGGTGCCATGATGGCACCGGTTCTGACATAAACGGTAGTAACCAGACCGAAAAGCAGCGCACATTTCGGTGCTTTATTTCGGTGCTTTTTTTTCCTGAGCTGTGATACACTTTAGATTCTAGCCAATCATTTTACGTTTCCGAGGATAGTAGGCGGGGCCAGGTACGTACGTTCTGTTAGAGCAGAGCTACAGATTAAAAATGCCCAAGGCGAAGCGGTCAAAAGTCTGGCTGTACTTCATAGCAAAATATGCAAACTCAGCAGCCTGCAACAAGTGCTTTAAGCTGATACTGTGATACTGTCAAAGGAGGTAACACCTCGAATCCGATGAAATACCTGGCGACACATAGCGTTTTTTTTAAAAGCCCAGAAATGCGCTGTATTTGATAGCTTGCTGCGAGACCTCACACCGAGCACATCTACTGCGGGTGGGTTGCCTGTTATGCAACATCCCCCAAAAACACGAAGAGGAGAGTCCTGGCCCCTAGCCCTGCCAGTGTAGCAGAAATGATGACGGATGATGGTGGCAGCAGCCGTTCTTCTCTGCGTGAGTAGCTAATTTACGTTGAGTAGGCTAACCACGTTATTACATTAATGCATGTAAGGTGAACTAGCAAACATCATCATAGCTACATGCGGCTGTCCTCTTGTTTGATGGCAGATACTCCCTTCACCCTGGCTAAAAAGGCTAAAATGACCAAAGAAAAAGTGGAAAACAGTTAAACATGAGAGGTTTAGGACAAAGTTTGTGTTTTTTCCATTGTTTAAGCACTGCTTCCAGCCAAGAGTGATACCATATATGTCCCATAGCTGCAGAAAAGGCTAACATTGTTATATTTTTACAAAAAACAGCTGAACATGAGAGGTTTTTGGACCAATTTTGAGTTCTCCATTCTTTAAGCACCGGTTTGAGCACCGTTTGAGCACCGGCACCGTTTCAAAAGTACCGATTTTGCACCGGTATCGGATAAAACCTAAACGATACCCATCCCTAATGCTGTCTCAGTGGTCCTCTGCAGCTTTTCCTTAATCTCCTTTCGCATTTTCATTCCCATTGTCAGTAGCCAGAGCTGAAACTTTATATAGTACTGAGTGATATTGGAACTGGGTTCATATGTTGACGATAAGCCTCTTACACTAATAAAGTATACCATGCCAAGTTGCCTCTGATTCTCTACTTATTTATTTATCTAAAAATGAGGGAAAGACAAAAGAGAGGAATTAGAGGGGATTAAGGTCTTTTGAGTTTTTTTTTTTTTTTTATTCTTTTCACAAGGAGGTGGACTGCGTGGTGAGGACATCAGGGACAGCTGGAAATCATCTACTTTTAGAATGTTTGTTATGGATTAATTTATTTGGGAGGAGTTATGTGGATATTAGCAGTATTTAATTTTTTAGCCTGTTTCGATCTTAAGATAACTAAGTTTAAATTTTATGGCTTTTGTTTCATAACGACACAAATTGTTGTTCTTTCTCCTGCCTGTTGCATAGGTTTTCACTGTTGTTTTCTTTGTTTTTCTGTCTAAATGTCAGCAAGATGAGGCAAGATATATGCAGCTGACTTCCATAAAGCTTAGCAGAATGAGAGAACATGGGCAGAGGGAGAACCCATTAAAATTTTGGTGCAGGTGAGCATTACGTTTGTTAAAATTGATAGATAGGGCACTGGCCTTGGCAGTGCCCTCTAGTTTGAGATTTGAATGAAGTGAATTTTAAATAGTAATACTGCTCTTATTCAGTTTCCAAGTACATTCATAGCCACAACCCAGCAATAGCTGTTTTTTTTTTTTTTTCTATTTTCTTTTGACTTTTTTCTTGTGAATATTGTTTCACGGGTAGGTGACAGTCATATCCTGTGATTTCATTTCCCTGCGACACTGGGAGACCTTTATAGACTCTGCTAATGTCTTCTGAATCATGCAAACGATATCGCCTTGGTGAAATTTTGAATCTGTAATATGATGCAAATGTTTAAAACCACTGAGCTGTGATTGCAATTTTAAATCCAACTTATCAAGTGATGAATATAAAGACAGAATATGCAGAAAAGGAGGCAGTTTTTGCCTGCTATTGATGTTGGTAAGCACTCTACATTATGATAGGCAGTGGATATTTATATGAAACGTGGCTATAATCAGTTCATTGAAAAAAGTAACTCTGCAGGGCTATTTATGGATTCTGCTAAAGTCTGATCATTTTGGTTCTTCATTATGTTTTTAAGATGTATTTGCACCATCTTTGTCTGTGTATGTAAAGTTGTTACCGCACATCTTTGCCATTTTTGCCAAGGGTCTTTTAAGATAATAGATATCTTAAAAGACCCTTAATAGATAATAGTTAAATCTCAAAATACCTCCAGAGATACATTTTATTAAAAGTGAAGGAAGAACTTTTTTCTTAAGTTATTTTAATTATTTAAAGTTTCATTCAGTTTAGATTTAAATATTTATACAGCTAAAGATTTATCAACATCCTTATAAAAAGTAGCTGACCCAATTCTTGTTTTATTTTTGTCGTTGTTGTTTTTGCTTTGTTTTCTGAAAGCACTGTTGTAAATTCCAACTTAAATGCTCCATATGTTATGCTAGCTGGGCTTCTTACAAAAGAAGATGGAGTGCTCCACCAATGTCCTCTATTACTCAGTGTATTGAAAAGGGACACCAGGAAAGGCCCAGCAGGAGTTATTTGTCAACATACATTAAAGCGCTATCCTGCGTGAACCATTTATAATAAGTCAGTTTCCAGCACACCTTCAGGTTTGCAATATAAATAGCATGAATAACATATTTAACTACAAAAAAAATGTTTGTTCACAAGCACGGGCATTTCTGTGGTTATTTTGCAAAAGTCTAGCACTTCCAACACAACACTGAACCATTTCCTCTGACACGTGTAATTTTGATTTGGCTAAATGCAAGTGTCACTTCCATCACACTTACAGTTTGAGATAACTGTAAAGACCCATCAGATTAAAGAAAAGGCCATTATAGTGCGCCGTGTGTCACTCAGCTACTTAGTTATATATTTTATGTATTCTCAAGGTTGTAATCAGGCTTAAAGATACTTGAGCAATTTTGTGTTTTTCTTTTTTGAGGTATTAAAAAATATACTTTAATATATTTTGTACAAGTGAGAAGACAAAAAAAACCCCACACAGACCAACAAATAAGGTTGTGAAATTTGACCATTTTTATAAATAATGTGCCTTCTTAACATGAAGTGAAGGCACAACATTCCGGGCACTGAGACCGTAGTGCACTGCTGGAATGACATTGCCACACCCTCAATGCTGCCTCTCTTTCTACTCTGCATGGTGAGTCACCGTCATGTCATGCAGTTCACTACACTATGGAACACATTTTTGCACAACAATAGAATATTGAGAGTAAAAAAGCATTAATTGTCTAAGATGGGGAATGATTTCAGGTAAAAGCAAAAACGGTTTTTCCTCATGCTCTGGTCCTAAATATAGGCCTTTGAGATACATTATGTACCAAAAATTGATATTATCTACTTTTCCCATCTATGTAAAAGAATCTCTGCATGGTGGTTAAAGCTCACAAAGGGTTAAACACAGACATTACTAATTCACAAGCATTTGCTGTACTATGGCTAACATTTCGTGTCCATCATAGCAGCTTCTTTCCTTTTTCTTTAGCTGACACTACCTAATCACATCTTTGCGAAAATAATCCTGGGCAATAAAATCAATAGCCTAACTTTTTTTATTTATAACAAAGAGAAAGAAAAATGTGTTAACCAAAAAAATGAAAGCGTCCAAACATATAGGGATCCACTACACACTTGTCATCGTGTCCCTTTGCCCCAGAATAGCGAACAACTTGACTTATGATCATGCACATCCACAGTCACCCCATAATTGTGTCATTGGTCACAAAGCCAGTTAAAGTGGACATGTTGGACACAGCTGGGGTATGACACTTCTCAGTGCACCACTGATTTATCTCCAGTGACCGAGTACCCAAGTCAGCATGCCAGTGGTGTAACCATCATTAATCACCTGAGATGCAGCTCATGGGAAATTAATTAACTCTTAAAAATCAGAAGAAGCTCATTATTTATAGCAGCTTATTTATAGCAGAATCTGGGCATACTTTGCCATAAACGCACAACTGAAGAGGAAGAATATTAATGTCTTGAAAAAAATAAATAAAGATGGAAACAAAAAAAGACAGTTTCTCAAGATCAGCAATACATTGTTTCCTATTACTGTAAGAATTTCAACTTTGAATAACCGTCCCTGCACCAGATTAACAGTTGTACCGCAGTATTTCAGATATCTGTCCAGAGGGCAGATTAGTGGAGATGACAGAAAATTATGAAAATGCAATTGGTCAGAGTAATAGCTACTCTTAAAGGTATAGAACACCTAAAGATAATCTGCACAGGTATAGGGAGACCATCAATCCACCAAAGGCCCCACTTGGCAAGCTGGTTCCTGCTACTTAGCTCCGAACGACAGTCCTTTTCTAAGTGCACATGACAAACAAACCTCAAGAGGAAGCACATAAGATAAGAGGAATGAGTTCACTAGCCATAAATAGGCAACGGATTCAAGGATAACCTGTTAATACAAAAATGAATGCTGGATTACTCAAACCTCAACAGTTGAGAATGCAAGCGGCACCACACTTTAGAGAGATGGATAAGGAGCCAGGCCCCGAACATTTAAGTATTTCAAAAAATCATCCAAAAAGAAATTAATCAAATAACTACAAGATTATTGATGGCAGCAGAAGTTGTGCCCTGGAACCATAAGTGAAGAAGACACAGATGGGAGGCTGCCAGCGAAACTACTCATCATGGAACTTGCTGCAGAGATTTATGAAACATGCCATTGAAAAATGACACTATAATGGCAGAGCTGCAAATAATTCTCAGGTTTTAGTTCTACTGAGGACTAAAGAGAAAGTACATAAACTGCTCTGATGATAAGGTGATGGTATAGTGTGGAAAATGGAGGAGGCAGTTTATAGTTCTAAGGGCATCAATCTCAAGGATAATCTTTGTCAAAAGCTCTGTCTCCACAAAAGCTTACTCCTGTCCTTATTGAAATAAGACCGATTTATAATAAAAAATGATGCCATGACTGAAAACATGTTTTATTCTATTTCAAAAACCCTATGTGTATCATATTTGATACATATATGTTTGTGAGCTTTTTGATATCTCTACATCATCAATATGACTAGTTTTGCCCCAAAAACTGAAATTGCACAATGCATTTTAAGCAATAAATGCCATATGTATCTCCTATATGCTCATCTATAATGAAATTTGTATTTTTTACTTTTTCCTTGTCAGAAGTTTCGATAAACGCTCCAGTTTCAGTTTTCTGGGTATTATTTTATGGTTCAGGTGTTAAGATGAAAAATGTTGCTTTAGAACAAAAAGTCTTGTTTTTTTATTTATTTATTTACACTTTTATTTTTTATTTTTTCTAACTTTTTTATTCACTTATTTTTAATTCAAGTATAAAAATTTACATTTATAGATTCCAGTGGTTACATACTGCAGAGGTTAAGACATTTGGCAAGTAAAAGATTCCTGTATTTCTGAGAGGAGACTGAAGGAACGTCCACTTATGTGCTATGCTGATCCTTTGTGAATAAGGGAGCAACTGAAAATGCAATAGCTGCAAAAAAAAATTCCCAACAAATGCTAAAACTAAAAAATAGGACTAATAAAGTAAAACTTATTGACTTCTTTAGGTGGCAATTTTTTTGCTTGTTGCTGTCATTTAAAAAAAATCCCAAAACAACTATAAATAAAGACTCAAGTAAAAATCATGCCTTATTGATGCTCTTGGTCTGTTGTACATTTCAGATAAGTAATTAGGTCCCCATCTCCAGAACACTAATAGTTGGTTTGCCGCACACATCTCATGAAAGTTGTTCAATTTAAAGGGAAAAGCAAATCAATTCGGCCACCTAGTTCAAGCAGTCAATCCAAGCTACAATATCTCATACACACTAACACACCTCTCTGCCCTCACATACATACATATGCCAAACACACACTCTAATTTGGTGATCTGTTTACATTGCAAATGTTGTCTTGCTTGAAATGTCAGTTCCACTGTAGCCCTGCTGTGCTGCCTGCTGTTTAAACCCCTTCAAGACCCCAACACCACCTGTAGGCTCCAATAGGATGTCTACTCATCACTCCTCTATTTTTCTGTGTATTACAACTCAGGAAAAAAGAAAAATGTTTTCCGCTACTGTTATAAGTCACTCATTTCAAAGTGAAGTGTGTAAATGAAATAGTATAGTGATCATGCTAGTAATGGGGAGCCTGTGCCACATACAACAGATTAATCTACTAATGAAGTGTCAGGTTCATCTTGTCAAGCTAAAGTTAGTCACTTGAGGATGATGTCTAACATCTTTTTTTTTTTTTTTAAGATGGCGGCGCGCACGGGTGCAGCGGCTCTTAGCTCTCCAGTTTGGTGCTCGTTTTTACTTTTAATGTGGATATTTTTGAATGTTTGCAACGCCGCCATCTCTTACAGTCGCCAGAACCTAATTGACCTAGGTTTTAAATATAGTTTGTATGTTTCTGGCGACTATCAGCGAACACACAACATCCTGGTGGAGATAGCGAGACCGCCAGGGTCACCAGGAAATCAGGAAAGCTAAGGCTGCCTATAGGAGGAGGATTGAAGATCACTTTGCTGACAACGACCCCAGAAAAATGTGGCAGGGGATCAATCACATTACCAACTACAGAAGCAATAACCAGGCAACATCTAGGACTGATGCCTCACTGGCTGAGGATCTAAACCGTTTCTTCGCCCGCTTTGAGACGACCAGGCCCTCAGCTGCCACACCACTTCCACCCGCCCCCAGCACTGGCACACTAACACTCAGGGAGCATCAAGTGAGGTGTGTTCTAAGGTCAGTGAATCCTAGGAAGGCGGCAGGTCCTGATGGAATACATGGAAAGGTTCTCAGAGCATGTGCTGATGAACTGACCGGAGTCTTCACTAAAATCTTCAACCTTTCCTTGTCATCAAACACCGTCCCGCCTTGCCTCAAAACCTCCACCATCATCCCCATCGCCAAGAAGACAGCTGTGGCCAGCCCAAATGACTACAGGCCTGTTGCACTTACGCCTGTAGTGATGAAGTGCTTTGAGAGACTGGTCTGTCAGCACATCAGGGCCGGTCTGCCTCCCACTCTGGACCCCCACCAATTTGCCTACAGGACAAATCGTTCCACCGAGGACGCTATCACCATAGCGCTCCACACTGCGCTGAGTCACCTGGAGCACCGAGGAAGCTATGTGAGAATGCTCTTTCTGGACTTCAGCTCAGCATTCAATCATATCATCCCGGAGATCCTGGTCCAGAAACTGTCTCACCTGGGACTCTCCACCCCCATCTGCCTCTGGATCAAGGACTTCCTGACAAATAGACCACAGTCTGTCAGACTCGACCCCACCGGTCCAGCACCATCACACTCAGCACCGGGTCTCCACAAGGATGTGTTTTGAGTCCCCTCCTGTTTACGCTCTACACATCGACTGCTCCCCTACCCATCTCTCAAACACCATCATAAAGTTCGCGGATGACACCACAGTGGTTGGACTCATCTCAAGGGGGGATGAGTCGGACTACAGAGATGAGGTCAACAGACTGACTGAGTGATGTTCAGTTAACAACCTACAACTGAACACCACGAAAACTAAAGAACTTATCTTGGACTTCAGGAAGGGCAGAGCAGACCCGGCCCCACTTTACATTCACGGGAACTGTGTGGAGAGGGTACACTCCATGAGGTTTCTGGGCGTGCAGATCTCTGATGACCTCTCCTGGACTGCAAATACTATGGCGGTGGTTAAAAAGGCCCAGCAGCGTCTCCACTTTCTGAGAGTGCTCAGGAGGAACAACCTGGAGGAGAGGCTGCTGGTGACATTTTACAGAGCCACCATAGAGAGCATCCTAACGTACGGCATAACAACATGGTATGCAGGGTGCTCAGCTGCGGACAGGAAAGTACTGCAGAGGGTCATCAACACAGCCCAGAAGATCACTGGCTGCTCTCTGCCCAGCCTGGAGGTCACTGCAAACTCTCGGTACCTCAGCAGAGCTGGCAATATCATCAAGGACCACTCTCACCCCAGCAACCAACTGTTTGAACTATTACCGTCAGGCCGACGGTACAGGTCACATAAAACCAGGACAAACAGATTCAGGGATAGCTTCTTTCCCAGAGCTACAGTACCACCGTAGTAAATAAGCACAAAAACAATTGAACCTATTCCATACCATCACTGTCATTATATTATGCTGCTATCCTGTATATATTGTACAAACTATTGTTTTTTGTACTTTTTATATTTTACAATTATATTTATTATTGAAACCTGCACCAAGGGAGTGGCACTCCAATTTCGTTGTACTCTGCACAATGACAATAAAGGCTATTCTATTCTATCTATAAGAAGATGAGAATACATATACAATCATATTCAGAGTCTGGTATATACTTGGTTATTTAGCCTTTTCTTTTCCTACATAATGAGATGAGATTTCAAGTTGAACTTCCCCTATAAATCATCCCTGACCTTTTTTGGGTGCATTGAAGAAATCCCATTACATTTTTACAAGGTTACTCTTGGCAAAACAGCATTTCTTCTGGCTTTTATACCAGCACTTAAGCATGTCCCTCACGGTAAAAAGACAGAAAAAAATCACCAAATAAGATCATTTTTATTAAGATGTTTTACCTTTTAAAATCAGACTATTACATAGCCCATTTTATACAGATGTACACATTTAGAGCCCCCCCCCCCCCATTAAAGCACAAAGTAAGTGCTCTGAGTAGTTAGATGAGCCAATGAATGCAAAGGGCTGCATAGTATTACCCATATTTTAGGAGTTGTGGGTTTCTGTGTGGTTTTCGTGCTACAAAACTCCCGAGTTCAGCTCTTTGAAGGAGACTTTGCAATTATTAATTTATTCATTTAATTTGGAGTGGTGTTCCTCAGCATTGCACGTTTGACAGAGCACTGACCTTTGGGCCTACATTCAAAGCTAATGGTAACATTACTGTTACTGTACATGTTTGCACGCTGCAAACATGCTATCACTAAGAATTTTCTATGTTGTGTGGACATTTGCCTTACTATGAAAGTCTTGAGTTGTCAAACTAACAGCTAGGCCAGTGCCATGCAAATGTGGCACATGATGACATGGATAAGTAATGTAAAAAACAAGTCTGCAATGCAAAAATGGCATTTCACACTGGCCATCAGCAGTTTTTTGTTGTGAGAAGGTAGTGCTTCCTTTGGAAGCACATACACAAGTCATGATGGCAGAATGCAAAGATCTTTCTTAGTCTTTGGAGATTTTTATGGGGGATCAAGAGACGTTTCCCTGCCCAAGCCTTATGAAATATATGGCCTGACCCTCGGTCTTCTCCTAGTTGCTTCAAAACCCTCCAAAGTGAGATGATTTGAGGCAACAGATGCCCAAATCACCTATGGTTAGTTACAAGGATGCAGACACAACTCCCACTTTATTATACAAGGACATTATGGCCCATGGCAATGGACCTGGAACCACTTATCTTGCAGACTCCCTTGATACCTTGAGAAGTTTTACAAAGATAATTTAATAATTTGGTCCGCTGTTCCACAGCCAGGAAAGACTTTGTCAAACCTTGGATTCAGTAGGAGCAATGCAATCAGCTGGAGCCTCCTTCCCCACACCCTGAAATGAATACATTTTCCAGGGGAGACTGAGCAGCGTAATACTCCTGAAACTGGAGCACACCCTCATGTCCCTCTTTTGAAAATGGGAACTATCACCCCACTCTGCTGCTCCACAGGCACTCTCCCAGACCTCCATGCTACATTAATTCTACCTGAAAGAGGAAGTGAAATAACAGTTGCACTTTTTATTTTATTTTATATTTGTCATATTATTTTCTGTTTAGAGCAATAACTTAGTCAGTATAATCAAAGATATACACTTTATCAGTGTATTGTTGATTTACTTTAATAATTCCAATTTAATGAGACCCATATGGAAAAGAAATAGTAAAAACTTATATGTGATTACTCATGAAAGTGGCCACTTTCATGAGTAAATCATATAAGGCTTACATGATTTACTCATGAAAGTGGCCACTTTCTCATTACTTTCATACATTGTTTTAGTAAGTATCCAAAACATACAAGTTTCATTATATAATTTTTCAAGGGATCTTATATCTGTTTTCACTCTTATATGCTTTTCATACAAGTTTCACACAAGACAGATACAAACTTTATAAGATTTATATATATCTTTTCCATATGGGGAGACTGCGTGGATGAGCTTACTTTTACTTGTATGATATCTTAATCTGTGGGATAAATATGATTTGATTGCAAACTGTGAAATCTTTGTTACATTCTGTTCCTTTCCCCCCCACACAACTTCACTTTCTAAACATTCAGTGCCATCAGTAAATATTTAGCTATTTCAATTGTGACCAGTTTCTTAGTATACAAGTATACCTTTGAATACTAAGGAAAGATAAGTAATTGAAAAAAATAAATAAATAAACAGAAATTGCTAACGTGCAACAAGAAAACTGCAGTGGTTTTATCCTTCACATTACATATTAGGAGGATTTAAGCTTTCTTAAACAGTATGTGTTAAGATTATTTTTTTTCCTTTATTTAGCTTTAATTGGAAACAGACTTCACTGTGAGTGACCTACTGAACTTGACCAAGGTCTCAATTGAAGAGACCAAAACAAAGGATTAGTAAATTCTGATGTGTGTATTATTATATTGAAGCCTCCCACATTGGCACTGGCAGACAACTCCCATCAGTGGACAAGCTTTACATATAGTAGGAGTGAATGGGAGAGATGTGAAATCAGAATAGGTCCTGTTAATGGGATTGTAGTGTTTTAGAAGAAGCCTATGCACTCAGCAGATAAGGGGACTGTTTATCCTGTTAATGTGTCACTTTAAGTACATTACGAATAGGAGGGCTCCTGCTCATTTTTTGGCACTCTGCCTTGCAAATCCCAAAAAGCACAATGAGCAAAGTGTTTATAGAGCCACACATTACTCTTGAAGTACTTTTTAGTGGGATGGTAATGTTCTGAAGAAAAGTCCATTTCTATTTACACCTAAATACCCAATAAACATGTCATTTAAAGAAATTAAAATAATATATTGACTTATATTTAAAATGAAGATGATCATGACTTGAGCTCTAGTGAAGTCATGAAGCCATGAGCAGATAGATAGATAGATACATACATACACAGTACTTGGAGGCATGTACATGGAATTGCATACCCACAGGCATGATATGATAGTTACACAAACAATATAGTGTATTCAATGCTAATGAGAGATAATCCAGGCTTCAGCTGAGACACACAGTGCGGTCAGTGACAAACAGCTATGTGTTTATTGAATTTAACTCTTAACAAAAAGGTTCTTAGAGATCTGTTAGTTCAACAGTAAAAGAAATCTTGTTTTATAGTGCCTTTCTTGCTTTGCATTTGTCTTTGGATAGTGTTAAACAATATCTATAGTTAGTTAAATAAAAAAAATTAAAAAATAATACAAAATCTTTAAAAAAAAAAATTTTTTTCATGGTATTTAACTTGTTTTTTGTTTTGTTTTGGGGTTTTGTGCATTTTTGTCACACTTAAATGGTTCAGATCATCAAATGAATTTTAGTGTAAGACAAATATAACCCAATTAAATACAAAATAACTTGTTTAAATGGTGACTTAATTTGTTATGTCACCACTTACCTGGCCCTGTGGGACAAAATAGTTACCCCATCTTTTTAAATTGTGAATTAACTTGGGTTAACATAGTTTTCTTTTAAATCTGAGTTCAGTTTCGTCAGCCACACCAAGAACTGATTACTGCTAGATCAGCTGAATAAAGAAGTTAAATAGAACCTGGCCAATGTTCAAAGGTCTGAAGGCTGCAGAACACTGTGAGCAGTGGTGAACCTTCCCCAGAGCTCCAAGACTGCATCACATAGATGACAAAACCTTCAACACCATGCGAACTAAAAGAAAGATTGTATGTGTATCATCATTAGGATGTGGATTTGTGTTGGTGTGTGCAGTGTTGGGGTAATTCGTTATGCTACTCTTTACATTAATTTCTTGTTACTCCAATAAATGATCTGAAAACACTGTCACATACTCTAATTACCAGTTAACCATATAAACCTTAGGCTACAGTCCCAGACAACAACACAAATCTCTATGCTAATATGGACACACATATGATCTTTCTTTTAGTTTTTAGCCTAAGTATGAACACAAACCTGACAACACAATGCAAAGAGTCTTCAAAGCCATTGCTACAGCAGTTCTATGGCAGAAATATGAACAGGTAGAAATGGAGGCTTCAAGGCTGACTTATCATCAGTTTTTTACCTGATACTAATCTGGCTGCTTGGCATTCACAGCTTTATCATCTCTCTGGGTTCTTGGCTATTCAGTTCAATTCAATTTTAATTATACAGCACCAAATGACAACAACAGCCGCTTCAATGCGCTTTATATTGTAAGGTAGACCCTACAATAATACATACAGAGAAAAACCCAGCAGTCATATGAGCCCCTATGAGCAAGCACTTTGGCGACAGTGGGAAGGAAAAACTCCCTTTTAACAGGACTAAACCTCCGGCAGAACCAGGCTCAGGGAGGGGCGGCCATCTGCCGTGACGAATGGGGGTGAGAGAAGGAAGACAGGATAAAAAACATACTTTGGAAGAGAGCCAGAGATGAACTTTTCTTTAGCATTCTGTCTGTGCAGATGCTTGCAAAGAGCAGAAGTTGTGTTAGCAGTATATTGCAATTGTTTCCTGGATACAGTTTCCACTTTATCATTGCGCTGTTGTCCTTTTGTGCAATAAAACTAAAAGTTATGTCCATAGTTCTGTTCTTGAAAAAGCTGTATTGCTTCACCGCTTCACCATTATCCTCCTGCACACACACAAACTAAAATCAGGTGACTGCAGCAGGACGTGCGTAGGGAGAAAAGTGATTGTCTGTTTGACACTTTCTTTCGGTCCGGTGTGCAGGTAACTGAAGAACCTTTGTAGTGCAAGTGATTGCATAATTGTAACTGCACTGTAAATATTGAAATTAGTACAGTAACATGTTACATTACTGCATTGCGGAAAAATGAAATGTGATTACAGTAATGCATTATTTTGTAACACTTTACACCTAACACTGGGTGCATGAGACTGTAGTCTCAGGTTTATATTTTTAACTGGTAATTATGTGACAATGAATTTCAGGTCAATAATACTTTTTCACAGCACTGTACAAATGAGGACAGAATTATTAACCCCCATGTGTCCTGAGCAATTCCAGTTCGTTCTTATTTCAGCAAATCTCTGAAAGTCCTCCAGATTTTCCTCCTCCTGGATCTTCTGGCATGGACCTCGGTCTTCAGTTCACTCCACAGATGTTCAGTAGAATTAAAGCCAGTCAGTAACAGTCACTTCAGTCTTGAGGTGACTGTTCTTCACCAGCAGTAACTTTTGTTTAGTTATGCTGCTAACTGTTTGAGGGTTTCTTTCAAAAAATTTATATATCTTTCTTTCTTCGTGATTTCTTCCACTCTGATGAAATTCACAGTTCGAGATACCACTGAAACATCTACACAGGATAATTCTCCCACCACTGAGTTTCCCGGTGGGTAAGGTACAACTCACTATGTGGCCAACTAGTTTTGTCTCATCTGACCAAAGGACACATTTCCAGTATGTGTAATCTTTCTCAAGGTTGTCCATCAGTTTGATTTGAAGGAGTATCTTCTGCTTTTCTTGGTCTCCAATCTTGCAGTCCATTCATGTGCAGGGTTCTAGTGTTGTTTTTCTTTAACAATTCCCAGCTTGGCTAAGTCCTTCACTGTCTTGACAATTGTCCTGGGGTATTCAGACACACCTCTCACCACTTTTCTTTCCAGAGCCTTTGAAATCTTGTGCTTCCTACTTCTGCCTGGCTTGTTCTGTGCTGTGTGGCTCTTTTTTAATTTTTTTGTGATACTTCTTACTCCAGTTCTTGACAGAGTGACAAAGTGTGTAAATTGTAAGATAACAATGAGTTCTAACTTGATTTTACAAGTACTGAGCATTACAAAGTTAAAGCACACCTGCTATGTTGAAAACCCCTTTTATGTGAACTTAACTTTACTTTCACTTAACTTCTATGATTTTTGCTGTGGGGGGAAAATGTATGAACGATCTGTTCAATTTAAGTCACTCACTACAATTCAGTCCTATTTTTAACCAAACCTTGGTTACCTGTTTTCAAATCACAAGTCAGCTTCTCTTTTAAGCTGGAAGCCTGACTGGTGATGGCTCAAAAATTGCAATTGGTTTTCTGAAAGAGGTGGTCAGTTCACAGTCCAACAGCTGCTGCTGTGATCGAACGCAGTGGGAGGTAGCATGGGTTTATACATCAGCTATAAAGCTTTAGTGGTACTACACTGTTAGGAGTTCTCGTTAGCACAAGATTGTTCAGAGGCGCTTTTAAAGAAATACAGAGACAAAATTGTTGTTATTGTTTTAAGTTCTGTAATAGTTTTCCTACAGCACAGATTAACTGTAATTGGTGTTTTCCTTGCTATATTCTGTGTGCAGCGCAGTAATGATATGCATTTAGAATGTACTCTAATAGTCACTAAACAAACTCACCAAGTTATGATTAATTTAGAGATGGTTTCACATAATAGAGCCATTAAGAGAGTACCATTACATTAAGCACATTTAATCATCACAGAAGTCTCTTCAAACCCTTTTTAAAAACTTCCCGGGATAATAGGTAATAATGTAGAAACTGGTGATATTATTAGTAGATATGTTTGTCTTTTAACATTTCATTTTGTGAAATGCCATTGAAGAGTATAAAGTGGCCTCTGCAGTGGCGAGCATGTGGGGAAGTGAGGTGAAAACCAGGTCATCCAGAGGAACAGGTGTCGAGTCAACAGAATTGGATCCCACAGTGCAGATTGAGCGAGGAAGTACAGCAACAGTCTGATGTGCTGAATGTAGAACTGTACTTACAGCTTTTTCTGTACTTGCTTTCTCATTTACTTGTTTTCACTTATTTCACAATTTAAATGATCGATAGAAAGTCCAGAACTTAACGATGTAAAAATCATCGTTAACGCACTAACGTATTACTTTGTTATACCTAGTGTGATCACCATAAGTGTGTGGAAGCTCTGTGTAATCAACACTGACATTTTCTGAAAAAAAAACCCTTATGCTTTTTTAATTGTGCTCATTTCAATTGATCTTTATGTGAATTCCAGCTATTCCATTAGTGCTCATAATGAGACATTAGGGTGGCGTGGGTATTAAACTGGAAGGAGAACCCTGCTACTGTAGCCCATCCTAGATTTGCCTAGATAGTCCTCCGCACTCAGGGTTATTATACATGGTAATTGGTATTTTACAAGGTTATCACATCAGCAGCAGCTAGTGAAAGACACAATTTTAAAGCCTGGTTGTTCTGAACATTTTCTATTGACAGTCGACAGTTGTGTGAAGCTGAAATGAAAACATACCAAATGTGCCATTGTCACAGCTGACAGGAATGTTTTGTGGCAGAATTTGAATGTCTAGAAGGTATGGCAATATACTTGAATACCTCTGATGAGTGTCAGACTGTTAAATATTTCTCCCCTTTTTCTGTTTCCCACTCTGTTTGCCTCTCCGTTACACACACTCTCACCTCTCCTTTTCTGTCCTCGCTTTCATTTTCTGCAGAGAAATTTGAAGCCAGTGATTCCATCCTTTTCTCATGTGAATTATTTAATTTTCATCTGCCTATTGTGTTGTCATCCATACTATAGGCAGCCTAAGCAGTGAGATGTGGGGTGCAATCAGCCATAGAGTGACACTTTATGCCACGTATGTAATGACAGGCAGCAAAGTGCCTTTAGGGTGCCAGCTTTCATCAAAGTAAATGTTGATGACATGTAGTTGTTGCAGAGCTGACGAACTGTCAAGGAGCTGTCAGGTTTGCACAATCACTGACACTGCACAGCTATGATCACCTTTATAATGATGAATGCTAACCTTTTGGGAACATGTAGTTGTTTTGTAGGCAAGCAGAAAAATGTGTGAATGTATGGGCATGCATATGTTAATCAGCGCCTTTGTAATTAGATACAAGATCTATTTTAAACTCACGTCTGTCAGACTTCTTCAGGTAGGGACTCATACAACCTAGTTGTTCTTCTATTAGTACTTGTGATATTGAAGAAGGAGTCATACTGTAAGGTGTAAGCAGTGTGGCTGTCTGAATTTAAAGGACACTGCATCTTCAATTTAAAGCAAAATTTCTGATAGCAAATAAAATAAAAGCACTGAAAACTGATTTAAAGATGTATTTAGGTAATACGTTTTGGAGATGGTCCATTGACACTGAATTAGATTTTGACTCTGTGGGCTCATAGATTTTTAGAGATATTGTATTTAAATGAGTTCAAGCTTTGAATGAGAAAAATATGCCCAAACCACCACTATGTTAAAATCTTTCTTGTGCGTGTGTCATTCATGGTCAGCAAGCAGTTCCTAGATTTTGCTGCTGATGTCTGGAAGACATCATTGCAGATCTTTGCACTGCTGTTCAGCATACTCTGCCAGCGTACACGGTGAAATGTTTCAATGTGTATTTCATTTTTGGATAATAGTAAAGGAGATTTGTACAACAAATATGGTTGCCAGATTAAATTGGTTTCACCCATTTTAGGTCTTTTCACAATTTATCCATTTTTATTTTTTATTTCTTTCATTTAGCCAATTCGGGAACATGGAGGGGTTGGAGCTTACACCACTGACTACTGCTCTCTGTGGTAAATAATTGGAACTAACCTTCATCCACTGTTTTGGCAATTTCTGAGCCATCTACATGTGTTTTCCTCCAATAACCACTAGAGACATAAATGAGCCCACTGCAAATTTTGCAAAAAAAGACAGTTACAGGTTTAAAAATGACAGAGGAGTTTGAGTGCATTCTAACTATGCCATTTCCAGCTGCTAGCAACAAATATTTCTGGCCCAACTTCACCTACTTCCAAGGTGCATGGAGAAGACAAAGATCTGATGACGTGATGACTCCAGCGTCACTTCAAGTAATAGGGAACAACTTTATTAAGTGACCAACGCATTTTGGCTTTTGGGCTTCAATGAGGTCATTGCAAAATGTCGAACAGTTTGTGTTTAAATAAAAAACAGAAAGAGAAAAAATTCCAGGTGGACCAATCACACCTTCACAAATAAACGAGCTGACCAACTGACATTTAACAAGGTGTTTTCGCTAATTGGCTAATTGGTTAAGCCACACCCCAAATAGGTTCTGTACTGAACCACTACAGATTAAAAGGGGAGGGAAAAAAACCAAAACAAAAAAATCCCTGCATGTCTTAACGTAACATTTCAAGTGTATTTCCATGTTTAAGTTGCTGAGTTGTCAGTATTTTACTGTAACAGAAAAGCAGTGTATTGTGTGTCTCAACCCTCCGTCGCCAACCCCAAACCAAAACCCAGACAGATTCTTACTAGTTACAAATTATTGTATCTTTTCTTTGTTAATATTATCATCATTATTATTATTATTATTATTACTATTTTGAGTATTTTGTGTAGGAAGAATGAAGAGCTATCGTGTTGTCATCCAGGCCTTACTGTTCTTACTCTGTGTTGGTGGAAAACCTCAGTGTCATCAAAAGTATAACTCTGAGAGACTATCCTAAGTGGAAATCACTCTTGCTCAAGGCAAAATTTAAAAGAATGTGGAAACTACAGTAAGTCCAAAATTGAACTCAGCACTTCTAGTCTAGGCTTGCAAATTGAGGAGGAAAAGATGAAAGATCCTTGAGGAGAAGCAGATTAAATTAGGCAAAGAGAGAAACACAGTAAGACGCACAGTGAGCACTTATGATCACCAGGTTTTGTAATAAGAGTTCTGCTGACAATGAGTGCTGAATAGATTTCATTTATACATTAAGTACCTGCAGAGAGGATTTAGAAAAGAATAAGAAGACTTTATCAAGGATTTTAAGCTAAGCTTTCAGTAGTTCTCCTCCAACTGTTAGGCAAACTTATGAAAAGTTAAGAGGCCAAATCAGTATTTTCACTTTTGTTGCATAGTGTTTCATGGCCAGTTTTATCCATGCAGAATCAGACATATGTGAATAACAGAATTTCTATAATGTATTTTATCTCCTACTGAAACTTTATGAACAGATAGCCAATAAAAAAGTCACAAGCATTTTAAAAGAGGTTTTCACACTCTAAGGGTCCAGTAATCAAGATGTGCCATAATTACTTTGTGATTCATGGAGACATTTCTTTCCTAGTCTATGAAATCGGCAATACTGGAATTTCTTTGGGCTGTCCTTGGACACAGTTTGGCAGTATTGCTTACGTGTACACACTTAACCAGTGTGTACATGTGCACGCACTCATGCACGTGTACACATTAATAATGTGCCTCCTAATGAATTACAAGTAGACCTTGAGGCCATACACCTATGTCCCACTAACGTCTGGCTTCATGCCCAATGACAAGCCTCATAAAACAAAAGACAAGGACAGACACACACACACACACAGACACACACACACCATTCTTTTGTCTTAAAATAGTCTTTCCTCATCTGCATAATGATCATACAGAGATACACAACAACCTCACAGCATCTACTGTTTTAGAAACTTCCCATCTATTCTGCATGTGACTGTAAACTGTGTCTTTTACTTTTCCACACAGGAACACTTTTAATCTGTATCAAACTCATTGTCACTGTTGTGTAAAATCAGAGTCAAAATGTGTAAGAAAGGTAATATTGACTGGAGCTTGGCAGGAGACAGTAGCATCACAGGAGGTATGTTACTGGTGGCCCAGCAGACAAAACTTGACCTCTCACACCGAGAGATGGTAAAGCACTCTCCCTTCATCCTGCAGATTAAACATTAAGAGATGAATAGCCAGCAGTTGTAGGATTTAAGAATGTCACACCCTACAAAATTTTATCATAAGCTGTAGTCAGCAAAATTATACAGCATTTCCCAGGTCTTTTGCAAGAGTGTGGACGTTTCAAGTGCACTTTCACAGAGAAGAGTTGCATTTAAGATGTGCATTATAACTTAAAGCAGTTTTTTATTGGATTTATGTATAAACTGTCAAATAATTCATCATCATCATAACCAAAAATATTATTATTTGTGCTTGTGAAATGTAATAATTGCCTCTGTGCAGTCCACCTCCCCCTTCCCCCCGACAGTTAGTAAAAAGGATAAAATAGGGAAAATAGTTATTAATTGTGGTCTACACGACTATATTTTTAAGTAACTATAACTGTGCATATAACAACATGATTTCTACCATGATGAACTGTGTCATTTTCTTATGCAGTGTCTGTTCTGCGCATTCTCCACCTGCACCTAAAGGCCTGTCTCAGTGCTGAGCACAGCTCATGTAACCCTCCCCTGCTGCCCGTGTCCTCTGACCCAGAGTCAGCAGGTTAATAACCAGCTGTAGCCAAAGCCATTTGTCATTTGCTACCTGCCACCGATAGAAGATGTCAATAGATGTCTGTGCCCTTGTCACCCAGCCACATGACAAATACTGTATCAAGCTTTGCAATCGGAGGCTCCCTTAGGCTTCTCAGTACTGCTCTACTGAGCAGCCACTCCCACTTGATAGCATTAGATTCTTGTGCCATGATCCATATCAAGATAAACCAGTGATCTCCCTGCTCTTTTTCATCTCCTTTTTCCATTGCTCCATAAAACTCAACTGAGTGTCATTTTTTTCTGTTCGTACATTTCCTGCACACTTTTCCTTATAAACTTTTCCAGCTTTCCTTTCATTCTTTCCTTTGTTAGATAGTTCAAGTAAGTACTAGCCTGAAGCTGGTGGTTTATATAATGTAGGATGATTAACGCAGATAAGAAGAAGGGCAGTGACAGCGTTTCTGCGACTGTTCCTGATATATATGTTTAAAATTGAGCTTAATGAACCCATTATCTGCCCATTGAAAGTTTTGGCAGACTTTTGAGTCTGTTGTTTTTGGGTGACAGGAAAATAAAAAGAAAATGGGCAAAAATAGTGTAAACAAATGGACATGAGCATGGATAATCCTTTTCCATCTGTGACTAATTTTATCTGTAATTGAAGCGATGTATTGGTTGTAATGGCTGAAATATTTGTGATGACTTCCACTTAGTCTTTTTGAATTTCTACAAATCTCTAACTAATACCATGGCTTAATAAGTTGTCATAATAAGGATTGCAAAGCAGCTAAGCAGAGAAATGGCTTGACAGCAACTCTCACCAAATCAGCTGCGCAGCTGTAACAGAACCTAAGAAATCTATAATCTTCAGAAGTTAGATTTCTAGTTGGAAGTGACTGTTTGTGCGTGCAGAGACAAGGCCATGCACAAAATATATGCACACATAATCCCGTATGATGTTACCGTTATTTGTTAGTTTCTTCAGATCAACTGAATGGATGTTTTCCTTACAGAGTAACATTAGCAAAACGTGTCCTGTACACACAGACAGTCCATGTGCATTGTCTTATTCATAAAAAACAAAAAATAGGCAAAAAACATTTTTTTCTCTCTCTCTTTGTTCTTTTCAGAGATGTCTGGTACTGGGGAAGAAATTTCTCAGGTACATTGGAAGCAGCAGTGGTTGGAAAATGGGACACTGTACTTCCATGTGTCCATGACTGAGTCTGAGCTTTTAGCTCAGACCACACAACCTGCTGCCCGGGAACCGGCCCACGTGCTGCATGAACACATGCATCTGCTACACATCTCAGTTATGGTAAGTTCTAAGCACTAAAAGTGAAATATCTGTGGTTGTAGCTTTGAATGCATGTCCAGCATGGCAAGTGTCTGTATGCGGAAATAGAAATATTTTGTGGTCCTCCAAAGTTTTGTCCAGCTTTTGAATTGTTGACTGTTTGTGGTGTGCAGACCTTTATTTTTTTTTCTTTTGTTGTTATTTATTTGTTTCATTCTTTTAATATTGTGCTTTTATTACTGTGACATAACAAAAGGTCATTTAAATAAAATGTCAATTTTGAAATCACATGGTGCGCTCTAAGGCCTACACACAGATAGGTGTTCATATTTTAAAAAGGTTTTTACAAAATCTTTCCATTTTGTAGAGGCTGCATTGCATTTTATTCTTTGTCAGACCAAAGTATGAGCAAAAATTTAATCCACAAAACCGGTGTATCTTATACTGCTGTAGCTGATAATACACTAATTTACTAACCAACCTACTACTAGTCATGCAGTGTCTCCTCCTCTTTATTATTGAAGATCATTCAGTTCAATAAAGAATAATCATCACTGATCAGGGACAGATACAGGGAGTGCATAATTATTAGGCAAGTTGTATTTTTGAGGAATAATGTTATTATTGAACAACAACCATGTTCTCAATGAACCCAAAAAACTCATTAATATCAAAGCTGAATGTTTCTGGAAGTAGTTTTTAGTTTGTTTTTAGTTTTAGCTATTTTAGGGGGATATCTGTGTGTGCAGGTGACTATTACTGTGCATAATTATTAGGCAACTTAACAAAAAACAAATATATACCCATTTCAATTATTTATTTTTACCAGTGAAACCAATATAACATCTCCACATTCACAAATATACATTTCTGACATTCAAAAACAAAACAAAAACAAATCAGCGACCAATATAGCCACCTTTCTTTGCAAGGACACTCAAAAGCCTGCCATCCATGGATTCTGTCAGTGTTTTGATCTGTTCACCATCAACATTGCGTGCAGCAGCAACCACAGCCTCCCAGACACTGTTCAGAGAGGTGTACTGTTTTCCCTCCTTGTAAATCTCACATTTGATGATGGACCACAGGTTCTCAATGGGGTTCAGATCAGGTGAACAAGGAGGCCATGTCATTAGTTTTTCTTCTTTTATACCCTTTCTTGCCAGCCACGCTGTGGAGTACTTGGACGCGTGTGATGGAGCATTGTCCTGCATGAAAATCATGTTTTTCTTGAAGGATGCAGACTTCTTCCTGTACCACTGCTTGAAGAAGGTGTCTTCCAGAAACTGGCAGTAGGACTGGGAGTTGAGCTTGACTCCATCCTCAACCCGAAAAGGCCCCACAAGCTCATCTTTGATGATACCAGCCCAAACCAGTACTCCACCTCCACCTTGCTGGCGTCTGAGTCAGACTGGAGCTCTCTGCCCTTTACCAATCCAGCCACGGGTCCATCCATCTGGCCCATCAAGACTCACTCTCATTTCATCAGTCCATAAAACCTTAGAAAAAACAGTCTTGAGATATTTCTTGGCCCAGTCTTGACGTTTCAGCTTGTGTGTCTTGTTCAGTGGTGGTCGTCTTTCAGCCTTTCTTACCTTGGCCATGTCTCTGAGTATTGCACACCTTGTGCTTTTGGGCACTCCAGTGATGTTGCAGCTCTGAAATATGGCCAAACTGGTGGCAAGTGGCATCTTGGCAGCTGCACGCTTGACTTTTCTCAGTTCATGCGCAGTTATTTTGCGCCTTGGTTTTTCCACACGCTTCTTGCGACCCTGTTGACTATTTTGAATGAAACGCTTGATTGTTCGATGATCACGCTTCAGAAGCTTTGCAATTTTGAGACTGCTGCATCCCTCTGCAAGATATCTCACTATTTTTGACTTTTCTGAGCCTGTCAAGTCCTTCTTTTGACCCATTTTGCCAAAGGAAAGGACGTTGCCTAATAATTATGCACACCTGATATAGGGTGTTGATGTCATTAGACCACACCCCTTCTCATTACAGAGATGCACATCACCTAATATGCTTAATTGGTAGTAGGCTTTCGAGCCTATACAGCTTGGAGTAAGACAACATGCATGAAGAGGATGATGTGGACAAAATACTCATTTGCCTAATAATTCTGCACTCCCTGTATGCATTTCATTTCTACCAAGCTTTATCTAGATACTTGTAACTAAAGGTTTATACTATATAAATCCATATATATATATTTTTTTTATGTTAGTAGTGTTAGTTTCTACCTACACCAAAATGCACATTACAACCACCTCCACTAATTTTGATTTCTACACCATTCTTTTCTGCTGTACCAAAATATGTTTTTCCTTAAGTTAAGAACAAACTCTTCACCACATTCTGTGCTTTATGCGGGCATTTTAAAAAGTGGGTAAAAAATAAAAAAATAAGGATAATGCAGTTATTATAATAATAAAAAATGTATAAAAAGTTACAGAAGGCAGTACTTTTGAGTGTTTTTATCACTTCCAGCTTACGGCTTCTTACTGCTTATTTATTTTATTTATTTTTTGTCCACTCTAGACTCTGTTCTCTTCACTTTACTAATTCACATTCTCCACACATTTCCCATTTTTTAGGCTTCAGGTCTCATACTTCGCATCTCTTCTGTATTGGCTTTTTTCTGCTTTGCCTCTCCTTGCACACCCCACCACTCTCCCTCCTTTCTCCCCTCTCTGCTCTGTGCGCCACATTCTCGCTGTGTGCACACCTCTGTGTTACTCTCGTGGCTCTCTTCAGCTTCATCTCCTTCTCACTCTCCCTCAGAACACTTTTAGGGACACTTTAACTGAAAGGGTGTGCAGAAGGCTATCAAAACAGCATTACGTCCATTGAACGTAAACTGAAAGTGAACATTACATTTTTCATTGCATAACTGACACCGCAAGCAGTTATCTGTGTAATGACCTTCATTTTGATTTTGCCATTTTTTTGTATATATTTTTGTCAAATTAGAAATCATTTCCATCGTGAAACTGTAACTTCTGTGTAGCAGGAAGGCAATGTCGCAAGCTAATCTAACACTGACAACTCAGTCACCATCTATCTACCTTTTTTGCTGTTGTACGAGGAAAAAAAATCAGAAACTAGATGTCCGTCCATTTTGTTTACCATTTATCAGCGTCCTGGCATGATGTGGGGTTATTTCCCAAGTAACTTTGGATTAGATGTCTTAGCCAAATTGCTAGTGTAAGCTAAAACCACATAATTGTGGTGTTCATAATGGAATGGCAGAGGAGGATTGTTAGGTACTTCCACAGTTTAAAGGCCCATATAAATTAACTCCCAGTGAGAATATAAATTACCAATCCAACTTTACAACCTTCTTCTGTGCACATTTATATTTAGGTATGTAGGTTTTTGCACACTGGCACGTTTTTATGTAATTTTGCCTCTATCGGCCCCCAATGTTAATTTTAATGCAGGCCAGGCCATTTTAAATCAAACATTCAAAATGTGATTAAAGTTCAGACTTTCAGCTTTATTTCCAAGGATTTGACAAGAGTATTTCATTAACTGTTCATGAACTGGAGACATTTTTATACATTGGCCAGGCCCATTTGATATTCATATTGATCTGATATAATTTTAAATATCAGTATTGTTTTTAATACTTGAAAATCCTTTGCAGTTAATGACTAGCTGAAGTAGAGAACCTCTGGGCATCACCAAATACTGTGTTTCCTCCTTTGAGATGCTTTGCTCGGCCTTTACTGACAGCACTTTTAGAGGGTCTTGCAGGGTCTCCTAGCCTTCAGCTGTAATTGAAAAAACATGTCCTACAAGGTTGCATTCAAGTGACTGATTTGGCTGTTAGAGAATATCCCATTTCTCTGCTATGAAAAGTATTTGCAATGATTTGGCATTAGGCTTAATCTCAGCAGAGTATATCGCCTTATACACTTCAGAATCCATCCTCCTACTTCTATCAGCAGTCATCAATAAACACGAATGACCTGTTCCATTAGCAGCTGTATATGAACATGCTGCCACCATACTGAACAGATGATGTGCTATGCTTCAGATGTGTGCATTTTTCTTTTCCATATTTTCTTTTACCACATTTCAATATTGATTTCATCTCCTCCAATTTAATCTTTAAAAAATAAGGGGCTGTGCACAAAAATTGGTATAATTGGTATAACAGTTAATAAAATGCTTTTTTTGTTTTGTTTTGTTTTTTTACATCCTTCCCACCCATTTTCGATATATAACTGAATCAGAACAGATGAAGCAATATTGAAATGTATTTGCTTTCTTTTATATAGCATTTTTCTTTTCTTTGCTAAATGAACTTCTTTATATTATTTACATGATCAAAATAAAAATTAACAAACAAAAAAAGAAAAAGTGAAAATCTGCACTTCAATAACATGTTGATTGTCTGCTGAAAACTCCACTGCGGTGGCATACAAAGTCATTAAAAATGTAATTCATTTTTAAAAAGTCATTGTCCAATGATTTTTTTAACCTAACTGTTAAGCTGTTTTGTTGTTAAATAAATTAATATAAAATGTGGTCTATAACTGAGATGGCAATGGCAGTGACAATGATAACTGCCTAATTGATTAAGAACAATCAATGGACTGGCTGAGCATGTTTATATGTCAACAGTTGCTTGGACTTCATTCTATATTTAGCTGGAGGTCATCGCAATCAGTTCTAGTGCTAAGCAGGTAGTGACAGTCTCATTATGTTGGGATCCCAATAATTTAAAAAAGTGAATGGAAGCACAGTAAGGCGGTAAGACTAGGACACAACGGCTGTATCCCAATTCAGGGTCTGCAGCCTTAAAGTACGCAGCCTTAACGGTCCACAAGGGCCGCGTACTCAAAGACCGCTGAGGCCGGAAGTGCGAAGCTTGTGAAATGGGTCAGTCTAGCCTCCGTCGCGCTGCCCAGGTTGCCTAGCAACCATGAAACTAACAGCTGGAAACGTTTCATACAGCATTGTTTGATAGAAATGAAGGAGAAAATCTTTTGTTCATTTGTTTGTTTGTTTCTACATAAGCTTTGATCATTCTCTGTAAGATTAAGCTCAGCTATTGAACAGCGTATATTTTAAAGTAAAGGCTTTAAAACCAAGTTAGTACAAACGTCACTAATGTCACATAACTTTGCCGACATGTGGCCAACAGTAATGTTCTAATGTTCTTCGTTATTAAACATTTGCACATAAATAAGTGACATAATATTCAGTACTTACTTAAAGTTTACTCTTCGGGCGCCCCTCATCCGCCGTTTTTTTTTTCAGCAAAATTATCCACACCCACCGCCGCGCTATGCATTCTGGGATATGTTGGGCCACGAAGTCTACACCGCCACATCCTTAAAATTCAGGGAAATGAAGGACGCATTTGAAGGCCGCATTTCAGGCAGCCTACGAATTGGGACAGCCTTCGTCGCGTCGCTGTGACGTAATCGGCCTTAAAATGCGGCCTTTAAGGCTGCAGACCCAGAATTGGGATACAGCCAAGGTATGCCAGTTTGGCCTTATGACCCTAAGGTGTCTCCTCCTTTGAGTGAACATCATTATGTCTGATGCTGTCAGTTCTGGGCCAGACTGAAGTGTGAGTACTCTATTCTTCTGGCATTGAGCTGTCAGATTCTCACTCACTCACTCAAGCAATCGTTTTCCAACTCACTCTGCTTTTCACTGTCCCTCTCCAACAAAGTCTCTCTCCATCATATGACAGGAGCAGACAGAAACAGATATTCCTTTCAACACAGACTGAAATGTAGTGATTAAGTTCTCTCATGTTTTTAGTAATAATCATGCTGACTATAACATATTGTAGGCAATTTTTATTCCAGGTTGAGTGTGGTATGTATCTTGGCAGGTTATTGCCAAGGCTTCCATCTAGAGTAGTAATTCATCGATAGACTGATATTACTTCCAGTTACCTATCCCAGCTACCATAGGGCAAGAGGAAGGGTGGCCCATGACCGTGAAAGCAAGCTCTTCACACACATGACTGACTGACAGACTGACGGATTTAAATAAGGGCAAAAATGATTGATCGAATTTAAATTATTCTGGGCCCTGTAGAAATAAAAAAGGAAAAAAATGCCATTCATTAAATTATTAACCGGTAGCACTACACGGTTTGCTTGTAGAAAGCAGCAGCTCCCTTGTTTTGATCAGGCTCTAAGATGTAGTGAACCAACCCTTAAATAAAAACACCATCCTACAGCTGAGGCAGATTAGAAAAGGAAAAATGATGCCCAATGCATGATGCAACAGAGAGTTTTTTGTGCTGTGAAAAATAATTTCAGGTGAGATATAATTGCATTTCTCAGCAATGAGCACTGAAAATGATATAAGGCAGCAGAAATTGGAATACGTTGTTCAGAAGAAATAGCAGTCAGTCATACAGTGTGTAGCACTGTAGAGCTTTTTTTTTTTCCAAAGAAATGACATGTTTAAGTTCACTGGGAGGACAGGTAGTATTTTACCAAAATGAGATGCAATAAAAGCTGGCAGCTGAAAGCCTTTCATATGCCATATTACATAACATAATCATCAATTATATGGGATCTGGGTGTCTACAGCAGAACACAAAATTGAAAATTGTGGGGTTTTTTTCTTGATATTAGGATAAAAAAACAGTTCATAAACTAAAATTTGACTAAAAACCAAAATGGCCAGGAAACATTTAATTTTTAAACTCAGTCTGGCTCATTTCTTATAATTGAGCCTGAGGTCATTTAATATTCTTGAGCTCACACAGTATGAGTAAAGAACTACTCTTCTTATTGCTGGCCTGATAGATATGCATGGAGATACAGTGCACCCTACATGGGTGAGATGTCTTCTTTATAATTAAACAGTCAGTGGTGATATATGACCATCAGTGTGGTAGGTCATGGAGGTATTTTAGGCAGTTGTGTCTATTCTAGAATCAGGGGCTACGGAAATTAATTTTCACCGTGCATATGCGGGCACAATTTTTGCCGGGAGTGAGGACGTTTTCAATTATCACATTAAAGTTCAAACGAGCTACATTTTAATTGCTCTGAGGTTTAATTGTTTCAGTCACCTTTTAGTTTCTATAATTTTACACATGCATGTTATTGCGCCATGAATACAAATTCAGCTGTAATTAAAGTTACTGGTAGGAAGTAGCTGATAGAAACGGGTAGAAACTGATACAAGGTTGCAAGTGGACATATATGGATTTATTTAAGAAGCTAATTGGGTCTTTAATAAAGCTTATTTAAATCACCACAGCTTACAGTGTATTACTTTACCTATAGCCACACATCATAAAAGAGTGGTTTATATATAGTTTCAGGCTCAACTTGCTCAGTTTCAACATGTGGACTGCAAAAAAGCAATGAGAATCACTTTAATTAAAGTTACAAAACTAATTACGCATTGTACATTATTTAAGGATTTCTTCTTTGTCGTCTTTAGTACTTATTCTCTTTTTTTATTTCTTTTTTATGTTGTATCCAAACCACTATACTAAGCCATGGTCATAATTCCATCTCTGTAGGTGTAGATAAAGTGAAATAGAAAGCAAGATGAAAAGTGTGTCCTTATTGATAATGAATATTCTCTGCTAGATAATCCTTACTGAGAAATGCAGTGCTAATGTTTATGTGTGTTGCTCTTAAAAGAGAAAAGCAAGAGGTGCCAGTTCATGTCATTGGGTTAAAGATGTGATCCATATGGCAAATGTTGCAGGTGCCCAGGTTTGAGTCTACTCCATGCCGTTTTGTCCCTTTTCTTTCTTCATATTTTTCTGTTTCCTCTACTGTCCTGCCCAGATAAAAGGCTAATGTGCTCAGCAAAATTAAATATAATAAATTATCATGATTCTTAAAAAAATATACATTTTGTTTAAATTGTTTGAATGTATCCATACTGCCACAATTAGTTTCAGTTTGTGTCCAGGATGTCTGTGAAGGTTGTCAGTCATCCAAGTCATTGTAGTTTAAGGAGCTTGGAAAGAAAATGGTCTAGACTTCTTTAAGTTTCCTTGAAGACGTTTCGTTTCACCTCTCATCCGAGAAGCTTCTTCAGTTCTAAGAGCAAGTGGTGGAGATTTGAACCTTATGGGAGTGTCCCCAAGAGGGTCATGGACCCCCTATTGATCCTCTACCTAATCACACAGGTGTGGGTCACAATCAGCCAAGGTTTCGGGTGAACCCATTGTGAAACCTAGCCCCACCCTATCATGTGATTTACTCAGGTCAAATGGCCCAGGATGTGAGTGGGCATTAAGGCGTCTGGGAAGGGATCTCAAAACTGGATTATAGACAGACGTGTCATAAGCCACCCCCTCTGTTCAAAGATGGTCATTCACAGTGGACATAGATAGTTTCTTTCACCATCTGTCTTCTCTGTCCAAAATGTGAACACTGCCATTGGCATCCTGCTTTTATGAAGTGGCTGTTTGGTCACTCCAATGTAGAGGTCTGAGCATTCCTCTCTACACTGTACAGCATACACTACGTTGTTAAGTGTGTGTTTAGGAGTTTTGTCTTTGGGATGAACCAGCTTTTGTCTGAGTGTCTGGCTGGGTCTGAAGTTCACTGAGGTGTACGTTGTGTCTAGTAATTAATAAATACTGTAATTCACATATTACCAATTGAAAGGAATTGAATTGTATGTATGCAAATGAATTTTATGTACGTATTCTACTGTATGTAAACATTATTTAAATCTTCCTGTAAATTTAATAGTAAGTAGTACTACAGTATTATATATTAAGCTTGCAGTGGTTCTCAATGAAGTCCCCAAATTGTTTTGACGCTGGTTTCCACCAAACTAGCCATATGACATAATATTAATAAACTAAAGAAAAATGGTCTCAAATTGTTTAACAATGTGCTTTTTTTAGTGAGTACCACTGCCACAACATAATGGCTCATCTCAAAGAAGCTTCATTTATTTGGTGAATGCATGTCCTTCTTTTCTTTTACCGAGTCTCATATGATGATAAAATATATTCATGCTTAGTCATGCAACAATATTTAGGTTTTGAGAGAAGATTGGGAATTAAATGTGGATCCATCCAGTAAATGCTTATCCACATCAGCTTTGTCAAGTGTGCACCCTGGACCGGTCCCCATTCATTCACAGGGGCTGAATAATTAAATGTGAAACTTAAAAAATGAAAAGTGTTGATACAAATTAAAAATAATAACTCTTTAAAATAAGTTATATATTTCAATAGTAAGAGTAATATAATGTAAAGTGCATAAATTATTTCAAGCTTTTTAGGGTACAAAACAAGGAACTGAAATAAGAAGCAAAAATAACTATTTAAAACATGAATTAAAAAAATACCATTAGGATACAATGTTCTTCAACGTTCTTCTTTTATTATTTATCTACATTTACATAGAATTACCACATTTAGCCTTCCGGCAGAAAGCCTTAAAAGCAAACCTCTCCTATGTGCCCATGGCTTGATGGAAACCTGCGGTTAACCAATTGACCCACACTCAAGATTTGATATGCTTTGGATCCAAAATACATTTCACCACAGCACAGTAACTTGCACCATCAAGCTTAAATTTGGTGCCCCTAGCACAAACTTGTCCACAACTGAAAGATTACAGATTTCTGCTCTTAAATTCAGGAGGCTGTTGTGCATTACAGGAGCGCTTTAGGGTCTAACCAATTGTGAAGTCATTTAAGTTGTCTAAAGACAAGCCATGTGGCACTGTGCCTTTTTCGGACAATTACCAAGTCTTACCCTCCACTAACAGTGAAAGATTTGCTAATAATACAAGTAGTGAGCAGAGCAGATTTGGCGTTCAACCAATGTGGAGTTGAAGCCTGACAGACATTTAGCTGTCAGAATTATCTTTGGCTACTTGGCAGAGGTCTGCCGGCACAAGAACACAGTGCTGTAACTTCATATGATACTCACCTAAATCCTCAGTGTACACTGCCTTGGGGAGTTGCCTTTAGTTTCGTATACTGCAAAATTTCTTGTACCCATAACCTATATGTAGACCTATTATACTTTTCAGGACTCCCACAATGTCATTCTGATATTTGAGGTCTTCTGAAATGTGACCTACAGGATTGTGCTCTTTTTGTGAGTGTCCTCCCACACTTTTGAATATCACAAACTAATATCATACTGACATCCCTGGGTTAGATACCATCTCCATTACTGTCTTGAACAAAGTCTATATGTGGGAAACACTGTATGAAGTTATTTTACATTTTATAAGCTTTTTTCTCAGTTTGAAGTTTGGAGTCAGTTGAATGGCAATAAATTAAAATTGAAGACTGACGTCCATTGTTTTTGTAATAGACAATCATCAATATTCAATATAACAACACACCACATGATAGTTTGCTGCTACTCTAAGTGGCACACACGAAACCCCCCCCCCCCCAAAAAAAACGTTAGTGTTCTCCTTTCTCCAACATGCAGTCACATTGGGGTGACCCAGTCATCCACTGGGACACTAAATGTGTCTAGTTGCACATTTAGATTGTTCCCATTGTTCCTATTCCGAGCATAGTTCCCAACACCTGCTGGAAGTCATGGGGTCTTTTTGCCCTTTCTCTTCAAATAGTTTTACCTTGCATGTCCCTGTAAGGGTTAGAACGGAGGTTCGAAAGTTTGTATAAGTACAAAGTAGGGAGCAAACAACAAATCATAAATAAAATATAACCACACAACTAAAACAATCAACAGAGACTGATGAGCCACTTGAACAAAATTGCATTTAAACTTTAAATATTCTGGGGAGGAAGTCAAAGGCTGTGTTTAGGATGGTTCTATCACCACTTTTTGATGACAGTGTTGTTGGCAAACTCTATTTTGACTTATTTTTCTAAACTTTATGGCTGTAATTATGCTGTCCCCTTGACGGGATTAATCTGACACAGCTTCTTTCCTGGGGATACGTTTAATGGATCTCGACTTTAATTTCTGTTCTTAAATGTGATGAAGGAGGTTTTCCCAGGTGTTGAACGATTGTTATGGTGCCAGGCTAACTAAGAATTACACAACATTATATTCAATTGTGCAATCATTCAAATGTACAAGGTCTATAGTGGTGCAGGCCTACCATGTTGCATTCATCAGCCTCATAAAATGTGACTGCCATTAACAAGATGGTGTTTTAACCCTCATCCAACTGACATATTTAACCAACATGGACCATTGCCAAAGAATATTACTAACAAAACTATTTTTCTTCTCTCGCTATTTAATTATGTCTTCTAAAGAACATTTTGTTATTATGATTATTATTTGTGCTAATTTAATTAATCTTGAAAGCTATACTTCTGTATCATATAATTTGCAGCTCTTATCCAAAATACAATCAACATTATTACTTTAATGTTATTTGCCGTCCTTTGATTCTAGTATTAGTTTTCAGTAATTTCAATTAAACATTATTTATGTTGGATTTATATGATGAAACCAATCTAAATCATTTTGACCACAATATAAAATAATTGAAATAAACAGATGATAAACACAACGCCAAATGGCAGCCAATTCAGACATGTAATCTCTCCAGCGTGTTCTTGGTGTGCATCAAAGCCTCGTCCCAGTAGGTCTTGTCAGAAACACCTAGGAGGTGTCCAGAAGGCATCCTGAATCGTATTGTTTTGGATGCTACCCAAAGCTCATGGCCATAAGACAGGGTAGGAATATAGATTGATCTATATCTCAACAGCTTCGCTCTTAGACTCAGCTCTCTTTTTATCACAACAAACTGGTATAGCATCTGCACCAATCTTTTTCAATCTCCTACTTGTGAACAAAGTCCAGAGAAACTCCTCCACTTGGGGCAGCAACTCATCCCTAACCCAAAGTGGGCACTCCACCCTTTTCCCTGGCTAAGAACCATGGGCTCAGACTTAAGGTGCTAATTCTCTTCCTAGCTGCTTCACACTCAACTGCAGACCACCCCAAAGCCGAAGGTCACCGTCTAATGAAGCCAAGAGAACCACATCAAGTGCAAGAATGAGAGACTAGATTCTGAGTCTATCAAATCTCATCCTCTATCAAAAGGCGGTGCCAAACAATTCTGTCCATAAATATTATCAACAGAATCAATCAAAAGAGACCGCACTGGTGGATACTGAGTCTGACTTACTGCTAGCAATGTAAAACCAAGTTCTCACTGCACTTGTATAGGGACCAGAAAAGAAAAAAACCACTACAGGCAGTTATAGAACAGACATTTTCCTCATGCTATGGTCAAGCATGCTGGCATGTGACAGGAGCAAATAGCTGCTACCTTCATATCGTTGTTTCAGGAGGAAAAGAGTACATTTTCCAACAAAGCTTTGAACAGTTACATCAGCAGGTGGAGTTTTCCTCATTCCCTGGAGGGTCATTACTGCTGAGATTGGGGCTTGCAATACAGCAACATCAGCTCTCCTTTTCATGTGTAGGATGACCTGAGAATGCCCCAGCGGTCACAGGTAGATCCAGTGATGTCTCCAACTTTCTGATAACTTCCAGTTTGGGAATTTTCCCAACCAGGTGATGAATTCAACAGTGAAATGTTTCTTCTTGAGTGTGCCCCCACTCCCCCTTTGGTTCTGTACGATGCTTTAATTTAGGACCAGCAGCAAACATGAACTGAAAATATCATTCCAGTTATTAAAACTGCAGGGCATGAAGAGAGCAAAGTGAACCAGAGCCAAATTCACACACTTGGCCAAATAAAGATGATTCTGATTCTGCACACACTGAATAGGGTGCTTTTAACCGTGGTCCTCTGGCACCCGAAAACATTTGTATTTTCAAAAAGCACTAATCAAAGCAGACATAGAAAAAAATGTGATATTATTAGGAACAAAATAATAAGTCACAAAAGTTTGAAATGAAATGGGAAAAAAGTGAGGTACGAGGAAAAAAAATTATATATACACCTCTGGGGTAGAGAATGACTGACTGCGTTCTTTTCAGACGGGCTCAATCTACACCTTGCTATTTTTTTCCTTTAAATCAATGAATGACATGCTCAACCTGCTTTGAGGGACTTGTCAGTAGCCACAGAAACAATTAAAGGGCAATTTTAAGTAATTCATCTGCAACGTTTCCTGCTCCAATCTGATTAGACAAAATTCATTCCAATGTTTAAGTTAATACAGACAAACCAGATAAAGATAGAAAACCAGTCTTTCTCCCAATTGCATTAAAAACAAACCTTAAAAAACAAACCCCTTAGAAGTTCAAAAATGTTATTTTCATGCCTAAGAAAAAAATCCTGATTGAGGTTGTCATAATTCATGCATGAAAAGGTTAACTAACTAACTAACTAACTAACTAACTAACTAACTGTGTACTCACACCAGGCAATCCATACTGGGCACATGGACATTTGACCATCAATGTTCAGTCTGTTCGATACATCTGATCGCTGCTTGCTGTGATCAGGGCAATTTGATAAGTGAATTATGCTCTGGCCCTCTTGAGGAGGTGGGCACATCTACACCCAAGCTTGAAATTACTAATGCTTCCTCAACAGCTGCCTCCAAAAAAAATCCCTGTGTTATATAATTAACAGACCGTACATATGAGAGAACAATGAGCTATCATTCCCCAATTAAGCCACAAAACGCATAAAATCATGAAATTCATTTTTATAAAGAGCATTTGTTTTTGTGAGAGGCAGAGTGAGTCCTGTTTTTTCCTAAGTTACACCAGAAACACATTTTTGACTCATCTGGACGAAGCACCAATGAACTCATGCCATGTGCCCCCCCCCCTCCATAATTCACAAGAATTGTTTCTCCTCTTAGAATGATGATCACATCACACACAAGAATGATCACCTAATGGGTTTTCACCCAAATTGTGCTCAAGGTCAAGTTCAAGGTTAGGTTTTTCTAATTTTAAGGGCACTTTTCATGACACAACTTTTTCACAACATGACCTTCATGCCCACTCCTTAAAATTTCAACCAGTTCTCACTACTGAAGTACAACAAACCATTTAGCAAAGCCATTAACATAAGAGTCGCACTGCTAATAAATTTTGCATGCACAAAATGATACAGGCAGAACTTCATGAAATACCAAATGATGCGATAGCTTGAAGTAACTCTTCATATTATTCATATCCTGTTAGATAGTGATGGCCATGACCTTATTGAGCTTGATTATGAAGGGAGTGATCGTATTGGTTGGATTATTACATTAGGAAGGCATGACTGGCCATACTTGGGGCCTTCCTGTCATCATTATGCTAACATCAGTAATGTGGTCAGTGCTGTGGTAAAAACAATATGAAACATTTTTATACATATTTCCATGGTTTTTATGGAAGTACTACAATGTAGTCATAATACTACTGAACTCAAACACTTTAATTTGGTAGTGAACAAGGTTATTTTATCCTGGAGATGACTATTTGCAAGCTTTCTTGACTTCTCAGTGGATTTTAATTCTCATAAGTTTATGCAAAAGAGATAACCAATGACAAGAAAACACATCATTTTCATTCCGTATTTCACGCGTTACAAAAACTACTAACTTGTCATGGATTCTGAGCCATATGAACTACTACATCACTGAACCTCTGGTTTACTGCACATACATATGCAGTACTATGCTGGTATTTCTTGCACTCTGAGCATGAAAATGAGGATGGTAGTACACTTGGGCCAACTGTAAAAAGTCTCATTTCCTTTAATTAGTCCGAAAGGAGGGCAGGGACCTTATTATTCACTATAATCTTCTACAGCAAGTGACACCACACATGAAAAGGTCAAGGTGTTCTTTATATGTTCTGCTTGATCCTGGCTCTGTCTCTTACTTGTATCCATAGGGGAGCGAATGGTACAAGCAGTATTTTGTGAAAGCTTCCTGGCATGATTCCCGCATGCTCTCATTCATAGCTGCTCTGTTCCTGGAATTCAGCAGGATACTAAACACATGATCAGGTGTTCTGGTGCCGCTTCAAGGACTGTGCCACTGTCATCATGGCTTAGGTCCAGACTTTGGTTGTGACATGAGCGTAGAAGGATAATATTTATTTTGTTTTCTGTTATTCTTCTTTTGTTCTGTTGTTCTGAATTAAGTGAATGGACCTCCACAGAATTATGTGTGTATATGTAAAAATCTTTGTTATGATTATACATTCTTTATTTACATATGCTTTGGCAACAACCCAGTGTACAGTGATTCATAGCCATCTGTATTTTAGAAGCTGAGAATGTCATAGTTTCCTACCCACATGTAAAGACTCTATATGGCAGCTCTTCAGCTGCAGTTTTAACAGCTTACAACACCAGTAGGAATGAAGAGTGAAATAGCTTCTCTATATTTACACTGCCTACAGGCAATAAATGTTAACACCTTTACCACTTCAAAGGCCCCTGGTAAATGTAAAGTATTCTAGCGTAAAGTAGAAGTTCAATAACAAACAACTTGCAGCTTTAAAATAACTTACAGTTGTTAATTTTTTATGTTATATTTTAAACATAAGCCAGGTAGAAGTCTACTATTAATTGTAAGGGCAGGTCCTTTTTGCAACAAGAAGTGATTAATACAAATAAATAAAATTCAGTAAGTAAATAATTCAAGCAAGCAAGTGGTTACAATTATGCTACAGTATACTGTTTATCAGGAAATGCTGGGTTTGGAGTGGTAAGACTCACATCCAGACATAGAAACACGACCTTCTTTGTTTAGGTTGTATTTAGATTAAATTCACTTCTTAAAATCTGATTATTATTTTAGTACTAAGGTGTAAATTTTTCTGTAGAAGTTTTGCATGTGCCGTCATTTGCATTTTAGAGCTGGTATTAGAGGACATGATATCCGGTAGCAATCGTGTTCAATAATTCATAAGTTGTTTACACTGAAATTATCAGTGTTATTTCCCCCCACAACCCCTATATTCTGCTGCACTGTTGGGTGCAGCAGTCATTATGGAAAAAAAGACTACTTTGTTTGTATTTTTCACGTTCCTACTCATCTGGATAGAAAAAGACAAAAGTAACTATTTCGCTGACACAGCAGTATCAGTTAAAATTTAGTAGAATTTTTCAAATTGCCACTATCTGTCTTAACTAATATTTAACCATTTAGCATTTTTACATTTATATTTTCATTTTCTTACTAATTTTTTTCTTTCTCATCTCCTTCCACCTCACGTGAAGCCTCACTCCTAAACTGAAGTTAGCTGGCTCTTACAATTACAAGAGCCAGCTAAACAATAACATAACATTATGAGCTAATTTTAGACTTTAGTATCCTAAGCTTTTTTAATTACTTTCCCTATGATCAACAGTTTGATTACACTCTCACATTGCATGAGAGTATTAATATTAGTTTTATTATTTGCTAAGTGCGAGTCTGCCCACATTAGGTCCCCTTCTAAAAAGTTTCAGTAACAGTGGCAAATAGCAGTAAACAGGAGCTAACAGCAGCTAATTAACTCACCTTAGTATCACTGTCATCAATCCCACATGAGCTATATTGACTCAGGTAAATCCCTGAGTGACCGTGGTCCACGCGATCCAGTGACTACAGTTCCAGTGACTGAGGTTTGTTACTTATCCTGACACGAAATTCTGATATGCATCCAAAGATTTGAAGGGCTTCGGATCTCGTCCAGTATAATTCGAGGGGTTGTTGATAACATAATGATATAAATTGTTTGGCGTGAAGTCAGGGAGAGTGCCAGGGTTGCACTTCACAGCATCAGTAAACATACTCAGAGGAAGTAAGTAAACATCCATTTTAGTCCTCCCCTTGCCCAATTTCTCCACATGACAAGTAAAATGTTTGCCATGAAAGTGTTTTTCTCCCTTTAAGAGAGAATATACACTGTTAACTCATAGTTGCCATAGTTTATTTCTTCTGCATAATGTTTAGTAGGCTTTTCACTTACCTGACGTGTCAGGATTGTTACATGTCCAAAATGGCCAACAGAGATAAGCAGTCACGTGTCTGCAAAATCCCCTCCTTTGGATTATTCTTGCTTAAAAATAAATAAATAAATACAAATGTACACATACCTCCACAAGATGTTGTGAAGGGGTTTTCTTAACAAAAGAAAGAATGCTGTGACCAACCACTTTATAGTGTTGCTGATTTGGGCAGCGCTTTACTTCTTTTGAAGAATGCACCACATTGTGGCTTTTTGCTATGTCTCTGGCAGGTTTATTTCGTTGTTTTTTGCCTAATGATCACCTCCTTCACTCTTTGTACCTTAGACTGAGGTACAACATTTAACATTTTGACTCCAGATCTTTTATTCTTTATTTTTCATGAAAAAGTAAAGGAACAGACCTCAACCGGCCAATTGTCCAATTAGTGTGGAGCCTGTGAAAATGGGGGACTAGATATGAAAATGTAAAAACAGATTTAAAAATCCCCTGAAGTGGTGTACAGAGGGGGAAAAAATAAAGAATATATGTAACATATTACAAAAAAATATAGACCTCGTTATGCACAGCACTTAGCTGTCCCCTCTTTCACACACACAAACACACACAGAGAAAAGGTAAGTAGGGCTTTAAAACACAAACTGTTGTAGTGGAGTACTTGTTTGGTTGGGCAAAGTGTCGTGACCAAAGCGAATTAGTTTTCTCAACATTCCCAGTTGTACAGCAAGTAAAAGAGGGAGGAAGCTATTTATAGTTTACCTTTGGAGAGACAAAACTCAAGTGGCTGCATCTCCCCATCTTTGGTTTTTCCCTTTTTCTTCTCACTATTCACTCACCTTCATCCGTCTCCGTCTGTTGCCTGGGTAACAGTAACTGATGAAGGCTCGGAGTTTTGGGGGACAAAAGAAAAAGTGTGATGTGGATGAGAGAGGCTTATTGAATAACCTTGTCCATGTATGTGAATGGTTGTGTGCGTGCATGAAGAGATGCTTTCATGATGTAATTTGAGAGAGAGTGCGTAGAAGTGGACAATTGCTTACTTATATGTGCGGAGCACCTGCACGTCTAGATGACAATTTAATGTAAATGTATAAAATGGCTTGAGCAATGAGCTATTGTTTGTAAGGTTCTTTGTATGTGAGTGGATGTAAATTTCAGTTCTTAGAACATGTAATTGCAGTGCATTACAGAGAACAATCAGTAAAGCAGTTTCTTAAGTAATGCCTTAGCTGCAGGGACGGCATCTACTAATTTCAAGCTCATTTCTGGTTCTATAACTGGAATGTACTAGATTTATAGCATTTCATACAAAAGCCACAAAAGTTGAGAAGTTGAGAAGTTTTTAGGGTGCACTGTCTTGTCCTTTTGTCCAAACCTACATGAATCACAGCCATACTAAAACTAAGCAAAGCTTCAGAGCAAGCAGGAAGACATTCACTGCAACCGAAAAAGGTTTCTTTTGCTGAAGAGTGTCGTTATATATTGATGCATCACTTTAAAGACATGTACTCTTGGGTGGCAGACACATTTTTCTCCTTTCCTCATTCTGTATCTCATTATTGATTAATCCCAATTCCTGCTGTTCTTTTAATGGCCCCTCAAAGTACTGTAACTGGAAAAAATCCCTTTAATATATATTTGAGCTGCTTGTTTTTCTCCCTTCAGTGCTAATGATAGCAGATGTGTTTTATTCAAAGCCATTAATGACTCAAGCACCAATTTGAAACATCTGTGCTATTTGAATTGGATTTGAAAGTGATATTAAGACCCCTGACATCTATTAGCATTCTATAGGCAATCACATTCATTAGATATTTTCTCTGCAGGATAGTACATTTTTATTTCCCCACCTTCTCCTAAGCCAAATTTAAAGGCAAGTCAGGCCAGGTCTGGGCTACAGTAAGTGTAAGCAAGTGTCAAAATGCGCTCTTTACAGGACATGAAATATACTTTGTGGAGCTGGCATTGAACTGAGGAGACATTGCTGTGATATGTGAAGCAAGAGAAGAGACCAGCAATAGGGTGTTTGGGGGTGGGGAGAGCGGGAGTGAGGGTGAAAGTGAGTTTTTGATTGCATCTGGCACAAATGGACAAAGACTACCTTCCCCTTCAGCTGCTGGCGCTTGCTGACAGGTCTACTCGCGCAAGCTGTTGTGGTAACACTTGGCCGACAGCTGCAGATACAAATAAAGGCCTCACTTCAAGCGAAATGACAGGGGATATAACAAGGGCTGAGGCCCCAGCTGCCTCTGATACAAGTAAACGGGCTGGAGCACCCTAACATATAAAAGCATCTATAATCACACATAGCTCCATAGCACCCGCCAGCTTTCAAGGCAAGAATATGTCTTTCTCTAGCAGGAGGCAAAGTCATTTATTTTTCAGATTTAGCCTTGTGTTTTATTATGTTAAATACCACACAGTCGTCGCTGATGTCACCACAAAAACAAAATAGTCCTAGTAAACCTTGGGAAAAAAATTAGGGACCAACAAAAAAATGTGTGTCAACCATTATTTTCCCACATGCTGCTCTTTACAAATATGTACCATTGTCCACACTGTGATGCTTTTATCCTTACACAGGAGAAAATCCATTCTCTGACACTTTCACTACTCAGCCTTTGCTGTTTTTTTCAATCAAAGTCACCCCAAGAGTCTCATTGTTCAGACCCTCTCACTACCTTCTTACCAACAGCTTTAGCAACTCAGGCCCCATGTACACTAACAGCACTGCAAATATTAGCAACACATTTCTAATCACATATTATTTTTTTTGCCATGCTACAGCAAATGAAAGAGCCATAATGTGGTGTGGTTGAGTGAAGTGGGGGTTTGAAAGTGGGGTAGGCATTGTAGAATTTTTTTATTCATTTTTTTTCCAGAAGTACTAATTTCCCGCAGTAATGAACAGGCAGCGGTGCATGGTCATCAGGCAATTATATTTGGTTACCATGCAAACAGTGAGCATGACGGGATGTTGTTATACTGAGAAATAGACCCAGGGTCCATGACAGTGGTAGTGAAATACTAGCTATTATCTAAATGCAGAGACATTTTTAAACATGCGTAATTTTACAATACACAATGTTTTAGTTTTTTGGGGATGCTCTCATGAGTAGAACATTCAATTATCCTTTTTGTGTTGGTTTTTCAACACTTTTTTTCTGGTTGTTTTAAATTGCAGTTTAAGGGATTCCATATCATCTGATTTATGCTGCTTATTTTGTAATGTGCAAAACTACCTGAGCAAAATGTCATCGTTTATAAATTAGGAAAAATAGAAAGAAATAATAAAATAAATATAACCGAATGCCTTTGATACATACCATTGGGGTGCAATGGTATATACTTCCAGAGCTGAAAAAAACAAATAATACCAAAGTGACAAAAAACTGCAGATCCTCTAGGTGTCCTCTAGGTTGTTGGTTGACAGGTGTCCAAGGAGTCTGCTGGGCCTTATCCACTACTCAGAGTCACTGAACTGGACTTCGTCAACGTGGCATGACCCTATTGCATCTGACTAATATTCTAGCTTCCCTAAAGTGTGTATTCCAGTTGTGGTGAGAGAAATTCTAATTTTCTTTAGTGCATTAGTTAGAATAATTAGGTGATCTGTGCATTACTGTGTTGCACTTCTCCAGTTTATGAATGCAGCTTGCTAACTAAGCAAGCTAGTGCTAGCTAATAAAATAGCACTGGTGTCTTTTGGCTAAACCTATTTAAAGTTCATGAATTGCAGACAGCATGTAGGTTTGAACGCCACTAAAGAACAAACACAATGGAAAAAAAATGGGAGATAAACACAACACTAAGGGAAACCAAAACAATCTTTTTGTAACTGCTCATCTGCGGATCTGATATGTTATTTATCTGTGTACTCTAAGGTCTATAATGCAGACCTTATCATTTAGTAAAAGACTGAAGAAGAAGATCTCTCAGGTAGATTGTTCATCTAGCTGAAAGAGGAAGTTGTGGGTGCAGGATGCTAAAGGTCTTCCTTTAGTTGCAGTGCAGGTGGGAGGAGCGCAAATCACCCCTAATTCAGTGGTGTAATTCACAAAGCTACGGCTCAAGGTAGCATTATCTGCCATAAAATCTTTTCCCTCTGTGTGACAGATCCCTGTGGTATGTTAAAGGCGAAGACAGAGAGGCGTAGTAATGAAGGGATAGGAGAAGGGATAGGATCTAAGACAATGTAGGAAGGGGTGGGGAGAAAATGATGGTAACATGTATTCATTCCCATGGAGAGAAGGACAAAATGGAAAGGTCGACCTGGTGCTTTCCAGTTAAGCTGTAGAAGATTTTAATTCAGTTTTCAATCACAGTGTAATCAGATTTTATGATTAGGTAGGGACTTTTGGTCACTGTAATTTCTCTAGTGATTTACATGGCTCGAGCTGAGGACTGGACTGGAAATTATTTTTCACTTTCGGATAGATTTTTTCACTTCTATCAAAAATCTTTACCTTTCCAGTCGATTTAAAACATATACCTTTGCATAAGCCTTATAAAATGTTATTTTTCAATTCATAGTTCTCAACAACAGCACAAGTCTATGACAGCACGTAGTCTTAATCCCAAATGACTCTGATGTTCAACAGTTTGTGCATACTGTTGAACATCAGAGCTTCCCCTGACCTAGTAAGTGAATTATTACATTAATTAATTAATTAATGATCGAGACAAGCAGCTGTTACATACAGTATAATGCCACTGATAGAGATTTGTACCATATAATTTACCCACTTATTTTAGGAAGCCTGCTATGCTTTGCATTACCAGGAATGAAAGAATTACTATAAGTATTTCTTAATGAAACCCAGTAATAGACAGGCATGTGATTTCCAAGGTAAATAATTGGAATGGGAACATTCATCTTGTCATTCACACTGCAACTTCTACTTGGACATAGAGAATGGAGAGCAGATGCTAGGGCACATGCCACTTTAACTTCCTGCTGGGAGAGAGGGATAGTGGGAACAGATACTGCGCAGGGAGGAGGTTGACAAATAGAAGATGGTGACAGAAAAAAATGGAGTGAGAGGGAAATGATGTTTAGCCTTTGCAGACTCTGTGTGAAAGACAATGGCATAAACACAAAAACAGTCCATTCAAGCAAGCCCAAATATATTACAAGTACATACTTGGATTTGTGTGTTGTGGTTGTGATAGCTTGAGTATTGTCATCTGTAGGATAATGCGTACATGTGATCTCTTTGTTCTTTAATCTTGAAATTGATCAATCTTTTGACTGCAAGCAGTTTAGCGTGTGAGTATTTCAGTGTAATTTACTCTTAAGTATGCAATAAAGGTTGTTTTAGTCCAACCTTCCTTTGTAGCAGGAGGTGGCTGATTACTGGGGTTCAGTGAGCCACTGCCTCTCCTATGCACAGATGGTGGCTAAACCACAGAGCATGTGTTGCATGTGTTGGCTCTGCATCGTGTTGTTTCACTGCATAAAGAAGCTTATTAGGATCATTAGGGAGTTATGCTTGTCAAGTACACATAAAAGTCAAAAAATTTAAGGCTCTGTAGGAGCTATTGAAGCAAGAGAGTGGAGAGTGGTTCAAGTGAGGGGGCGAGTGAGAGATGGTGGAAGGCTCAAAACTAATCAGATATGTAGTTATTAGATATTTCTTTTTACAAAGATAAGGTATTTACAGTTAATCTTTCTTTAATCCTTTACTTTTTAAAAAAAAAAATGTAATGTGCATCTGGTTAGACATCTGCTGTTGCAGATTACTTTTTCCTATGAATGGGCCAAAGAGAAGTGACACATCTGAGATATCCATGGTGACAGTGCTATTTTGGTCCTCAACAGAAGCAATGCCATCAGATTGAGAGTCGTAAGAATTTTACAGAGATTAGATAGAACAACAGAAATTGCTACATACTTTATTATTGCTATGCATGCTTGAGTGCAAATCTGAACACCAAACTCAGATGCAAAAATCATAATAAATGCTGACAATGCATTTTGTAAGGAAGCTAGTCAAAAAAAGGCTCTTGTCCAAAGACTTCGGACAACATGCGAAATAGCCATTTCACTCACTCTTCGTGATGTCTTCTCAGGTAATAAAAGTAAATATGCTGCGCTTATCATTTATGAAAGTGTAATAATAATAATAATAATGAACAGGAAATTGCAGTGGAAATAGCGTATGCAAATAGTCTGATTTCTTAGCTACATTATTACAACACATCTGTTTATCTCACCACTCTTAAGAAGACTGACAGCTCAGATTAAACGAACAAACAAAAGAATCTGACAGCATTGTATTGTATATTTTAAAGCATAACAAACCCCTGACTGGGCATGTTGCTGCTCCTTTCATTAGCTCTGTTGTCTGTAATTAGTCAGTGATTGAATATATTTAATGCACATTCACTACAATCAAGATTAATAATAAAGTCTAATGAGATTTTGTTTTGGGGTTCTTAACCTCTCGACTGTCTGCTGCTCAAAGTAGTCATATTTTTTCCAGCCAAATATGTATGATGCCACCATATTCAAGCTCCCCTGTAAACTGTCTCGATTGAGCTTTGTCTGTTTTTTTGTTTTGTTTTTTTTATAATAGTGAAATACATAAACTGCTTCTTGTGTCCATATCGATTTAGAAGACACAGACATCTTCTCTAATGTACATTCAGTATGAATATTCATGTATGATTGCATGATTATAAGCTGAAGTTACCCGGTTTTTTAGCTTTACTCTGTTTTTATAAGATGGTTTATAACCACAAGCTAACATCTAAAATTCATTCATGTATTTGGGGTTTTTAGCATCTTTGTCTGTTTTCTCTTCATTACACTATATAACTCAGTCACTGCAGTAAAGTAGTTTTATACATTTATGTATTGCATCAATTTGATCTTTAGTTGTACATTTTGACTAAGATCATCAGCTGTTTTTCTTATACATAGCAAACATCTGCTTGTTCGTTCAACAGGCCAGGATCTGGATTCAAGTACACAGTGAAGCTATGGTGATGGTGTTTCCTAATGTATCAAAGAGTCCTTCATTTAACATTGCTTATACAGTTGGATTAAATTAATGGTGACTTGATTTAGAATGCATTCTGATTCTGGGTATGCGCGCACACACACACACACACACACACACACACACACACACACACACACACACACACACACACACACAGACTCTCTCTCTGAGAAGATTTACAGATGGCCTCTTTATATTTTAAACATGTAATCTACCTTACATACATGCCAATATATGCGTCCTATTTCTGGGGTACTAATTGATAAAAAAAAAAATCTATCCAAAATATTAGGTTTCTGCATGTTTTTTTTTCGCCTGTAATTTAAAATGCTAGAGTTATAGTCCACAGTAGTGTTGTTAAAAATGTTTCCTTTTAAATATGTATAATAGAGGATTTCAGCTTTCATAGAATGTTAAGATTCAGAAAAAAAACCCAAAACATTTATTCTAGAAGCCCTGTGATAGGTTGTCTGTCTAGTGTTTACCCCGCTTGCTGTGACTGGCTCTAGCACCCTCATGACCTCATGAACTGTATTTCGTTACCCTGTATTTGTACATGTCTAATGTCAATAAAGTTGAATCCTAATCCTAATTGAAAAAGCTGGAGCTGGAAAATACTGGATGGATGGATTCAAGAATATTTCATGTGTTGTTAATTAAAGTGATATTGCATATGCATACCAGATTCTAGTAATATGGTCGTAGTGTTACAATGGTGTTGCATTAAAAGTTAACTGAGGCCATGATGAAAAGAGGGTTGTTCCTGTTTGTAGTGAAATCAAATCAAGAAAAAACAAATTAAAAAAGCAAAAAACAAACAAAAAATAGATCTAAGAATCAGGATCCTTTTGAGTTTATGGACTTTCAAATTTTGATTATTTAAATATCTCTGTTTAATTCTTAGTGTTTATATCTGCTTCTTTGTTGTAGTAGAGTATTCTTCCCTCACTTCTATCCTGTTGTGTCAATCCCACTATATTGAGTTCATTGATGTATGGATTTCCCCATTTAGTTAATACTTCTCTTTTCCTGTTTTATTTAAATAGTTAGAGTTTTGTTTCACCTTCCCTCCCATCTCATTGTCCTTGATTGCTTTTACCTGCATCTTGATACCCAGCTGTGTTCTTGTCTGCTGTTCTTGCCCTTCTGTTTATACACAGTGCTGCCTTCCCTTTAGGGTTTGTCAGTGTCTGTTTACATTCTCCATGTGCTGCTTATGCCTGTAAATACAGTTTATAGTTCCTTTTTTCAATTTATGTTTTACTTTTTGAACTCTTTAACAGCCTAATAAAACTGCTTGCTTTTTGTTGAATCCAGTTTGCCTGCCATATCACACTCCACACAGTCTGCATAATCTGTAGATTGTAACAGTAAGATAAAAAAAAATAAATGGGTGTGTCAGTGGTGCAAATAACCACAATTCAACATGAATTTCCAGTTAATAAAAAGGAACTGACTCGATGTCACTTGGTATATTGTCCAATCTATTCAGTTCAGTATTCTGCTTGCCTTTAATCAGTTTCCTCTTTAATGCAATATTCAAAAATTGCTTTTTCTCATGTATTTTTATTCTTAGTTTCTCATATATGGCTTTACTTTGCTTTACTTACTTAACTGTTTCTTTCTGATATAGTCAATTGTCAACTGTGCACCATATTTCTTCTTATTTTTCTTTTTATTCTTCTTATTTTCAATCTTACTTCTGGTTTTCCTTGTACATATGTTTTCTCTTCTTTTTAGTTTTTGAAGACACTGAAATTTAACTACTAAATAACAGTAAAATTATGCTATTATTTAACTGTTTTGACCAGTTTACTATAAAAGATATACACGTTTTTCACAACTGGAGGTGGTGTTGTTTGCAAGTAACATGCACTATGTGGGCAGCATTTGAGGTCTTAGGCCATTCTGTTGGTGGAAAGATTTTCTAAGATGAGGTTGTGGTATATTGCAGTCCCTGATTCCAGAATGGCATAGGTTTACTACATTAATTAGAGACCCTAATAGTTGTCATTAGTGATAACAGAATGGACTCACATCTTCTTTTTTTTCCTCACCAGTATATTATATTGCTGAGTCAATCTCCATCAATATTGGTAGGTAGACTGCCAAACTGTGTCAGAGCATGACTTGTGGCTTATAAACTGCCATAGGTCATCCTCCTGAGATGTTCTTCTCAATTCCGACCATACAGTAGCAACATAGTTGCATAGAAGCAAAAAGCAACAAAACTTAACATCCACAATCTCTGACAAATGTTGTTGTCATTGGTGTTCTTATCTACTGTTAAGAAAATTAGATTAGCTTTGTATTGGTTTGCTGTTTGGCTTGATTTTTAAAACAAGAGCAACATTTGTGATTATTACACAAATGGTTTATTCGTTATTTTAATTTTAAATATTGTCTCTTTGTCATTTATTATATTATTGATGTGTGTTTTATTTTCATCCTAAAGGTGGGAATACCTTTTTAAAAATTAAAGATGTATATATCTGGGGATAATTATGTTAATTTTTAGTCAGGGTTTAGTCAGTTTAGTCAGGGTAAATTTGTTACTTTCTCAATTGGGGAAAAAAAAAGGTTTGTAAAATTGTTTAATAATTCAGTGCTGGTGTCTATAGCTATATTCAATTCAGTCTGCTGAAGAAAGGGAATAAGGAGTAACTGAGAAGGGATGTAATGGTGGTAATCAAGCTTGACAGGGGAACATGAAAGGAAGGAGGGAACATGATCTAGTAGCTAGTACAGAGAAAACGTGAGGTTAGGGGAATGAAAGGCAAAAAAAAAAGTCGGGGCAAGAGCAAAAAGACTAATAAAAAGCTAAAGGGTGATGTTACAGAGAGAAAAGTAAAAGGTAAAAAGAAAGAATAACACAAAGTAATTTAGGAGCAATAGAAAAAAGAAATGCAAAGTAAGGAAAATAATCACGAACTGCACTAAATCTTCAGAAAAGTGTAGAAATATGGGGCTTGCAGCCACTCTCCTTCCTGTAAAGTCATTTAGGACTAAAGCAGCAGGGATTTGTAGGGTTTGAAGATGAACACAAAACCCATTTTCCCTCATGGCTACATCTGCCACTATGAATTTATATGGCTGTTGTAGTGAAGAGTAGAGAAAAAATGTGATCAAACATGAGGGAGAATGGAAACTGAGAGACATATAGTAATCAAGCAAGAGAGAGAGAAAAAGTGGGAACAGTGGTAAGTGCAGAGAAAATTGCTGTGAGATTAGATGATGAGGGAAATTTGAGAGAGAAAAATAGAAAGGTAAAGAAAAAAGTATTTGAAAGACAAGTTCACCAATGCAACTTTTCAGAGAGTCTTCCAGTATTTTCCAGTATTTCCATAATAGTTGGTGATCCAACATGATGACAAGCAGTACTTACCCAGTCAAATCTAAAAATAGGCATTAACTAAAACATACCAAAGTGAAATCAATCTCTCACCTTATGTCTCAGGAAAGCATTGTACTGTGAAACAATGGAGTCTGTAGTTTCTCTCATGTTCATGGACGCGTACAGGTTCTGTTAACAAAAACTGGAGGAGCTGTTTGCACGTGCACATTGCACAAGCCGCAAGCAAAATGAACAAGTTACACTGTGATTTATCATCTCAGCAGAAAGGTTTTCTCTTGTTAAGCACGTCAGCATACATGTGTGATGTTGAGGAGTTAAAGTGCAGTGTGAATAAACTTTTTATAACTCCTTTAAGGACTCCTTAAGGACAACTTTCACAGAGATGGTTCAGATGACGAGAGGAGACATCTGCTGTCGACAAAAAAATCAAGTTCAGTAGGTGCAGGCTCCGCTAGATATTTTCATATTAGCACATAATCACTTGCTTGACCGGATGTGCTAAGTTTAACTAGATATTTTGATACATACATCCATCAAATGCTTTAGTAATGGTTTTTAATCCCTCTGTGGACCTCTGGAGAGATCTATCATTCCACACAGTGCTCAAGCCTTTTATTTCATCTCTGAATTTTTCCGTTGTTATAAAAATATATCTCCTTATGCTTTTTTATAAATTCAAAGTTTTGGCCTTTTGTCTGTTTTCCCAGTTTTCAGAGATATGTTCTCCTCACATGGCAGCCGCACTACAAAAAATACCACAGAATATGATGGATTTCTGTAGACCTACTACAACAACAGGAAATACAATTTCTTTTCAAAACCCAGTTTCACTTGTAGTTTCCACAGCAACCACCTGACACTTCATTATAGATCAGCACTTTTTTTTTAATTTAAGTGGGATAATTATGGGTTTTCATGGCAAACTATGTTATACTATATAGATCCACTGTAGAGTGTGTAATCACATTTTCATAGAAAGTGACAATTAATATTTTAATTTCACTTTAAGTGGATATTGAGGTGAACTAATACCTATCTATGTAAATGTTTTAGGCAGCATTTTATCCATATTATTTTCATTTTTGACAATCATTTAATGGTTGTCCTACCAAACCATCGAATGTGACACCATTATTACCCTGTGCCTAAAATTAAATGTCAGTCTATTCTTTTTTCCTGTTGTTTAGAGGAAACCATTGCAGATGAAAAATACTAAGGGGAATTTGAGAATATATTTCTCCAAAGCTGCCATCCTTTTGGAGATTAATGGACAAGCATGTGTATGATACTAGTCCTCTCTGCTGCCTCACCCCTCAGCATATTTGATTTATGGACACTCGGCAGTGCATGAGTTCTAATTTGAAAGGGGTTTGTTTTCAGTCATGAAGATGGAATTTTAAATGTTGTGATGAATGAACCCTTGTGGTTTTTATTTATTACTCTGTTGTGGTGTATTTGTGTGTGTGTGTGTGTGTGTGTGTGTGTGTGTGTGTGTGTGTGTGTGTGTGTGTGTGTGTGTGTGCATATGATTTTCTGTGTTCCTATTTGTGCATGTATATGTGCATGTGCCCGTATAATTTTGTAAATATAGCCGCACTGTTATTTATGTACTTGGAAAAGTGCTGACGCTGTGTTTTCTGTCTGACATTATAAATTTATCACCCTTAGGTAACTATGTCTTGCAGAATTCAATATTACGTCTCACCTATTGGGGGCCAGTGTGAAAAATCAAAGAATAAGTCATGCCCTCCGGTACTTCCAACCATTCTGTCTGTGCATATGGATTTACGTTATCATCCAACAACTGCGTATGGCGCGGTGTTTGATGTTTCTGTGGTCAGATATTGAATGAACCTTGGAGAAATGTGATGCTCCTTGGTGAATTTACAGGGGTATAGTAAGGGCTTAGGGAAGAAAGAGAGGGCAAAACGGGCTAATAACCTTTGTGTATTGGTATGTGTGCTCATTCTGAGGGGGGTTGAGATGCAACATTGCTACAAAGAAAATTATTTATGCTGAACCTCTGTCTGTAGTTGTTAGTGAGACTTCAAATAAGGAATGGAAACAGCAGTGGCATGTACATAGTATAATGCAAATCATTTATTCACTTTATTGATTTGATTTGCAACTCATGATGTAAAATGATTCCTGAGAACTGCAGAGTTTGGTTTGTGGTAGTTTTTAGTATTATTTATTTTTATTGTGTTTTATATCTGCTGTACATGTTCAGTTCAGTTCACTGTATTCCATGTGCCGAATACAGTGTGTTACATGTATCTGTAGCCTTCCTATCTTCTAATGGCTTGCTGATGTCTTCATTGCTATAGGGCTATGCTCTGTTTTCTTCCTCTTTCATGTATAAAATACTTTCGCCCCTCATCAGCTTGTGTTGTCTCACAGAGACTGGAGATAGAACATAGAAGCCTAGTTACCATTCATATTAACAAATTGAGTATACATACATTAAATTTGTGAAAATGTGACATGCTTGTTGATTAGATCAAACTTGCAATACCCTTTTCTCCACAGTGTAAGATTATTGTTATTTTTAAAGACTGGTACAAATAGACTTTCTCAGAACTCTGTTAGCCTCATGTTGCTTTGAGAACTCTCATGTCAAAGTGTTGATTGCCAGACCTCCTTTATTAGCTGGCAAATTGTGCTAATTGGCATTCAGCCTAATATAACTGGCACTGAGGCGGTGATTATAATTGTTATTATAAGATGCAAAGCCCTCTCTTTATTTTGCAGTTTGTAAAATTAAAGCTGGTTACCAGTAAAATATCTTAAGTTCTCTGAATTTGCTCTCATTAAGAGTTGTCGTTGTGTGCCTTCCTGATATTCAGTCTTTTTCTCCTTTGTTTTACTTTTATCCAGGGAGGCCTCATAGCACTCCTCCTCCTAATCCTCCTTTTCACCCTTGTGCTGTATACCCGCCATCGATGGTGCAAGCGTCGCCGTATCCCCCAAAAGAGTGCAAGTACCGAGGCCACACATGAGATCCACTACATTCCCTCCGTTCTGCTCGGACCGCAGGGCCGTGACAGTTATCGGGGTTCTCGAAGCACACACCAGCATGGCAGCTCTGTCATTGGAATGCCTATTCGTGAGACTCCAATTCTTGACGATTACGACTGTGATGACGAGGTGGACGCAGGCGGGCACTCACTTAACTCCACACCCAACCAGATCCACAACAAGCTTAGTGATGGGAAGGTCCTAGATGACTATGGAGTTGGCATCCAAGGACATCCAGATATGATGTGCAAAGAAGACGATATTAAGCATAATTTTGACAAACGAGGTAGGTTGGTTGTCTGAAAGACATTCTCCTTGAAAATGAAATTAGAATTATGGAAATATGAACACTGCACGCATGAAATTAAGATTTATGGGATCCCTGTCATATTAACTGCATCATGTTGGTTTTGTTCCTATCATGCAGCTGTGAGCAACATACTAAAAAAAAGAAATGGCAGGTGTCATAGGAAATGTGTCGTGCTCAGTGGTAGCTGTGCTGCTTTTATGAGCATGCTTTGTACATCCACGGAGTGTCTCTGTGCCAGGTGCTTAGATTACTCAGCATGGACATTTCACTTGGCTAAGGCCAGCCCACCCATGTTGTTGATTGCACAGCATGTACTGCTTATATTTTTTCAGAAAAATAAGTAGTTTTGTATGATTCCTGCCATCATCTAACATTTGCAACGATACTATCTTTAAGTTGGTCCTACTGTTTCCTACTAAAATAAGGAAGCCACAGTCTCAAACATACACTGCTGCTTCTTGGCTGTCATATCTGTCCATTCACCTACTATATGTATCAACTTCAAATCTAATGTACTGTCATTTAACATCATTTGTGAAGGTCAAGTGACAGAGGCCACTTGTCACGTCAATTAAATGCTGACTTGTGTCAGTGGGCGGCTTTTTAATCCCTGGTAAAAAGAGTCATGGGTCTCCACTTTGAGCAAGATAAATATGTTTCGTATAAAGTAATGATAAAACTTTTTTTAGCCAATAAAATTTAAAACTCCACTGCAAACATCGTTATTTCAAGCTATGCATAAAGTATTTGTTTACAGTACCCTCACAAACCTTCTCTGTTGGACTGTAGGGTTCCTTGGTTATTTGTTCTGTATCACAAATTTAAATCAATTAACATGCTAAAAATGCTCAGAATTATGAAGTTGATGGATATTTTAATTTTCTGAGTTTAAATCATCCTATTTAAGTACTGGTCTATGTTTTAAAAACATTTATAGAAGGGAAATCTGTGGAAAACCTGTTGTTTGATGCAGTTTCAGCATTTGTTTTTTATAGAGGAAAAATTAATAGGATGATAAAATATCATTATGTCTAGAGTTTTGAACAAAAGACTGACCTGAACTCACTGTAATTGCAAAACTCTAGGATATAGTACTTTCACACACAAATGTCCATATTCATATTTACATCAATTTAATCTCCAGTTCTTTGAATTCCTTAGATTAACTATAGAGACAGATTAACAAGCTATTAATCTTTCAGCTACAGAAATTTAAAGACATGATTCATCCATAAAAGTGACCAATTTAAAATTAAGATCTACCTCTATTTATTTATCCTTGACATTTTTAGTGTACTGGGCCAGCAATTCATCCTCTCCTCTCAGTCTCTTTTAGATCTCATATATGTTGTCTCAAATAAAGCAGCCCTTATCCAAAAACACCCATACCAAGCAGGTGTTTCTTTTGTAAATTTGTTGTTATCAAAAAAATTATCAAAGTTGTAATTTATGAATGCAGTCTTTCAGTAATATCAAATTGTTAAAATAAATTATGAATGACAGTAGGTTAAAAGTGTTGTTTTTGTGTTCTTTATTCTCGATATTTTTATTTTACTGCATTTTATGTGGCAATGTAAACGGATGAAATTCATAAATCAAACTTAAATCAGATTTGCTGTCTAAATACACAGCCTCACTAATACAAATAAAACAAATTTGACTTTGTAGTGATGCAACAATTATTTATGATTTATTTTTTGTTGGCCATGATTTAATGGGTGATGCATACTGACTTGGTTAAGATTTGAAGAATAAAACTAAACTTATTCGAAATCTTCCATAGTCTTAGATTTAAATGGAGATACTCTCTCAGAAATAACTGACTTGAAGTGCACTGTTCTTTGTATTTAGTAGAGAGACTGACAGGAAAATGAGCTAATGGTGGACGGTGATAAATTGCTAATGTGACTAATGCTTTGTTTTGGATGGTCAACAACTACCTCCCAGTGGGATAAAATGGCCCAAGCCTACAGGCTCAATATGTCTGTCTAGAGGACAAAGGGTTATGTGATTGTACTGTGGTTCATTACTGTCAACCATAAAAGCATAGTGAAGTTCTTTGTGGCTGGCATTGTTTATTGGGTTTTTGCTGCACTATGTGTCTAATTTAATAGATTAATTAAAATTTAGTCTAATACTTGTTTTCACAGAATTTGCCATGTACTTATTAACCTAGCCCTTGCATGTTTTCATTTTCTTCAATGGCCCAACTAGTTTGTTGACTCATGCATTAACCTTTAATGTGTCTATATGCAAACATACAAGATTAAAACCACAAAAGCTTTATTCTCAGAATATAATTTCCCCAAAACCAAATGCATTAGAAGTCCAAGGAGTGACTAACTACTTCAGATATTCAGTGACTGGCCTAGGACTCACACCGCTGCTCTGCCAACACAGTCCTGAGGGCATCTGGGATGGGGCCACTGGTCTTCACATTAATAACAAGCAAATCCATCCAATTTCCATTTAAAATGACTCTTGTTAGTCCTATCTAACACACACTCTGGAGCAGAGGTAAGCAGCAGAATGCATTCACCTCACTGGTTCATCCATGAACAGTGCAGTAACAGGCTCGGTAGTAATGTATCGCACTTATTTTGAAAGTAACTTTCAAGGTCACATTATTCTCTGACTGAATGCAATAACTAAAAGAACAAAACAAACGTATGTTTTTTTTATAGAAAAGCTTGTATCAATGTCTATGGCGAGAAGGTAACTAAAGTTTAGAGTAAATAATATTTTTTGTTATCGTTGTTCACCTTACATTTTTGGAAAGGATATCTACAAAAAGAGGACGGGGATTTACAGTCATAAAGTATAGCAGTTTCAAACAAACCTGTGTTTTAAGTAGCTCTATATTTTCTGTGCTTTAAGTCAGACCCCAATATTTCCCTAGCATGGCACGAGTCCTTAAACAAAACCATGAAAATGTTTTAAGATGTCTTAGACGCCACAGGAGAATTTTGTATTGGAGATAAAAATGTGTTCTCATGACGCATATCACTGCTACAAATTCTACATTAACACATTTCTGATTGGCAAAATGCATTATGTGGATTAAAATGATTACATTTGGCACACTGGATGGGCATGCATAATGGTAATATACTAAACATGAGTATCCAGATTCAAAACAATGTATTGATTTCTTCCTTTGCTCATCCTCCACCATTTTCATTAAATTAGGCGTGGAAGTTTTCTTTATTCATTTTCTTTCATATTTTTTAGTTTTGTTTAATCTGACACTGAGACACCACACAAACAGGCAAACAAAACTGTCACAAAGAACTTCACTATGCTCTTATGGTTTTGCCTCCTTGGTGGATAAAAAGCAGAACATAATTTCTGATATAATAAAAAAAATGGTCTTAAAATAGCTGAGGCTTAATTTTAAGGCAAGTACAATGCTGCTAGTCAGATGTTAAGATTATAGCTTTATATCAGTTCTCACTCACTAGTAATGGGATCTCATTAGCAAAAAGAAACATTAAACGCAAATTGAAGATTCTATTATGTTTTAATAGTCCATATTACTTCCTGTTGGGCCTTTTATTCCTTTTAGTGAAGTTATGTTGCTTGCAAAAACTGCTGAATGGAGTTACTTTGTATTTATTTCAGTTGTAAACACTGATGAAGCCTTGGACAGCACATGTAACCCACTGAGAATCATCGGGATGATACTTAGCCACATATCTGAAGATGTAAAATCTAAGTTTTGCTTAAAATAGACAAAAGAGAAGAATGCATTTAGACAGAAGATCCTGCTGCTACAGTAGATTTTTAAGTTCCCTGCCCCCTATGGAGCAGCTACCCCCAATCTGAGTAAAAGCACATTTTTTCTAAGAATAATGGATCTGTAAGTTAATGTTTCTTTTCCCACTTTTTTTTCTATAGCAAGAACACAGGACCAGAAAACATCTAGCAAAATATATAACTGTTTCTAAATATTACAACGAAACCACAAAACAGTAATTACTGTATCCAAGACTTCTCAGTGTCCTCAAGGAAAGCAGCGTTGAATCATATAGGCATGTGGCTCTTTGTTATTTATTGCAGTAATAACTAGGTACAGTCTGGCAAAAACTTTGTTTGACATTTATTTCACATATATTCTTAACTGTGCATTCTTAAAGTCCTTCATTATTGGGGCTGCACTCACCCACTTGAAACCAAAAGGGAAAAAGGGAAGTATTGTTATTATTGTCATCAACAACTCCATATTCACTGCCAAAGTTATTAAGTGTTTACTGAGCCTTAATTGAACTCAGAGTAATAATCTAGTGTCGGGCTTCAGATCACTAATGTGACATCATTAATGGGAAATGGATGCCAGCTTGGCACAGTCAAGCTACCTTGGGGTAATGTTTTGATTAATACTGATTCAAGCTCGCTCTCCTTCCTCGTGATAAATAGATGGGAATCATGACAAGACTTCACATTCTTCCTATCCCCCATCCACAGAAAGCAGTAAAGCTGTGTGTTGTTAATGATGTGAATTTATCACAGTAAGATGAATGTGACGTATTTCAACAAACACATACAATATAAAGCACACTATAGCATGCACAAGTCTACAAAAACATCCCATGATGAAGATTAAGGATGCACATGTTCAAAGACTAAGATTTTGTAAGTCAAAAAATCCAATAAATGTGTACTGAAATGAGATTTTTGAGCTCTAGGCTAGATTAAAAAACTTCTAGTCATTCTTGCCCACTCCAGTGTGAAAAAGGCCTGTGTCAGATTCATCAGTCTCCTACAATTTCTGGTGCATTGTTTAGTAAGGAAGTTTCAGAGGAGCACAAGATGAGCAAATCCTCCCATGCACAGTGCAGCAGCTGATGAGATCATTTTGAGCAGCAAAGAAAAAATAAGGAACTAGAAACCAGTAAATCCGTGTATAGCAACTCATTGAGAAATGAAGCCTTAGTAATCTGATCCAACATGAAGCCTTTGTCAGGGCCAGACAAAAAAAATGCCTGCAGAAATGAGTTTGTAAGCACTAAATCAATACATGGTGGTCGATCACATGCCATCTCGTGAGCCATCTTTATGAGACTCTTTTGAAATGTGGTTAAGGCTGGTCACCCACAGCCATCAATATGTTTTTGTGCTGCCATGATTCCCAACAGTCTGTCCATTAAAATTATAGGTAAGGAAATAGGAAAAAAAAAAGGAAAATAAATGTAAAAATAGCACAACAGACACTAAAATCCTAATCTTAAATAATTCATATAATATTTGAAATTACAACGTAGGTCAGAAATACATTTCTAAAATGCATTTTTAAGAATACATTTCTGAAATGGAATTCAGATCTGCAAAACAATAAACACTAATTATTTAAGAAGTTTATTCCGGTGTGAAAGATCAAGTTGTGAAAGTTTTAGTATATAACCTTAAAATAACCTTAAATCTTCTGTATGTACCTCTTTTTAAAATGGTAAATAAACAGGTACTCCATTTTAGCTTATTGGAGACAAATCCAGAACTGCAGCTGTTCTCCTCAGCCTGCCTTTGGTCAATATGCACTTTGTGGAATACTATTGCTTGCAGCATATTAAATTAACTGAATTGTTTCTGGGTGTGATAAATTATCTGAGTGTGTGATAAATTGGCACCCTATCATAATTATATATTTGCATAATGTTTTTTCTGCTTCATTTCCGCTCCTACATGTGCTGGAAATTTCTTAGCAACTCTCAGGCAAGATCTGGAAATAATTGCTAATATTCATTGTCTTTGGAAACTGTCAAAAGTTAAACATCATTTTACCATGGAGACACCCCATCACTGCCTGACTGTGCAATCACTGGGTGTCATTAATAATCATAAAAAAAGAATAATAGTATGGCAATTGAACATATCCAGAGTTAATGGTTTTGTGATTATATTATAACCATTATGTTTACTATAAGGATGTTCTAAATATGAAAAATAACACAAGAGATCTACACAGAAAGTGGGGTTAACCCTGGAACAGTTTGTCTCTATATTATATTTAAAGTTACAACACAAGTAAATTTCACTATGTTGGATTCATAATGCACACACAAAACTATCTCTTCAGTCTCCAAAAGCCAGAAACAACAGGGCTCTACACACACAATTTGTGTGCCATTTGAATAGGCTTGGTGTACTGTGAGAACATCCAAACGCTAAATGTAGTTATGAGAAACCCCTCCCAAGGTTATATCACTTAAAAAACTTGGACTTAGAAGTGTTCAGAAAGCATTATAGAGGTACATTTTGAGAGAGGTTAGAGTGTATACAGAAAAGTAGAACTTAACTAATCCAGGACTTTTTAAAGTTACTTTAATCAAAAGCATTATTTGGAGCGATCGTGGCTCAAGAGTTGGGCGTTCATCTTGTAATCAGAAGGTTGCTGGTTCGAGCCCGGCTCCGACAGTCTCGGTCGTTGTGTCCTTGGGCAAGACACTTCACCCGTTGTCTACTGGTGGTGGTCAGAGGGCCCGGTGGCGCCAGTGTCCGGCAGCCTCGCCTATGTCAGTGCGCCCCAGGGCGGCTGTGGCTACACTGTAGCTTGCCATCACCAGTGTGGGAATGGGTGGATGATTGTGTATAGTGTAAAGTGCTTTGGGGTCCTTAGGACCAAGTAAAGCGCTATACAAATACAGGCCATTTACCATTTATTTCTTTAAGTCTTATCTTGCTTATCATTTCCAGCTCTCAGTCTGCCCTGTGCTTTTCTTGAGCACAAAAAATACTTTTCAGTTGGTGTTTCCTGTTGGGAATAGGCTGCATGCGACTGTAGCATTGCTACTTATTAAACATTTACTCACAGAATACTTTATCCAAACATTTTTTCGAGTCTTGTGTCATAATGAATAAGGACATCTAAAATATTATTGTAAGCCAGGTTTTGTTCCTCAATGTTGGGACGTAGACTTATTTGTGATTACCAGTCAGGAGGTTCAGCCTGTCTGGAGCAGTTGGAGGTCAGAGCTTGGCCTGCAATGTTCAACTGGCACAGCACGGGGAGACACATTCATATTTTATTCTGGCCCGTGGCAAAAACCAAGCTATAGATAGAACTTTATTCTTGCCTCTGCAAGCAACACAGGCCTTAAAATATGCAAGTAGAAGGAAAGACCAGAAAGGGAAAGTGTCTAACGATGGGACATTAGATGTTTTCAAGTAGTTGAGAATGTTCAAATGTTCTTTGAACATACAACATTTTCATTTTGTATTGTCTTAACGTCAAAGTCAAACATGGATTTTGTTCCTCTGAAGCATATTCATCTCACAAACTGAGGCATTTTTATATAATTATTACATCTTACTGCCCAGTAGATGTAAGGGCTTCTAATTCTCGTCAATGTACAGTTTAAATCAATGTTTCAGCATTGTTTAACTAGGAAGATTTTACCCTTTTTGTGCTATTCCCCTGTGTTTTTGAATTTGTCTTTGTCTCTGAATATTTTGCTTATCATTATCATCCCTTCCCTTTTCCACCCCACTGTGCTCTTCCTACTGAGTCTCTTATCTGCATCTCATTCTAGTCATCACTTCATTTCTTTTTTCTTTAACACCAGTGGCGACCATTGTCTACCCATATCTATTCTGCCCTTCTCAGGCTCCCTTTTAGCTATTCTTCATTCATGTCTGGATCCCTTGTCTTCTCTGACACTTTTGTCTTTCCCTTTGTTTCTGTCTAACCTTTTACTCTCTCTCATGTACATGTCAGACTTCCAGAAGCACTGCTGTGAAGGCTTTCCCAGACAGCTACACTGGACTGTTCATATTGAAACCATGACAAATGTATTAAATCACAGTGGGAATCAGAGCTAGTGTGAACTCCCTACCCTATCCAACCCCTACCCACAACCCCACACAACCATCCCACTCACCCCCATTGATCTTCTCTGTACCCATTTGCTCCCCAAGCTGTGAAAGACGAGAGAAAGCCAGGGGAATAGAGATGTGACTAGAGGAAGTGCATGTGTCTGCATGTGCGTCTGCGTGTCAGAGGTAAAAGCACAGAAAATATGTGAGGAAGTGAGGAAGAGACTGAAACATAATAAAAAAATTGAAATCTGCAGGAATTTAATTTCTTGGGCCCTCAGCTTCTTTTCTTCCTGCAGACTTTCTCCAAATTAAAGCGGCAGGGGTTTGTAGGGTCTAAAGATCTACACAAATATTCCCGTCATTTCCCTTGTGACTGCATGCCTCCGTGAATATGAATGCTGTTTGGCTTCTAGGCAGGATGGCTAAGAATAGGAAAGATACATAACTTACTCTAGATGTTAAAACATGTATGTGAAAGAGGTAGGCTTGAATTGAAAGTAGATACCACAACAATTGTTTTGGTCTATCCATGATTTTTGTTTTTGTTGGTGCTGTTATTTTTTTATTTGTTTGTTATGTTTTCTGTCATGTGGATGCTGAGGCCCTACCAGATTTCAGTTCATGAAAACTCATGTTGGACAAGTCAGCCTAAACTGCTTGTTATAAATGACCTTTATAACAAGCAGTTTGGATTGAAATGGGGTATAATAGGACAAGCAACCTATTGTCAGCTGCTAAGATACAATTTAGTGTGCATGTATAGAAACAGAGCCCAAGCCATCGCCTAAGCTCCAATACATGCTTTATCACCACCTGCCTCAGGGCATGGGACATGGATGAGAAGCCTGAAAATGTTGCCTTGTGTTTCACTGACTTTCCGCAGAGAGGAATTGTCTTTTGAGCCTAAGAGAAATAGGGTCAAGCACTATTTATAGACAGAGTCATGAGTCATAGTTAAAGGTTTCAGTTTCTCACAAACAGTAATTCCCATGGGCTGTATCAGCAATTTAGTGGAAGATGGCCTAGTCATTGTTCATTTGGCTTGTTGGAGGAGCTGATCCTTCAATGCACTTTTTGCTGACAGAACAAATGTTTCTCTTCCTGGTGCTGGATTTCATTTTCTGTCAAGGTACAATCAGATTTTTACCCAGCGGTACAATTTTAGAAACCTCTGCTTCTGCAAATTAGTGATTTACCATCAAGTTTTGCTGTGGAAAAAAAATGTCATGATACATTAGTTTATGCAATCTGCCCTGGTGATTGTGACAACATCAACCACCATTATTTTGTTCTACTATTTTCAAAATATTTTCACCTTACTTAATATTTTGATAAAATAATCAAACGTCTTGTCCTAAGTTAACAATGACAATTCAGCCTGCGTTATGATCCCAACATTTTACTAATTCGTGTTGCTAGCTTTCTTTTGTAATTACTGACAAATTTGTCAATGTTAAAATGGAATAATTTAGCTCAAATCTAACACTCTAGTTGAATTTTGTTTCTACAAAAATAGGTTTGGAAAAGCACACCAAATGCCATCAACAAAAGAAAAAGCAATCTGAGTAAATCTTGTTAATTATTTTTACTGATTTTACTTATTTGTTGATGAACACTGTTGGCACTGAATAGTTTGCAAATGCTAGCGCTTTTTTTTTTTTTTTGCCTGAGTAGTGATGCTTTCCTGTCACCTTACTGCAACCTAATGAGAACACCAAGTACATGTCCATCAGAAAGCAAATTGCAGCATATTTTACCTTCCTCGATCCTATTTTAGTGGATTGCTCAACAATGAGCTCCCAGGGGAAGCCAGACAATGTGAGTTGCAAAAGATGGAGGAGGAGAAACAGGCAGATTGCAGTATGTTTGGAGTGGACACTTCAGACACTTTCCTCTCAGATAGTTTCCATGGTCATGGCAGTTTAAAAGGACAGATTTTGTCTTTGAGATATTAACATTTAGCTAGTATGTAAGGTAATTTATTAACAAGTTTTGAATTAGCCTACTTTGTGACTGTAATGAAAATAGTTGGTGTGATAGCATTTTCACTATCATTATATCAATATGAAGTCCAGTCTAAATGTGAAAGCTGGGTTTGGAGATCACTCTGTGCAAACCGCTCTGCTTTCCATGCAACTACTTCCTCCATAAAGAGGAAGTTGGAAGTAAAAGTGGGTAGAAGTTAAGCTATCTGTAAATATTTATATACAAAAGCAATTGCATGCCAGCTAATACACACTTTTGCAAAAGCCTGCATAAACCATAAACAAGCAGAATTGTGCTTCTGAACAATAACAGAAAATTGAGAATTGTTATCGCCTTGTAGTGGGCATCATGAGACCACCAGGAATAAGTTGACTGAGGCAGCATGCTGTTGACATCCGCTGCTTATGAGACACTGTTAACACATACTCAGCACTGATAAGGGAGTGACTGCAGATAAGGGAGATGAAAAGGAGAAAATTGAGGCAACAGAGCTTTAGCTGACATTGAACTCAAAATGAGAAGCCGGTGGACTTGGGGTCTAGGGAGAAACAAATGTCAGAATAAAATATCTTGATAGTTTTCTCTGACAGAAATGAAAAATGAAGAGCGACCCAAAAAATAGGAAGAGATTGTACTGGAGAAAGACAACAGAAAAAAAGTACAGGCAAACATATTTTTGTCATTCCTGTTGTATACAATACTGAAGTATACATCCATAAATTCATAATTACATTTTTTTTAATTGTTATTTTAAGATTTTGTATGTTTCTTCGAGGGGAAAATGTAGGAGAAAGTTTCTTGACAACCTTTCGAGACAAATTAAATTTATTTCAAGGAGACTGTGGCTCTAAGCACTTCTGTTTGACCTAGCATTTATTCTTTATTCTCTAACATTTATTCTCCCTTGGGATCTAAAAAAGAAACAGATAAAGACTTTTAAACCATGAAATATGCATGCAAGCAGTTAACCTTAAACATGGTATCACAACTTCTCCTCAGTCATGACAGATCAAAGCCTATATAACAGATTCCCCGCCCTTGTTGTTTGTTTGCTGACTATGAGGACCAAACACTAGCATGAATGTCACAGCTAATGGCGCTCACTAAGGCTATTATGCATCTGGTCTCTTTAACCTTTGGGGTCCAGTATAGTGGTGGACTTGAAAGAACCGGATATACAGAACAAAACCTTTTTTTCCCCTGCACTGATTATCAGTGCATATTTCTTCTTAACAAATGAATACAATATTGCCATTTTCCTAAGACTTACACTGAAGATGCAGTTCTTTTTTTTTACCCCCTTAGGCTACCTTTAGGTCAACTGCATGTTGGCTGCCTTCTGGGCATCTGGGATCTCATCTGTACACAATGCTGTATCTTGACTACTATAGCTAGACGTGGTTTGGGTCAACCATTTGTATATTGTTACTTAATTCGTTTGCTTTATTTATGCTTTTATGATTAAAAATTGTGTTTTGGAACATCTAACCAGAGCTGTCTCTTCCAGAAAGATGGTGTCTTATCTATGGGACACTAGAGCTCAGCTCAAATAAAAACCTGTGATAGATTAGGAACTGATTTATGGGACAGCAGTTCCCACAACCAGTACCCCACTTTCCTTTAATTTGTCACACAGCTGTGTGTAAACAATGAACAACAGCATCGTGTTTGGTTCTCTTTTAATTTTAGGTTAAAAGTACATTTGTTGCGTAATCGATATTAATGTTTAATATCAGTTATGTAGCAACTGACACTGCTGCATAATTGACATTGCTTTTGTCATTACATGTTTATAAGTATTGGATCACTAAATAGGCTAACAACCAGACAGAAGAGCTTAAACACACGGTGGCCAGTGTGCTTCATTATTGCTGTTTACTGTGTCAGAAGAAAGTTACACAAAAGTAGGAATTATCTAGCACAGGCTAATACTGCATGGTATTGTTTTGTTTTAATATGAAGGACCAAATAATTATTCAAACATTTAAAAAAAGGCTTGTCTGTTACAAGTTGGACGTTATGAACATAATTCTTTGCATCTGCTTTTTGGCATGAACCTAGAGCACAAATAAGGATCTGTTTGGGGATGAATGGTGTCTGGAAATTTAAAAAGAACACCTAAATTTAAATGCATGGGCATAAACCAAAATGCATGTATGCCTCTATCTCTTCCTCTTATCTATTGCATCAGGTTGTATTTTGATGTGAAATAATAATAGTATATTCAACTTAGTTTAATCACACATGTTTAGAAATAAATACTTATGACTCAAAGACATATTATTCTGTTCCTGGTTCCATTTAAAATCAAAACTACACCCAAAATCTATTTTTTAAATCAAAATCTGTGTAAATACTTAAATAACTTGCCACTTTAACCTCCGTTTTCTTCATTTCCCTCTTCTGTTTTTGCCCTCTCATTGGCATGTATGATGCACATCGACTGGGAGCCACTGGATTACTCAATAAAGTAACACCCTGGCCAAGGAGCTTAAAGATATTGTGTCCAGTGCACTTCATTATTGCTGTTTACTGTGTCAGACAAAGTAATAAAGTTACAAATATATATGCAAAGCTAACAGAGGGGTGATGCTGCATGGCGTTATTTTTTTATGTGAAACACCAAATAGTATTTCAGATATCTAGAATAAAGCTGTGTCTGAAACAAATGGACATTATGAACATAATCCTTTGTGTGTAATTTATCAAGGGAGTGTATCTACTTGGTGGCTTGAAGATAGGACACATAAGGCACATTTGGGGATGTGGTGGTTTCTAGAAAGCGTAGTTATATTCAGCTCAGTTTAACCACAAATGTTTTGAAACAAATACATATGACTCAAAGATAGTATTTTGTTCTCTAGCAACCTGCATTGCCTCTGCTACTGGTTGCATTTAAAATCAAAATCAGTGTAAATACTTCTGCCTCCTCACTTTAACCTCCATCTTCTTCATCTCCCTCTTTCTCTGCTTTTGCCTCCTCATTGGCATGTATGATGAGCATCGACTGGGAGCACCACATCACCATTATTCATGGACAGAGCGCACCTCAGAGCCAGACTGACAGATCAAAAGATGATGATGATAGGTGGGGGTACTGGTAGTTGGGGTGATGAATGGCCACATCATTTGGAGTTGGCTGTACTGTAAGTTTGGGGACAGAGCTGTTTTCACAGTTTTCCTTGAAGGATTTCTTTTTTACAGCCACTGTTAATGCCTGCAGACAGTGAAATCATTAGAGGTTGCATATAGGTAAGCACCTCGGTGGTTGGCAAGATGGCGTCGTAGCGCGAACACCCGTCTCGCTGTGCTCCGGTGAGGTCCCCCGATTATCCGTCTAAAATACGTGTTCACCTGGTGAAACGTTACAAATGTGCGTGGGAGTAACTCTATAATGAGTCTGGACGACTATTTTTCTAAAATGCCTAACGTCAGGTCTAAGAAAAAGACAGCTCCGGTTGTGCAAGCTAGCGACATTGTGGGTCCTATGGCGGCTGAGCCTGAAGAACCTAACGCCAGCGACACAGAAATCTCCGCTGACGCTGAGGAAACTGGGAGTGATATCGACCCGAATATCCTTGCGGCTCTGAGTAAGATAACTGACAGCATTACAACTTTGTTGGATGTTAAAGTTGATACTGTGCTGGCCGCAATCCGTGAACAGACGTCTCGGATCCAGGCTCTGGCGACACGGGTGGGAGACGCCGAGATACGGATTTCAGGCGTGGAAGACATGGCAGGTGTATTGCAGGCGAAAGTGGCTCGACTCGAAAAACAAGTAACTGACATGGCAGACCACATGGACGATTTAGAGAACCGCAGCCGCAGATGTAACCTTCGCCTGGTCGGGCTTCCCGAGGGCACGGAGGGAAATGATGTTGTCGCCTTCATGGAGTCATGGCTCCCCTCCTATCTCGAGCTCACAACTAAAAATGGGAAGATCAAACTAGACCGCGCTCACCGCTCTCTAGCACCGAGGCCGGGCCCCAGCCAGCGCGCCAGACCCATCATTATGAAGCTTCACAACTTTGCTGATAAACAACGTGTGATGGCCGCAGCTCGGCGCCTGGCTACGCAGCCGAACCAACCAACAAGTCGGATCAAAGTCTCCTTCTTTAATGATTATTCAGCGGCGGTAGCCAAGAAACGCAAGGCTTTCGACGAGGTGAAAAGCTGCCTGAGGAAGAAGAATGTGGATTATGCGCTTCTCTACCCCGCCACACTGAGGCTGTTTGCCAACGGCAAGGAGAAGAGATTTAACACACCGGAGGCAGCTGCGTCCTACGCGGACTCGCTGCCCTGAATCCCCGTAACCACCGGAGTACTCCTTTTCTTCACACTATGCCTTAATTAACCGGTGTGAGTACTTGCCGAATCTAGGCGTATATGACTCTTTTTTTTTCATCCTCGCTGCTTATAAGCGACCAGGTGAAATCTTCCACCCCATCGGGCACCGGACGGACTGTGTTTTCGTCTATGGGTAGGCGTGAGTTACGCGCGTGCAATGCCCTTCGGCTTTCCCGACGGGCAGGAGGAGATTGGTTTTTCCCTACATGTTTAGTAGGGCTGTTGCCAAATCACTGTTCTTTGAATGTTCCGTCACACAGCTCTTTCATGCCTTTTTTATTTTTATTTTATTTATTTATTTTTTCAACCAGGGTGTGGTGAACCCTTTGGCTCAATATGCTTTGTGTGATACATGAATAAGTCTAATAATGAGTAGGCTGCGAATATGCACCTGGAATGTACGAGGGGTTCACAGCCCTATTAAGAGGAGGAAGATATTTACTTGTCTAAGAAAGGACGGTGTAGATGTTGCTATGTTACAAGAGACACATCTTGATAATAATGAACACTTGAAGTTGCAACAAGGATTATATGGACAAGTGTTTTTTTCATCCTTCACTACAAGAAGTAGAGGAGTGGCAGTGTTGATTAGGAAAAATGTACCTTTTGTAGTAACTGATTGCGTTAAGGATCTGAAGGGCCGCTACGTGATAGTCAAAGGGATTTTGCAAGGCCAAAATATCTTATTACTGAATGTTTATTTTCCACCTGCCCACCCAACTACCTTTCTTACCAAAATGTTTCTGGAATTAGCCCCATTTCTTCCTAACTCTACCGTTATTATTGGTGGTGATTTCAACTTAATGTTAAATCCGCTTATGGACAGATTTCCACACAGCATTGCAACTCCTTCTCCTCAGGCCAAAGCGCTTCATGCTCTATGCGACGAGTTTGGACTTGTGGATGCTTGGAGATATACTCACCCCTCCGATAAGCAATACACATTTTTTTCGGCTCCGCATAGGTCCCAAACTAGAATTGATTACTTTTTTCTCCCGAAAACTGACTTAGGTTCAGTAGTATCGTGCGACATAACAAGTATAATCATCTCAGATCACGCTAGGGTAATCATGGATCTCGATCTTAAAGCTGCGCTTCATAGGTCCCGCCACTGGAGGCTTAATACCATTATTCTTAAGGATGAGGAATTTACCTCTCACTTCTCTGCAGAATTTAAAGCGTTTTTGGATATCAACACCCCCTCAGCTACTACTGCCTCTGTTTTGTGGGAAACATGCAAAGCTTATGCGAGGGGCCTAATTATTTCGTATTCTGCGACAAAGAAGCGACAACGGATGGAGGAACAAAAATCTTTAGAGAGCGAATTGATGGATAAGGAGAAAACATATATTGCCTCCCCATCACCACCATTATGGCAAGAAATAACCGCACTCAGGTCAGCGCTGAATTGCCTTCTTACCAGAGATGCAGAGAAGAAACTTAAATACACCAGACAGAGGTTCTACGAGCATGGAGATAAGGCCGGTAAATGTCTGGCGTACTATGTTAAGAAGCGCGCAGAATCGAATACCATTGCAGCGATATCTGATGAAGGTGGCCACAAGATATATGAAAACAAACTGATAAATGACTGTGTTAAGAAGTTCTACGAAGCCTTGTACTCTTCTCAACAAGTCCCGGAGGGGGTGCAGCTGATGCATAATTTCTTCACCCAATTCGACTTACCAAATTTGTCAGAGGAACAGAAGACTGCCCTTAACAGCCCTATAACTAAGACCGAAGTGTTTAAGGCTATTAAATCACTGCGAAGTGGAAAGTCGCCAGGGCCTGATGGCTTCTGTTGTGAATTTTATAAACAGTTTCGGGATATTATTGTGGAACCGCTTCTTGATATGTTCAACCACTCCTTCATTACGGGTGAATTCCCGCAGACACTGAAGGAAGCCAACATTTCCCTAATTCTAAAGAAAGGGAAGTGTCCTGATTTGTGCGGATCCTATAGACCTATAGCCCTCTTGAATGTAGATAGGAAACTGCTTTCTAAAATTCTGGCCACCCGCTTAGAAAATTTTTTACCTGTGCTGATAAGGGAGGACCAGACAGGCTTTTATAAAGGGTCGAAACTCAGCCACCAATGTTAGACGCTTACTGAACGCTATTGTAGCTTTCAAGCAAAAATCTATTGACGGCCTGGTGCTTTCTCTCGATGCGGAGAAAGCATTTGACAGAATTGAGTGGTCTTATTTGTTGTATACTCTGGGCAAATTCGGCTTAGGGGAGAATTTTATAAAATGGGTCAAAGTTATCTACAATAATCCACAGGCAGCAGTCCTGACTAATGGACTTAGGTCTGATTACTTCAACACTCATAGGGGAGTTATGCAGGGCTGCCCCTTATCGCCCCTTCTATTCGCTCTGGCCATAGAGCCTCTTGCTGAGGCCATAAGGGCGACGCCCACAATACGTAGTTTAGAGATTGGACAGCTGTGTCATAAAATAACCTTATACGCGGACGACATCTTGATTCTTTTGACTAACCCTGTAACATCCGTACCCAGTCTCATTGAGGTGATTGACAGGTTTAGCCATTTCTCTGGCTATAGAATCAATTTGGCTAAGTCAGAGGCCATGCCTCTCGGTACTCTTTTCACAATGCCGGCTACTGTTCCTTCCTTTCCTTTTAAATGGTCTCCTAATGGATTTGTGTATTTGGGGATCTTTATTACCCCGTCTCTCGACCAATTGTACAAAGCCAACTTCACACCCTTATTTGGCAAACTCAAACAGGACCTAGAGCGGTGGGCGTCACTTCCTGTCTCCTGGCTAGGACGCATTGCCCTGATCAAAATGAATGTGCTGCCCAGGCTATTGTATCCTATCCAAATGATCCCCGTCTTGTTCTCTAAGAGAGTACTGAAGGACATAAATGGTTGGCTCACCTCTTTCATCTGGAACAAGCGCAGACCCAGACTCAAGATGGCAGTGTTGCATCTGCCAAGCTCCAGGGGCGGCTTGGATCTACCTAATATTAGATTGTATCAGCTTTCTGCCCATTTAAGATTTGTGAGCGACTGGGTTAGGGGTAAAACCTCAATCTGGTCGGATATTGAGACAGCTCTGTCACAATGCAAACTGAGCGATCTATTATTTTGTAATGATTTTAACGGAATTAAGGCCCTTTGTACAAATCCTGTAACAATCAACACCCTAAAAGCGTGGCGAATTGTCCGCCGTCTTGAGGGAAGATCGAGAATAACATCAACCTTTACCCCTATAATGAATAACCCTGCTTTCCCTCCGGGTTCTTTGGACCCCGGCTTTCAACGATGGTCTGATAAGAATATTAAGTCTCTTGGTGACCTTTTCTCGGGTGGTGAACTCATGTCGTTTGAACAGCTTACCAACAGTTACGGCTTGCCTAGACAGGATTTCTTTCGTTTTTTGCAAATACGACACTATATCACTCACAATACAACCCTTGCTGAGCACCCTGAAGTATCTGATGTTGAGAGGGTTTTGTTTGGGCAACAGCTGACGGTGTCTCTGAGTTCATTTTACCATGTGCTTAATGCTTTGACTACCACTGATGCGCAGGGGATTAGAGGTGTGTGGGAGAGGGAACTGTCGGTAACCATAGATGAAGATAAGTGGGATACCGTTTGGTCTCTCGCAAAAAGGATTTCAATTTGTACTCGGACAAGAGCAATCCAATTTAAGATTTTACACAGATTACACGTATCCCCTCACCGCAGACACCTCTTCAGCCGCTCTCTTTCCCCTGTGTGTCTTAAGTGCAAAACTGATGTAGGGACTTTAACTCACTGTTTTTGGTCCTGTTATAAGCTTCAAGAATACTGGGCTGACGTTACAGGTGAACTGGGGAAAATCTTCCACGTTGATATAGAGATGGACCCTTTGTCCCTGATTCTAGGTCTTCCAAGTGACCGCCTAAAAGCGGCGGCCAACAAAAGATTGTATAACACTCTAACATTTGCAGCCAGGAAAAATATCCTCTTACAATGGATCAACGATAGGACTCCCACTGTCTGTGGCTGGCGCAAAATAGTTTTTGAACTGATTCCTCTGGAATACCTCACACACGTTATACACCACAGTGTGGGTCAGTTCTATGGGATGTGGCACCCCTTTTTGGACTATATTGGACCGGACCTTTCCGCTATCTTATTCAAAGGACTATTACACACGTGATCACCACCCGGGCGCTGTAAGACTGACTCACCACCTCTTGTATGTTATATTTTGTATTTTGTATCTTGTATTATGCCTTATTTAAGAGCTGTTGTGTACGTTTTGTGTTTGTACTGTTTTGTTGTTCTGTGTCTACTGTCGAGACACTGTCGTGTTAAAGGAAAATCTGCAATAAAAACAATGATGAAAAAAAAAAAAAAAAGAGGTTGCATATATTGAAAGCCTAAGATGTGTCAAAAACATTGTGTAGCACACAAGCACACTTTGTATACATACATATAAATTATAATATATAATCTATCTATTATTCACACACATATATAAAAAAAAAAAAAACACCCAGCACGCCCATGCGGGCGGTTTTATCCTTCAAGCTCGGGTCCTCTACCAGAGGCCTGGGAGCTTGAGGGTCCTGCGCAGTATCTTAGCTGTTCCCAGGACTGCGCTCTTCTGGACAGAGATCTCCGATGTTGTTCCCGGGATCTGCTGGAGCCACTCGCCTAGCTTGGGAGTCACCGCACCTAGTGCTCCGATTACCACGGGGACCACCGTTACCTTCACCCTCCACATCCTCTCCAGCTCTTCTCTGAGCCCTTGGTATTTCTCCAGCTTCTCGTGTTCCTTCTTCCTGATATTGCTGTCATTCGGAACCGCTACATCGATCACTACGGCCGTCTTCTTCTGTTTGTCTACCACCACTATGTCCGGTTGGTTAGCCACCACCATTTTGTCCGTCTGTATCTGGAAGTCCCACAGGATCTTAGCTCGGTCATTCTCCACCACCCTTGGGGGCATCTCCCATTTTGACCTCGGGACTTCCAGGTTATACTCGGCACAGATGTTCCTGTACACTATGCCGGCCACTTGGTTATGGCGTTCCATGTATGCCTTGCCTGCTAGCATCTTGCACCCTGCTGTTATGTGCTGGATTGTCTCTGGGGCATCTTTACACAGCCTGCACCTGGGGTCTTGCCTGGTGTGATAGACCCCAGCCTCTATGGATCTTGTGCTCAGAGCTTGTTCTTGTGCTGCCATGATTAGTGCCTCTGTGCTGTCTTTCAGTCCAGCTTTGTCCAGCCACTGGTAGGATTTCTGGATATCAGCCACCTCCTCTATCTGCCGGTGGTACATACCGTGCAAGGGCCTGTCCTTCCATGATGGTTCCTCGTCTCCCTCCTCTTTCTTGGGTTTCTGTTGCCTGAGGTATTCACTGAGCACTCGGTCAGTTGGGGCCATCTTCCCAATGTATTCTTGGATGTTCCTTGTCTCATCCTGGACTGTGGTGCTGACACTCACCAGTCCCCGGCCCCCTTCCTTCCGCTTAGCGTACAGCCTCAGGGTGCTGGACTTGGGGTGAAACCCTCCATGCATGGTAAGGAGCTTTCTTGTCTTTATGTCAGTGGCTTCTATCTCCTCCTTTGGCCAGCCTATTACCCCAGCAGGGTACCTGATCACGGGCAGGGCGTACGTGTTGATGGCCCGGATCTTGTTCTTACCATTCAGCTGACTCCTCAGGACTTGCCTGACCCTCTGCAGGTACTTGGTGGTTGCAGCTTTTCTAGCGGCCTCTTCATGGTTCCCATTCGCCTGCGGGATCCCCAGGTACTTGTAACTGTCCTCTATGTCTGCAATGTTGCCTTCTGGTATATATATAAAAAACAAACACCCAGCACGCCCCTGCGGGCGGTTTATCCTTCAAGCTCGGGTCCTCTACCAGAGGCCTGGGAGCTTGAGGGTCCTGCGCAGTATCTTAGCTGTTCCCAGGACTGCGCTCTTCTGGACAGAGATCTCCGATGTTATTCCCGGGATCTGCTGGAGCCACTCGCCTAGCTTGGGAGTCACCGCACCTAGTGCTCCGATTACCACGGGGACCACCGTTACCTTCACCCTCCACATCCTCTCCAGCTCTTCTCTGAGCCCTTGGTATTTCTCCAGCTTCTCGTGTTCCTTCTTCCTGATATTGCTGTCATTCGGAACCGCTACATCGATCACTACGGCCGTCTTCTTCTGTTTGTCTACCACCACTATGTCCGGTTGGTTAGCCACCACCATTTTGTCCGTCTGTATCTGGAAGTCCCACAGGATCTTAGCTCGGTCATTCTCCACCACCCTTGGGGGCATCTCCCATTTTGACCTCGGGACTTCCAGGTTATACTCGGCACAGATGTTCCTGTACACTATGCCGGCCACTTGGTTATGGCGTTCCATGTATGCCTTGCCTGCTAGCATCTTGCACCCTGCTGTTATGTGCTGGATTGTCTCTGGGGCATCTTTACACAGCCTGCACCTGGGGTCTTGCCTGGTGTGATAGACCCCAGCCTCTATGGATCTTGTGCTCAGAGCTTGTTCTTGTGCTGCCATGATTAGTGCCTCTGTGCTGTCTTTCAGTCCAGCCTTGTCCAGCCACTGGTAGGATTTCTGGATATCAGCCACCTCCTCTATCTGCCGGTGGTACATACCGTGCAGGGGCCTGTCCTTCCATGATGGTTCCTCGTCTCCCTCCTCTTTCTTGGGTTTCTGCTGCCTGAGGTATTCACTGAGCACTCGGTCAGTTGGGGCCATCTTCCCAATGTATTCTTGGATGTTCCTTGTCTCATCCTGGACTGTGGTGCTGACACTCACCAGTCCCCGGCCCCCTTCCTTCCGCTTAGCGTACAGCCTCAGGGTGCTGGACTTGGGGTGAAACCCTCCATGCATGGTCAGGAGCTTTCTTGTCTTTATGTCAGTGGCTTCTATCTCCTCCTTTGGCCAGCCTATTACCCCAGCAGGGTACCTGATCACGGGCAGGGCGTATGTGTTGATGGCCCGGATCTTGTTCTTACCATTCAGCTGACTCCTCAGGACTTGCCTGACCCTCTGCAGGTACTTGGTGGTTGCAGCCTTTCTAGCGGCCTCTTCATGGTTCCCATTTGCCTGCGGGATCCCCAGGTACTTGTAACTGTCCTCTATGTCTGCAATGTTGCCTTCTGGTAGTTCAATCCCCTCAGTTCTGACTACCTTCCCTCTCTTTGTTACCATCCGACTACACTTCTCCAGTCCGAACGACATTCCAATGTCATTGCTGTATAGCCTGGTAGTGTGGATCAGTGAATCGATGTCTCGTTCACTCTTGGCATACAGCTTGATGTCATCCATGTACAGGAGGTGGCTGACAACTGCTCCGTTCCGTAGTCGGTATCCGTAGCCAGTCTTGTTAATGATCTCACTGAGGGGGTTCAGGCCTATGCAGAACAGCAGTGGGGACAGAGCATCTCCTTGGTAGATCCCGCACTTGATGGTAACTTGTGCTATGGGCTTGGAGTTGGCCTCTAGTGTTGTACGCCACATCCCCATTGAGTTCCTGATGAAGGCTCTTAGGGTCCCATTGATCTTGTACAATTCTAGGCATTCCAGTATCCAGCTGTGGGGCATTGAGTCATAGGCCTTCTTGTAATCAATCCAGGCAGTGCACAGGTTGGTCAGTCTGGTCTTGCAGTCTCGGCTGATTGTTCTGTCTACCAGTAGCTGGTGTTTTGCGCCTCTGGTATTCTTGCCAATTCCTTTCTGTGTCCCGCTCATGTATTGACCCATGTGCCTGTTCATCTTAGCCGATATGATGCCTGACAGGAGCTTCCATGTAGTACTGAGTGTATATATATATATATATATATATATATACACACACACACACACACAGTGGGGCAAAAAAGTATTTAGTCAGCCACCGATTGTGCAAGTTCCCCCACTTAAAATGATGACAGAGGTCAGTAATTTGCACCAGAGGTACACTTCAACTGTGAGAGACAGAATGTGAAAAAAAAAATCCATGAATCCACATGGTAGGATTTGTAAAGAATTTATTCGTAAATCAGGGTGGAAAATAAGTATTTGGTCACCTCAAACAAGGAAAATCTCTGGCTCGCACAGACCTGTAACGTCTTCTGTAAGAAGCTTTTCTGTCCCCCACTCGTTACCTGTATGAATGGCACCTGTTTGAACTCATCATCTGTATAAAAGACACCTGTCCACAGCCTCAAACAGTCAGACTCCAAACTCCGCCATGGCCAAGACCAAAGAGCTTTCGAAGGACACCAGGAAAAGTATTGTAGACCTGCACCAGACTGGGAAGAGTGAATCTACAATAGGCAAGCAGCTTGGTGTGAAAAAATCAACTGTGGGAGCAATCATCAGAAAATGGAAGACATACAAGACCACTGATAATCTCCCTCGATCTGGGGCTCCACGCAAGATCTCATCCCGTGGGGTCAAAATGATCATGAGAACGGTGAGCAAAGATCCCAGAACCACACGGGGGGACCTGGTGAATGACCTGCAGAGAGCTGGGACCAAAGTAACAAAGGTCACCATCAGTAACACACTACAACGGCAGGGAATCAAATCCCGCAGTGCCAGACGTGTTCCGCTGCTGAAGCCAGTGCATGTCCAGGCCCGTCTGAAGTTTGCCAGAGAGCACATGGATGATACAGCAGAGGATTGGGAGAATGTCATGTGGTCAGATGAAACCAAAGTAGAACTTTTTGGTATAAACTCAACTCGTCGTGTTTGGAGGAAGAAGAATACTGAGTTGCATCCCAAGAACACCATACCTACTGTGAAGCATGGGGGTGGAAACATCATGCTATGGGGCTGTTTTTCTGCCAAGGGGACAGGACGACTGATCCGTATTAAGGACAGAATGAATGGGGCCATGTATCGTGAGATTTTGAGCCAAAACCTCCTTCCATCAGTGAGAACTTTGAAGATGAAACGAGGCTGGGTCTTCCAATATGACAATGATCCAAAACACACCGCCCGGGCAACAAAGGAGTGGCTCCGTAAGAAGCATTTGAAAGTCCTGGAGTGGCCTAGCCAGTCTCCAGACCTCAACCCCATAGAAAATCTGTGGCGGGAGTTGAAAGTCCGTGTTGCTCGGCGACAGCCCCAAAACATCATTGCTCTCGAGAAGATCTGCATGGAGGAATGGGCCAAAATACCAGCTACTGTGTGTGCAAACCTGGTAAAGACCTATAGTAAACGTTTGACCTCTGTTATTGCCAACAAAGGTTATGTTACAAAGTATTGAGTTGTATTTTTGTTATTGACCAAATACTTATTTTCCACCCTGATTTACGAATAAATTCTTTACAAATCCTACCATGTGGATTCATGGATTTTTTTTTCACATTCTGTCTCTCACAGTTGAAGTGTACCTCTGGTGCAAATTACTGACCTCTGTCATCATTTTAGGTGGGGGAACTTGCACAATCGGTGGCTGACTAAATACTTTTTTGCCCCACTGTATATATATCTATATATATATATATATATAGATTCACTGAGCGCAGGGCAAGCTAGCAGACATAAGTTAAGCTCTCCTTGCAACATGGCAAATTGAACCTCCCCCACCCTCATTCAGATGTAGCGTTTGGAACTATTTTGGTCTTCATGTGACGTATGACCCTGAAGGTAAGCGCGTCATGGACTAAAGTAAAACAGTATGTCGGATGTGCCACGCAATGCTCAATTACATTGGTGGGAACTAGTGTGTTAGCGCAGTTAGCTCGTTAACGTGTTGGCGGTCCAGCCCCACGCACGGGGCGATCCGCGGTAGCTGGTTAACGGAGATTTGCCTGTTGTGGCGTTAACGTCATTTCAACGAGATTAAAGCTGACAGCACTAGTGGGAACACAACGAATATGACTGCACATTTATTCTGACATCATCCTAGTGCAAAGACAAGTGGAAGCAGACAAAAACAACAAGCATGCATGCTACAAACTTTACCCGAGTCATTTAGACAGCCGTTAGCACATGATTCTCCTTATGGGGACCTGATATGTTTAATATGCTGCTGAGAATATAGCCCAGAAGAAGCGTATAGTATAGCTTTTATTTTGGAAAGAGCCATTTCTCTGTAATAAACGCTCTTTTCCAAAGATGAGTGATTTCTCGATCAGATATATTTATTTATTTATTATTACTTTGTTGTTTCAGCAACATTAAATTTAAAAACTGTACTTTTGAGTTAAAATATATATTTATAATTTTAATAAATGACAAATTTAAAAAAGCATGAACTTTTTTTTTTGTATCGAAAAAATATCGAACCGTGACACCAAAGTATCGAACCGAACTGTGAATTTTGTGTATCGTTGCACTCCTAATATATATGTATATGTATATATGTGTGTGTGTGTGTGTGTGTGTGTGTGTGTTTATCTAATGTTTCAGTTTCAACCTTTTTGTGTGCTTCGGAAGCAATAAGAGGAAAATAGTCTTAACTCGTAATGTTTTCTGTTCTCTTTTTTGTTGTTGTAAATGAGCCAGGACATCTGAACAAGTCATAGAAATTGTTTGTCCTTTCTATTGTTAAATTCAATCTGTAAAGAAAAAAACCTGCTCTTTCTGTTCTCCCTGCTTTCCCCACAACCAGTTGTTTTGGAGTCATTCATCAGGAAGAGTGAAACTGAGCCATCAGGGGAAGCGCTGGCAGGATCCCTGTAGAGATGAGGCAATATTGAATTGATGGAATCATTTAAAGTCCAGGAAAAAAAACAAACCCCAAAACAAAAAACCCCCCACCAAAAAAACCCCTAAAAAACTAAAACTGACTAGATGTCTTTTCTTTTCTTTTCTTGATACAGTATCAACACAGGCACACAACCTAGTGTTACATGTATATCAGACATTAATCCCCCATCTTTCCTAAAAAACAAAAAAGAATGCAAGCTACATTTGTTTTGCTTCTTTGTATCCGTGCATATCTCTTTAGAATATCTTGAGCATTTGTCACAGTGTTACTTTAAAGCCTTTTGACATGGCTGCCATTTTCACTTTGCATCTCTTTTTCATAGCCATTGACCCAAACACCGAGTCAGTCGAGGATTTGATGCAGAGATTCCAGGACAGTTTCCGTGTTCCCAACACTCCAACAGACATGTCTCACTACCAGCATGTCATGCACAGCTCGTCAACAGGCCGCCGGAGGGTCCTGAGCCACACCAGAGGTAGGACACAAAGTCATTAAAAAATTTGAATTTTTTGTTAAAAACATACTACAGACACCACAAGAGGATTTGCATGTTCCTTTTCATTTTACGCTATATACTGGACAGTATGTGTTAATCCTTTCCACTTGATACTAATAGTTTGTGACCTAAGTGATAATGATGGGGTGATAATTTCTTAATTTTGTTTATTGTTTAACAATAACGATACACAGGACAGTTTATTACCAGTGCATTCCATCTGTAGTCCTCTGGGTAATTTCCAGTCCAAATAATCAATATATTAGTAGTCATTAATCATTTATCTGTGTCTGTGCATACACAATCACAAGTTTGTCCACAGAAAATTATGCAGAATAACTAGACTATCCAGTTTTGAATTCAGTTCATTATTCGGCATTCACATCTTTGGTGCTTTCATTGCTTCAGCATAATCATCATAGAGGTCACATGCACAATGCATTTAACCTACAGTATCAGGCTTTCATTTATCCACTACAGTGCATAGACATACCATCACTTGTTTATGCATTATAAGAGTCACTTCGATTACGTTCTGCAGTAACATGTTTAAATATTGACTATACAGTCTTAACCTCATCAATTATCATTTCTGTCAGTTTATAATTTGTTTGGCTTTATTTCATCAAATATGATTTGGAAGAACAAGTTCACTCCAGTAATTATCAGAAATTTACCTGAAATAAATAGGGCTTCTTATCTGAAAGAATAATTTGAAAAAAGTTCTAATAAGCATAGTAAGGTAGCCTAGTGCAGTGTTTCCCAACCACTGTGCTGTGGCACATAGGTGTGCCGTGAGAAATGATCAGGTGTGCTGTGGAAGATTATCTGGTTCCACCTGATTAGTAATCTAAGCTAGCGGTCCCCAGCCTTTTTTGCACCACAAACCAGTTTATGTCCGACAATATTTTCACGGACCGGCCTTTAAGGTGTCGCGGATAAATACAACAAAATAAAACCAGTACCAGTACCAAAAAAACCAAATTTTTATTCATAACACACGGGAAAAGACCCAGGGAAACTGAATTAACGATAAAAACAAACAAAAAAAAAAAACGATAAAAAAGCATAAATTTGACGCCTGAGCCTCAACTCTTGTGGCCCAGTACCAAACGACCGGTCCATGGGCCGGGGGTTGGGGACCGCTGCTCTAAGCGACCTGCATGAGTAACGGGTAGAACAATTACATTCTCTTCCACTAGAGGGCAGTACAGCTACCTGCTCTAATTAAATGTGTTGACAACTGCCAGTGAAACAGAAGAAGACGAAGGAGAAATTACATAATAGTCATGCCGTGAGTGAGACAACACAGCGCATAAATTGATAAATATTTGAAAAGAAAAAGTTAGGGCTTTCATCTTGGTCCTGCTGAAAATTTCGACCCAGATGAAGGTCCTAGCATGAGTAGTGATCAGAAGAAAGCAAAAAAGGTATACTGGGGACAAACTCAACCAATTCCGCTATGTCTGGTGCACGGGGAAAAATTATCAATATGCCTTTTGTGACATTTTTGTTTGGTGGTGTGCCATGGCACCAAAAGGTTGGAAAACACTGGTCTAGCATATACCCTAGACAGTTATCACCATAAAGTTAGCATCTAATGTACTACATACATTTCCTTTGCTGTTATGCATTACTTATGTAGTAGATATAAGGTTAAGTTTACCATTAAATCCATGTAGCCTCAACAGAGTGAAGGGTGTCATTGAGAGATGTCCTCTCTGGTGTCAATAGTAAGAGTCTCCTTTGAGAGCATATAATTAGAGGTGAAACAGTGTCACAAGTGTCGAAGTATGGGCCACATGATAATAGAAGAAGCACTTACTATGAGCAGTTAAAGGTGAAAAGTTATTGGTCATATCTTTTGGTTAGTGCTGCATAAGGGAAATTAATTAATTACATCAGATTTAATGAGAAGCACCAAGGAAAGTAGATTGCGGGTTGACAGAAACTTTTCTATTTTCTATTTCTTAGCTTGGTAGAACTTTGTATTTGTACTTGGAATATTTAGAATTTTTATTAATTCTCTTTTCTGCAGTGTGTATTTGCATATGCTTACACACACACACACACACACACACACACACACACTTTATTTTCTTCTTTTTTATCACCTATTAATACGTTTGGCAGTGTAACATGAACATGAACACTGGGGTGTATCTCTCGCAACAATACAAGAATCCATATGCAAATCTAACTAAGTGGGACAGACAGGTAGAGCACGATACAGCCCAAGTATAGTTGATGAGAAGTGACAAGAGCTGGTTTAACTGAGCTTGTGGAAATAATGTCACTGACATAAATGACATGACCACACAGGTTGATTGTTATCTGCCATGGAATATGGGTGGTAACAATAAAGACAAAAAAGTCTTATTTTGCTTTGTTTTTTACTACTTGAAGGGATTTGTGTATCACTGCAATTCTTAAAAGAAACATTGAGGCACACTCCCAAGTCAGAATAATCATATGTCTAACTCCCAAAAGCATTTTAAATTTATGGACTATAGGTTCATTTTATCCTTAAGACATATTTGGAGCCCGGAGCCTGAGCCCTGTGTCACTACACAAAGAAAAGAGCACAAGATTTCACTGTTTTTTTTGTTTGTTTGTTTTTTTGTCCCTCCCCCCAAACTGTTAGATAAGACACTGCAGTCATTATAGTCAGTTTCTATATCATACTGATGATTTGTAACATGAGATTCAGGAAGTTAAAATGCTAATAGGGAGAACACAGGCAGCTGATGAGTCTGCAGAATAGGAAAGCTCTTGTCCTCAGTGTCTGAGTGGGAGGAAAAACAGTAGGTACTGTAAGAATATGATGCGTGGGGCATCAACAACCAGCAGCACACACAACAATTTCCAGCAGTTGAACACATTTTTTACTGGAACCTGAGAGACGGCGGGGAAAGCATGCCATTAATGATCAGTCATTAGGGTGAATTGTAGATTCTTGCCTGAATCTGTATTGGGGTTGGAACAAGACCAAATACAAAGTGTTGTGGGCACACGAGTTGCACGAGTGCAGGATTGTCCGATGAATATGGTTATAGCTGACTAATCACAGTCCGCTGGTTAACTTGCTTCAGATTGATGTTACAAAAAAACTGTAACTGAATGTGTGGAAAACTACAGTAGCAGTTGTGTCAGCTCAGCTAAACCCTGCAGCTGTTCATCTACTCTTCTACTGGCATCCACAAGTCTGCATATTGAAATTTTGCTTTGTGGCAACATTTCTTGCTTCCCTGTCAGCACATATTGGCCTAGTTTCTTGTAGCACCATCTCATACCTGGACTCAGATTTTTTTTTTTTATGCATAAATTTTCCTGTTACACAGTCATCACTGTTTCCATTAATAGAAATGTATTAGAGATAATAATAACTAATATCAAGAAAAAGAATACAGTTCTGCACAATGAAAGCAGTTATATGATGCAAACTGCACTCTGATTGCTCAAACCATCATCGTTTTAGTCAGATTTCAGGCAAATGTAATTGCATCCAAAACTTTGATCTGGATAATTTTTTTTTCTTCTCTTTAATTTAAATGTTACTTGCTCTTGTGGTGATGGCAGAAAATTATGATCAGCAAAACATGTGTTTAGCTTGCAGCTATCTAAATTGTCTTTTTTTTTTTAGAATATTATATGGTAAGTGGAGCCTTTTGCAGATAGTAAATTGATCTATCTTGTACTTTAAATCTGTCTAAGAGCATCTTTGCCAAACTCCTGTTTTCTTCACCATGTTTCACACAGATACAAGTCAACAATAGTATTACACACAATGACCTCAATGCTTGCATTGTGCAAGCTATTAAGACTTCTGAGTTTGAAGAAGTGTTGCTATGAAGAAAGGTTAATTATCTGATACACCCAAATGATCTCTTTTTTTTCACCTGAGAAAATTTATTGCATGCACTAGCCATTGTACTACTAAGATATGCTGGATATGCCTTACAAACACTGGATCTAATGACCTGGAATTGAAGTGCTGCGAGCTGCTACCCTTTCCTCCAAAGAGAGACTTCTGGTGTGTATTGTGAAGGAAATCTTGTGTGACCGGGTCAACTCATGCAGAATGAACAGAGTCAGATGCCTTACGCAGACACGTTTAATGAATCGCGGCAGTTGCAAATAACGCACAGCAAAACAAGGTGACACATGGAAAGCCACGCTCCATTTTGGAAGCCATTCTGATAAAAGAGCCCATTTATACATAAACAAACCCTTGATATGTATTGCACGTTCCTCTTCATGCATCTCTCTCTGAATACAAGACATGATGTACATAGCGGGTCTAAAAGGAAGAGTAGACATGCTAACCATGCATGCTCTTTTTTCAGTAGCTTGGAAAAGAGGAGCTCTGGAGATACTTGGTGTCTCCAAACACACTGATAGACACTGAGCTGTTTGTTTGTTTGTCTTTTACCAGTGTTGTGCCACCATTTGGTGAACTCATCTAGGCACCTCTTTAAAAGGACCTTTGCAGCCCCAATTAATTGAAGGGCAACCCCACCAAAGGAAAAGTTCTTCCAAAGGTATAAAGAGACAGGTGAACTTTATTGCTTTAACAGACAGTTCACCAGGTTTGAAGTCTTCTCTTGAACATGATGGAACTAGTGGACACGTGCTGTAGTGCTCAAAATAGCAAAAATAAATAAACCAACAACAAAAAAAGGCACAAGCCATCTTTATTTCAAGAAATATATATATGAGAATAGCATCTCAGGCATTCCTTAGTACTCTTTTCAAAGCCTGTATGTAGGTCTACAGGGTGACACTTTTGTTTGTAAGAACTAGAACTGGTGTATGTAAACTTCATTGCTCTGATGTAGACAGCATTCTGAAAACATTTTGAAGTCACAACGCATTGTGGTTTCGTCAAATATTAAGATTTGTCCTTAAAAGCTTCCTCCCTTATTTGCATGCACCGCGGCACATTCTATTCCCCACTGTGGTGTTAATGCATTTCCATGTGCTGGCTAGAAGCGGTGTGGTGTTTTGATGTGTCACAACGAATACTTTGGCTCATTACGAAGAGGATAACCTTATGGTTATTATCTAGGCTTTCTTCTGTTTAATTGATGCTTTGAAGTAGCACATGAAAGTAGTTCTCTGCTGTTGCCTGCGCGCGTGTGTGTGTGCGTGTGTGTGTCATAAGGAGAAAGACAGAGAGTTTGTGTTCCGTGGTTCTTGAGTTCATTCTGTGCTCAGCTCCACTTTCAGTAGTCTTCAATCTTCAGTGCAGACAAAACACAGTGATTACAGCTGTGGGTGTGCAGCCCCTAGGATTTCTCTACAGCAAACCATACAGCTGATCTACTGCCAAGTCAAAACACTCTGTGTTTTCTGTGTGAAAGACCCAGCAAGAGACCACCTATATCACACAGTTTTCTGTCAACACAACTGACCAACTTCCTTTTTCTCTAAGTTATCCTCTATTCATACTGTAGGTGGTCGTTTAAACACTGTCTATTAAAATGTATTACTCATTAAGTTTTCAAATATTTTTTATGTCCTTTGTTGTTTCTGAAAAGTTATTAGTAAGCTTTTCAGGCCCTTTTTTAAAGGGCTGTGCAAATGTAGGATATTATTTCAGATTAATGTCCAATATATTGATCAGAATCATCAAAGTAATTAGAAAAAGAGAGTTATTTTAGAAATTTTAGAAATTTGCTACAAAATATCTTTGCTGGGGTAAGATGATAGATTAAATGGAGTTCAGACTTATAGTTGATGATCAGCAAAGACCCTGTCTTTGTTTGTTCTGCTGTTTACAACTCAGGCCCTAACTTGGTTCAGATGCCTTGCTGCCTCGTTTTAAGCTTCAGAGTTACTTACCATAAAGAGAAACTAATGATATTTGTTAAGCTGAATGTCTCTTGACTTTGTTGTTAGATACTGGTTTAATGGGTTAATTTTAGTAATTTGGTTTGTTGCCTAAAAATAAATGCTTGTAGTGAAAGTCTGTTGTACTTTGCTGTATTTATTAGAAACATAAAGTTCAGTGGAGAGTACAACAATGTCATTCAGCTTAGAAGCAATTTTAAGAGTTTATTTAGCAAAGTGTTAATTGATATCGTTACTGAATGATCCGTTGAAGATCACTGATTTGACTGTATATATTGTTCTGAATGTGTTTATCCACATTTACCAGTGGCTGCCTGGTTGGTTAAGAAAACAAGGTAAAACCTGAGCTGAAGCGATAACCTGAGCGACCCTTCTCTTTAAGGAATGTGCCCTTGTGGGTTGTGGGTGTGATGTAGGTCCTGAAATGTTGTTCACATATTTACTACTGCCCCTGTCTATTTTCAAATGCATTTTCTAACTAAATAAAGGCAGCCAAAGATCAAGCTGTTAAGTTTACTCATAGCAAATTCTAAAGTATTGTTTTCATAGCCCACCTTTTGCTATAATCTGTCAGTACCACTACTTAGTACTAACCACAGTCTTTGATAGTTTGAGTCAAAGAGTCTGGGGATATTCTTTGATGTTGCCTACAGCAGCAGCATCAATATTCAGGTTGCAGGTTGTTTTTGGATGTGAGCATTTTTTTTTATTATCTATGCTGGTATTTTATTGTTGAGAGAAAAGAAAAAACACGTAAGAGACTTTGTTCATATTCTTTAGCAAATCAAGGTTATGTATAATTTATAGACTCCACAAAAAATAAACCTCACATGCATAAAAAGTAGTAACAAAAACCGCCATGCTCAATTGACCAGTAGCTTTCTATTGCTGACTGTGAAAGTAACTTGTATAATTTTGGGGTGCTCTGTCTTGTTAAAGTGAAGGTGGAGAACCAAATAAAATTACACAAATGGAGATCATAGGTGTTGAAACCACAGGCAGAGGTGGTAATAGTATAAGACATTCTGCACTCAAGTTGAAGTTCTGATATTTGTGTTAAAAAATACTCTAAATGGGTCAACGTCTTTACTCAAGTGAAAGTGAAGAAGCACCAGTTCTGAAATGGAATTGGTGTAAAAGTAACAACTCTTCCAGGAGCTATTTTTTGTACACTGCCAACAGAACCGCCGCTGTCATATCAATAGGCTTTATTTCAAAATTCTAATTCTAATTAATTCACACAGCTTAAACATCTGTTATGTAGAACGGAAGCAGAGAAAAACAAATGGAATATAAAATAACATGAAGAAAAGTTCTTCTATTTGCTTTTGCCTACATGAGTGACTTTACCTCCACACCTACCCAGGAATATTAATAGTCAAGGGTCAAAAGTGTGATTTGACAGGTTGGTTGTACAGTGGTCGTTTATTGCAGGAGTTACGTTCTAAAAATAACCTGTAATAGGTGAAATCCGCGAAGTAGCCAACTTTATTTTTTTGTAATTATTATAGATGTTTTAAGGCTGTGAAACCCCTCACTACACACTTTACACACTTTTCTCAGAGAGAGGCGGTTGCCTTTGACGGTATAAAACATTTCGTTGACATTGTTGTGATAGTTGAGGAGAAAACTTACAAACATACAGTACAGCACTTCAGAGTCACACTGCTAGCGATTGAAGATTTAGGTAAATTTGACAAGCTGAACGTGCTCTGTACCGTATAGGAGACACGGCGTGAGATTGATTGACAATGGTCTACAGCCAATCAGGATGCAGAACACAATCCGCTGTATGTATGTACGTAAAACCAAAACAAACAAAAAAGAACATGCAAAATTGCACACAAAAAACAGCAAGACCGCAAAAGGTGAACCCCGTTATAGCGAGGGACCACTGTACTGTAGTAATGTGGGGAAAAGAGTCACTTTAAAAAAATCAGTCATTTCTACAAAAAAAGAATTTCTATGGTTGTGATTTTAAGCTTCAGTATGAGCTTCATGTAGAAGCTGCAGATGACCTTTGCTGCTGCCTCACTGAGATTCATTTTTCTTTGTGGATTTAGCAAACTTAATTCAGTAAGATATAAGCTACTTTTACATGAGCTACCATGGCTGATTTCCAAGCCACTGACACCATAAAGCTAGTATGTAGGTAGAATTCAGTGAGTGAATGTAATCAGCACTGTTAGCTTAAATGTAATTGTCTGCTCCCTTTGATGGAACCTAACATTGACCTTGAACACCACAGCCATTCACCACCAGTCCACGTACAGTGATCAACATCACTGTTAACTTCACCACAGTCAACTCTAAATGTCTATTCTAAAATGACTGTCTAAAAATAATCTCTCTTTTTCCTCTCCTGTCATCTCCTTCCTACATCCCTGAGTGGTTATCACTCATTCTTTTCTCTCCCTGGGAAATAAAGCAACCGTGTACCTCTAGTTAGCTGAAACACTGTATGACAAACTGCGCAGAAACAGTTTGTGTGTCTGTGATTTGTTGAGTAGTTAGAAATGCTACATTTGAAATCACCTGCCACTTTAAAAATGCTACTTCCTTTTTGCTCATTCCCCTTCTGTTGCTTTGACGAAAGTGTTGCAACCAACCAAACACTGGCCACAGTTCATCATTAAGCCCTGAGTGTAGTGCTATAAATGACGCTTAAATTATATTTTTTGCCTATTTCAGTTTGCTCTGTGTGATAAGCACCAATAATGGATACACCAATAGGATTGTTATTGTTATTGTTCCACTCATTTAGGTTCAAACCAGTTTGAGGTGCACAGTGACATGAAAAAAAAATCCAACTCAATTCACATGCATTAAACCTAAAGTAACAAGCCTATTTTCAAAATATCAGGAGTAGAAAGTGGAGATATTTGTCTTAAAATGTGTGCAGTTAAATTCAAAGTTGACAGAAAAATAAATACTAAAGTACAAATCTGAAATTCTACTTATGTACAGTAAAAAGTATTTGTTACTGTACATAAGTAGAATTTGTTACATAGCAGTAACTGTTTCATATCAGTAACTTTGTTACTTCCCACCTCTAAACAGCTTCACTTTCTTACTCGCCTGCTTATTTTAGGATTGCTTTAAATCGGTATGTCATCAGGCCACATCATGAAATTATTGAAGATGCATTACTCCTGTATGTACCGGCTCACTCCTGGTGGCCGATTGGCGGGGCTGGGCGCCTGCGGCCCGGCTGGGCTCCTTCCGGGGGGTGGGATGCCCTCTGGCCTCTGGGCCTGAAGCTCGGTCCTCTCTGGCACAGCTGGCTGCCGGCAGAACCCGCGGGCACGCCACTGCAACCCCCTCTGGCCTCTGCTCCGTAGCTGCGGGGTAACCTTTCGTTTGGGGCTCTACTCAGCTCTTCCCAGGAGGGTGGCACGGTCCCCCCCCCCCCCCCCCCCCCCCCTCGGGTCCTTGTACTCTGGGGCCTCTGGATATCTGGGGCCTGGATCTCCTCCATACCTGCTTCATACCCTGGTGGACGGGGCTATGGCTCCCCACACTCCCTAGCAGATCGTTACATGGAGAAACCTTTGGAATACAAGCATGCTGATCCACACAGGTATGCACACAGGTGTGCACACAGGTGTACACACGGGTGTTCACAGACGCGGACTACACCTTTCTTGGCTGCTGCCTCAAAGCACATTGTACGCTGTCTATCTTGCGTGCTGCACAATATCGTTTAATATTTAGTATCTACTGTTATCTACTGCTAGCTAGTTTATTGTGATGGTGCTGTTTTTTTATTATGTTGCTCTTTGTTGTTTGCTTTCTCTTCTGTTTTTTTTTTCTCCATACAGGTGATCCAGCTGTTTTGTTTGTTTTTTTTCCTTCTTCCCCCCTTTCTCACCGTCTCTTCTCCCCTTTGGTTTTCTTTCTCTCCCTCTCTTTCTTTCATTCTTTCTTCCTGTCCTATCCCCCAGTCATGTCTGTCCCGTTTGTAGCAACCGAAAATAAAATAAATTCATAATTATAATAAAGGTCAATCAAATGGACCAATATGGCAAGGCCACGATGATCCACTTGGTAAAATAAATCCGCTTGGCATCTTTCTTGGCCTTAAGACAACAATTCTGATGGCTAAAGATCCAAACGGGACAAAAAAAAAGAAAAAAAAAGAAAAAAAAGAAGATGCATTACTCTTATTGAAGATGCATTACTATTACTTATTGTGAGTCATAAAGGAAGTTTTTTTGTTGTTGTTTTTTTACGTAACTAAATATAACTAAAGTAGCTAAATTGCTTGAAGAGATCAGCAAAATCACAAACATATAAAATACTGTGCAAATGTCTTGAGCCACCCCTCCTTTCTTTATATTTTCCTTGTATTTTTACTTCCAAGGAAACACATTTTTTTAAAGTGACCTTGAGCAGAGGGTCTCTCCGCTTTCTGGAAGTCTTTCATTTTAGGTGCCCGGTGCCTGACTGTTTTCAGAGAAATGTGAATCTACTATCTACAGCAGATGAGCAGCATCTAAAAGTCATATCATTAAGAAATAGGACAAAAATACGGTGAAGATCTGACACAGGACTTGGATCTGGCCCATCGGTTGATCCATATACTGTTTGCTGAAGCCTCATCATAAATGGTCTCATTTGAAGAATGGCAGTCAAGACCCATTCTTAAAGAAGGGAAATGGAGAAAAGCTGACTGAAGTTTTTATTTTAAATTGTCATCACTATGTATAAAGTATGTCTTGAGGAAAAATACAACAGTATGTATCTACAGCCATCTGAATAACACGGTGGAAGCTCTGCTCAAGCTCTTTTTGGATCTATAATATCATCTGGAAAGTGTCTCATTGGTTATGGCTTTTTTTTTTCCTACAGCAGGTAATAAACACACTGCCATTGCAGCAAAAGAATACCTGGATAGAAAAAACCCCCAAAACATTAGTCATGGATTGGTGAGCGTTCAGATCTCAGCCTTATTCCAGCAGTCTGGGACTTTTGGGGCTATTTTGCTGCTAAATAAGCGCTTTCATGGAAGTTTACATGAATATGTTTACCTAAAGCAAATGACATATGTTTTCAATTTCTAATTAAAAAAATCTGAATAAAATTGCCCTTACCTTACAGAAGTATAAAACTGTGCTTTATATCCAGGTTACCAACTAAGAGCACTGGATTCTGGATCAGCTGTATGCTAAGTTTTAACTTATTATAAAAGTGTTAATTCTATCAGGGATGATTATAAAGACAACAAGGGGTATCCTAGGATAGCTACAGTGGCAAGCCAATAATGTTTTAACCTTAATGGCTGTGCTCTGCACTGTGTTGCCAGTAACAGATGAGGAATCGGAATACAGCAAGCTGCCAAGGGCCTTCATCTAAAATTACTCAGCCCACAGCCCCAGCTCAAATCCCATCTCACCTTTTCCATAATAACACCTCTAAATTCCCTGACTGGTCTCCTTACAAATTACCGTTTGTTTATTAGCTTTAAATTGGCTGGTATGCTCTTGATGCTGGTTAGATACAATTAAAAAATATATAGAGATGAGTGCACAAACACTGAACCGTTTGTGTGCAAGAGCCAAGTGGTACATTGTTAAGCCTCCCACCCTTTCAAGTCCTTTCTCTCCATTTTATCAGGTAGCAACTCATAAATTTAGGCTGTAAAATGTGTCAGTGGCACTTATAATGCTATGCCCTCTGTAATAACTTATCAGCAGGCCTGGTTTTTTTTTTGTGTGTGTAATTGGATTGCGTGTGTGTGTGTGTTTGTGCAGTTCTTAGAGGTACAACCACCAGCAGCAGAGTGGAGCAGTATTGATTGGGAATATTTTGAATGTGCTAACAGAACAGTGGGAGAATGAGAGATACAAGAAAAATGAATGAGAGAAGCATCATCCCACCATCACTTTACCTGTGGGCATCCTTTACCAACATACAGTTTCTCCTTAAAAATAGACAGACTGGGACCGAAACCAAACAGTTTAAATCATAGATTGTACCATCTGGATTCCCTCCTATCTCTCTGATTTTCTAATTTATATAACTGAATCTCTTTTGCTTGGTGCTGTGTAGCTGGATGGAACACCTCAGGCCTTTCTTCCTGATCCTTAAACAATGAAGAACGGTCAGTTTTTTTAAATGAATGCAACCTATATCAAACTTGCAAGGGATTTCTATAATTGCTATAAACTATAATGTTTTTATCCTCTTGCATACATGTTTCTTTAAGTCTTTTCTTGTGAAACTAAATCAAATGACTGCAACTTCTTACATTTGCGTTTGCCTTTTGCATTATAAATGGCAGATTTACATACTTTCCCTTTTGTATGAATGTGGATGCCAGTTTATATTGAGTTTGAGCTGAAAATATTTAGTTTGCTGGTCTTACACAGTCTAACTGCTGAATACAGCTGTGTTTTAATGTGATTGCCAGTTGTTGAGCCATGTGGGGACTGGTTCTTCTGTCAGCTCAGCTTACTCACAGGCACACTTCTTGTGCACAGAGCATCAATATCTTATCCTACCTACAGAAAAGTGCAGTGTGTACTTTACAGTACACACATAAGCAGTAAGTCAGGTCAATTTGTCTTGCTCCCAAAGTCACGGGAATCTAACTGAAGCCAAATGCATCATACGATTGCAAAGTATAAATTAGAGTATTTGTTTACACACCTGTCACCATTCATCCTAGCTATTGTAAATCAGCTACAGTGCTGACATCTGTTTATTCCCCTCTCACTTCTTCTTTTCTTTTGCTTTTAAACTAACACTGACAAGTGTACCCTGACCTATTAAAGGTCACTTCTCTCACAACTGGTGCTCCCTCACATTGAAAGAGTGAAGGACTGTCTTTATTGATCTGTGTCTGTATAACGGTATTCTAGAAAAGCAACACTTAACCTTATATTGTCAGTTAGGATTGCTACATGATATAGTATACTGTTATTACATTTTAAAGCTACCCTGTAAACATATAGAGCAGGTACATGCATCTATGTTGACGAAAATTTTCAAGTGGAAGAATATTTTAAAGTCATTGTTTGGCTACTCAGCTAATGAGTTAGATTCCATACACTGTTCTCTTCAGCTTTCTTTGCACTGTCGTAGCTTTCTTGTAGTTTATGACCAGACAGACCCAGTAAATCCTTTACCTATTTTTCCTCTTCTTTCTGGAAGCAACAACAACTCCTTTTGGGTTTGCAACAGCAAATCATCTTTGTCTATCTCACCCTATTGACAGCATCCTCATCTGTCACACCAACTGTCTGCACACATAAATCTTCTCTGTGATCTTCCTGTTTTCCTCCTCCCTGGCACCTCCATATCCAACAACCTTTGTCCGATATGCCCACACTAACCCTCATCTGCATGAGTTCAGACCATTTCAACCTTGCCTCCCTAACTTTTTCTCCAAACTACTCAAGTTGCGCTTTCCTTCTAATATATTCATTTCTAATCTTGTGCATTCTGGTCACTCCCAGTGAAAATCTTAACATCCTTAACTCTGCCGTCTCCAGTTTGGCCTCTAGTCTTTTTGTTAGTACCACCATCTGAACCGCTGAATTGAACAGTCACGTCATCTCCATTCACTCCAATGAATCTTTTTGTCTTTTACAGCAATGGCAGATCATAGAGCCTCCCAATAGTTCTGGAAGTTAGTAACATACACTAGATGTGCCATAGAGATATATCCAAACAGCTGGAGGAGAGGAGGGAGCGTGAGACCGAACATTTGGAGAGACTAATGTAGTGAGTGGAGGAACTATAGCTGAACTTAAATGAGAGTCACATTTTGCCTTAAACTTTTCATTTTGTTGAACCTCAGTGGCCAGCATGGACCTTTCTTCATCATGGCTAATTCTGAGTCTGTCTACTAAACATTTTAAAAGTACATGCACACATTTTATTCCTTTCACCACCAACACCGGTGGCTTGCAAGTATGCTTGAACTGCAGCTGAACTTTAGCCAGAATATATTGAAATGTGTCTTTGTCTATTTTATTAAATATTCTTCTTTTTACTTTTGATTTTTACAGCTGTTAGATTGCTATATTCTTTATTTATTTACAAAGAAGTAGAGCAGGGCGATATGGCCAAAAATATTTATCACGATATATATTTGAAAATTTGCGATAACGATATAACTGACAATATAATTGATGCAAGACAAAATACAACTCCACAACATTACTAGTGCAAAAAGACAACCTTCCTTTTATTTTCACTTAAACAAGAAGCTGGTTTTTATGTACATTAAAGCTATATAAAAATTTAACAGTGCGAATACAAATTCCTTGCTGAAAGTTTAACCAAAAGGCATTTCCAGTAGAAATGGGCTGACATATCCTGAGCATAACCATGTATAATATCCACTGAAGTTAAAAAGAGGTGCTTTGCAACATTAAACTGCAGTGTGCAGTACGTATTTTTCGGACCATAAGGTGCACGGGATTATAAGGCACATTAAGCGAAACAAAGCAGTCAGATAAATCAAACTTTATTAAACTCATTCTTCTTGCTTCCTCCACTTCTGTACCATTGATTCATTAATGTTGAATTCTCTGGCAGCTGCTCTATTCCCATGTTGTTGCAGTATATTAATGACTAACCTCGTATTGTGGATGGATTATCTCAGTTGTTATGGATTATCTCAGTTGTTCTCCTGACTGAAGTTTGGTCCGTTTACAGCATCCTGCCATGCGATTGCATTTGTCTCTAACTATCAGGCACGTTAACTTTTATAAGTGGAAAAGTGTTAGTGTTCGTCCTCCAGCTTCACTGTTTATGTCATGCTAACATAGCTGTGTCGCTAGCGATCACGTAGCACATCATTATATAGCAGCTAGCCCAACTTCAGTAACCCTACAAACGTCACTGCTGTTTAGTTTCCCGTCTTCATTTATGTTGGAAGTGATAGCAGAGCTGTACGTTTGAATTTATTCAGAAATCTCTCAGTCAGAACATGCTATATCATGCTTGGGTAACTAGCGAAACTAGCGAGCTAACTTCCGCTAGCTTCCTGCTAACTTCTAACTCCGTTAAATGTAATAAATTTTGTTTTCATGGATGCCTGGAAGTTAAACTTCATAGTTACACCTGGTAAAGCAGCAATGCTGATCGTTTTATTAAAGATGAAAGAATTTAGACAGTTTTTAAACTCTCAGTGATGCTGCAGTGTTCGTTTGACCTGAAGGTACGGAGTTTAGGACCCAGATTACTCCCAGATTTAAGAGCATCTTAGTCCGACAAATACGACAATAACGACGGCCGCTTGCATGTTCTGCAAAAAAAATGTGCTTTGTCGTGTATCTGACGGACAAACGCCAAACCAGTTCCACATCACTGAAGTTGCACCATTTTTACAAACCAATTCTGGTTCATTTGTTTCACTCAACAATCGGCCATGTGCGTATGAAAACAAAGGCACTGCGCATGCGCGTTTTACTCCCATTCTATCGCGATATTTCATTTTCCTATCGTTGCCTAACATTATACCGGTATTACCGTGAACGGTATAATATGGCCCAGCCCTACAAAGAAGCATACTTTTAATTTGATTCAACTGCACAAACGCATTGCTTGTAGACCTAATAGATATGTTTTCCTTGCTTCCATTTCATTCCATAGTAGTTCCATTTTGTCTGAAAAAAAATTCAAAATTTATTATTTTACTTCTATTATTCATAATTACAGCAACACACTGTATTATTGCAATCAAAAGGCAAAGTCTAAGTATCAAATAAACATAAATAGTCCCCTGCTGAGTAGTCACATGTGTTTTTTAATTATTTACACCTATTAGTAATGCTGATATGTTAATTTAAACTTAATCAGCTATATCACCTACATTATAATAATCAAATGGGGTTTTTGTTTCATTTTACTTGTTTTTTCAGCTGCATGCAATTTTATTTTTTCTTTCCTGAAAAATTCCTCAGAAATAGTTCTTTGATAATAAAGGTTGCCAACCCCTAGTGTAGTACATCTAGTTATTTGCCTAGCATTTAGGCTCTATTGTCTTCTCATGATAAAAGTTTCATTGCTTTCATCCACTATTAGTTCAAGCACTCTAGAAAATCAGACTCCGCCCACAAATGATGGTCTTCTTCTACTTAGCTGTAGATTTTTTTGACATAACCGCATAGACTCTTTTAGTAATTAAGTAGCTATTACAACTGCCAGTTGAAGATCTAAATTAATGCACTGTAGGTCTTGTTATTCTAATTGGGTTTTTATGGTCCGCTTAATGGGTATTTTGTCACACTGGATGCATGGAGGTTTCACTGTGGTCATTTGGTGGTCTTTGAGGTCCTCCCTCTGAGACATCCCAGGCACATGGAAGGTTGGGGAGGTTTCCTGGTACGGTTGTTTGGTGCAGTTTTGTGTGGGGTTAGGTGTCTTTGTTATGTGTAGTCCTACTTCAGACTTTTCTCAAATGCAAGATATACTGTAGGGTGGAGAGGTCCTAAATACCATTCCCTCAAAAAGTGTATTACTGCAAATTGGAAAAATAGTTTTCTTTACCTGGTGCTTGTGCCAAAGGTTAACCAAATGCAAAGGACACTGAAAAAGTCTGTAAGTAAAGAATCCTGGTAATGTCAGGAGTACTGCAGTTTAGTTCAGTCTTATTGCTTCCTTAATCTTTCACTTTCATTTCCAGAAGCAGAAATGTGTCACTATTTTTGCTAGTGTGGAAGTCTTTTATTCTCTTGTATTGTTTAGTGTATCGTAGCATTCTTCCAGGGTGTGATGTGCCATCGTCCCTTGAAGAAGATTATTAGCTTTTACTGCTCAGATTGAACTCATCACCTCACCTCCCTGCTTTCCAGTATCTGCTCATCTCACTAATCATTCTCACTCCAGGACTGTCTGTTCTCTATAAAACCACTGTGCACGCGCGCACATGTGAGTGTGCTCTTTGCTAATCACACTGTCTCCCTTATTCTCCCTTTTCCCTTTAAACCTTCTTAACACCAAATCACCTCACTTCAGCGTATAAATGTGGTACCTAACTTTCTTTTTCTCTCACAGTTGTTTTGTTTATGGCTACTGTTTCTTTCTTTTCTTTGTTTATCTACTAGTCTTATTTTTATTCTCTGCCTGACCTTTTTCTGTAAACTTTCTCTGCCAGGAATATATTTTTTAATATATTTTAATGAAAACGAATCACTGTTTCAACTCTCTTAATCTCACACATTTTTATTAAATTTCCTACGCACTTACCTAAAGATATATATATGTATTAGTGTGTGTGTGTGTCTTTGTGAAGAAACGATAAGGAATAATACTTTGAAAAAGTATTGTATTCTTTCAAAGTCTTGAAAAAAAGGGAAAATGAATGTTTGATACTGATATTTGGTGATTTAAAAATCTGACTTTTAGACATATAAAATATAAACAGCCTTCCCAACATTTGTCATGTGAAGTTACGTCCCGAGTCTTTGCTAAAATGATATGACAGTGCAGTTTAAAAATAACCTTGTTTTTTTGTCACAACAAGTTGTGGATTACTCATTTACCATCAGCCCTGGCCCAGCTTGGATCAGCTGATAGTTCTGTTTCTGGCGTTCCAAACACATGTTGCCAAGAAGGGAGCTGCAGAATGCCCTCGAGTGTAGAAACTATGCAATGTGAAAACTCATACCATTGTCGAAGGGTGTTTCTGTCATGGATGAGAATTTTCCAGACTAAAAAAGCGGATTGAAACAGAACAAGTCAAATTCAAAGCAGGCTGCAATCCGATTGAACGTGGGTTTTTGTGATGGAGAGTGGGAGGGCAGGTGAGAATCAAGACAGAGCAATTTACCAGCGAGGAGCAGGTGTTTGTGTTGACATGACTAATCTTATCTGGCTGTGAACTGAAAGTTCCATGAGGTAAAGCAGGTAGTTTTCACAGACAGGATGACTGAGTCCTTGAACAAGACACTAAGGAGGACACAGAAGCACAGTAAACAATGATCCAGCAGAATGATTCATGAGCTAGCACAAAAGTGCACAGCTGACTCTAAATACTGTACGTAGACTTAGATGAGTGGATGGCTTGCGGGTGTGCAGGAGCAAGCTCGGGAAACATTGATAAGAGAGGTGCCGAGCTGTGAACTGATCACCACCTGGTGCTGAGTTGGATAAAGTGGCAGGTAAAGATGCTGGACAGACCTGGTGTACCCAAGCATATAGTTAGGCAGCACTGATCCACAAAATCTTAAATTCCCCCTCAAACAGAGCTTTGATTACGTTCCAAGGAAGACTTGGCACATTGAGTCCAACTGGACCATTTTCTATGTTCTATCTGTTTTACCTGTCATGCATGTATTTCTGTAACCAGATGGTGGACACCAGAGGTGAAGAGAGCTCTCAGGCTCCCTTTATGAACCTGTGGGACTCTTGAGATGCTGAGAAGTACCGGCAGCCCAAATGTTGTTTAGCTCTGGCAGTGGCTAATGCAAAAACGTAGGAGTTTAGTGACACCATGGAACAAGGACAAGGATGACGACTTGCCTCGCTCTGGGGGTCATGTCACTGATATAGTAAACACATGCTCAGTGTCAAGGCCCCTGGGGTGCATGAAAATTGCCTAAGGTTCTGGCTGTCCTGACTGACACATTGCTGCAACATAGCATGGACACTGGTGTGGTATCTCTGGATAGCGATTAGGGTTGTGGTTTCCCTGTTTAAGAGTTAAGGGGATTGGAGGGTGGGGACTGGGGGATCACATTCCTCGGCCATTCTGGGAATGTCTATGGCAGGGTACTGGAGAGGAGAGTTCAACCATTAGTTTAACCTCGGATTCAGTAGGGAGTTTTTGTCCTGGTTGTTGAACACTGGACCAGCTCTTCATCTTCTCAAGGATACAGTGGGGCAAAAAAGTATTTAGTCAGCCACCGATTGTGCAAGTTCCCCCACCTAAAATGATGACAGAGGTCAGTAATTTGCACCAGAGGTACACTTCAACTGTGAGAGACAGAATGTGAAAAAAAAATCCATGAATCCACATGGTAGGATTTGTAAAGAATTTATTCGTAAATCAGGGTGGAAAATAAGTATTTGGTCAATAACAAAAATACAACTCAATACTTTGTAACATAACCTTTGTTGGCAATAACAGAGGTCAAACGTTTACTATAGGTCTTTACCAGGTTTGCACACACAGTAGCTGGTATTTTGGCCCATTCCTCCATGCAGATCTTCTCGAGAGCAGTGATGTTTTGGGGCTGTCGCCGAGCAACACGGACTTTCAACTCCCGCCACAGATTTTCTATGGGGTTGAGGTCTGGAGACTGGCTAGGCCACTCCAGGACTTTCAAATGCTTCTTACGGAGCCACTCCTTTGTTGCCCGGGCGGTGTGTTTTGGATCATTGTCATATTGGAAGACCCAGCCTCGTTTCATCTTCAAAGTTCTCACTGATGGAAGGAGGTTTTGGCTCAAAATCTCACGATACATGGCCCCATTCATTCTGTCCTTAATACGGATCAGTCGTCCTGTCCCCTTGGCAGAAAAACAGCCCTATAGCATGATGTTTCCACCCCCATGCTTCACAGTAGGTATGGTGTTCTTGGGATGCAACTCAGTATTCTTCTTCCTCCAAACACGACGAGTTGAGTTTATACCAAAAAGTTCTACTTTGGTTTCATCTGACCACATGACATTCTCCCAATCCTCTGCTGTATCATCCATGTGCTCTCTGGCAAACTTCAGACGGGCCTGGACATGCACTGGCTTCAGCAGCGGAACACGTCTGGCACTGCGGGATTTGATTCCCTGCCGTTGTAGTGTGTTACTGATGGTGACCTTTGTTACTTTGGTCCCAGCTCTCTGCAGGTCATTCACCAGGTCCCCCCGTGTGGTTCTGGGATCTTTGCTCACCGTTCTCATGATCATTTTGACCCCACGGGATGAGATCTTGCGTGGAGCCCCAGATCGAGGGAGATTATCAGTGGTCTTGTACGTCTTCCATTTTCTGATGATTGCTCCCACAGTTGATTTTTTCACACCAAGCTGCTTGCCTATTGTAGATTCACTCTTCCCAGTCTGGTGCAGGTCTACAATACTTTTCCTGGTGTCCTTCGAAAGCTCTTTGGTCTTGGCCATGGCGGAGTTTGGAGTCTGACTGTTTGAGGCTGTGGACAGGTGTCTTTTATACAGATGATGAGTTCAAACAGGTGCCATTCATACAGGTAACGAGTGGGGGACAGAAAAGCTTCTTACAGAAGACGTTACAGGTCTGTGAGAGCCAGAGATTTTCCTTGTTTGAGGTGACCAAATACTTATTTTCCACCCTAATTTACGAATAAATTCTTTACAAATCCTACCATGTGGATTCATGGATTTTTTTTTCACATTCTGTCTCTCACAGTTGAAGTGTACCTCTGGTGCAAATTACTGACCTCTGTCATCATTTTAGGTGGGGGAACTTGCACAATCGGTGGCTGACTAAATACTTTTTTGCCCCACTGTATTTGAGGGTATGTGGGACTTGCACATCCAGTTTGTGTTTTGTATAGTTGGATAAGGGATGCAATCCATGTCCCTCGGGTTATTCTGTGGAAGGTGCTTTGAAGTACGGGGTGTCTGGCCAGAAGTTATGGGCCATTTGGTTCCTGTAGAACTGTAACATTAGCTTGGTTCATTGCGGCAGTAAGTCATACTCACTCATGGTGGGTGTTGAACTCTGGCAGGACAGATGGACAGACAATCAGATGGATGAATGGATAAGTAGATGGATGGCACTAATTTGCAAAGATCTGTTTGTAAACTTGCACAAGGCACAGGTACAATTCAGTTATATCTGGCGTCTTTAACTAATTTCTTTGTATGCACATGTATTACTTGTGCTTTTATAAATTTCTTGGACCTTTGTTGTTTCTTTTTTATTAGAAAATTTAGAAGTTAAAATTTTTATAAGCTTTCTGTGAAGGGCAACTGCTAAAATAATAATTTAATTGTCCAGTAATTTAAATGGGAACTGATGTGTTTAGTTTTACTGTGCCTGTGACAATAAAACTTTTTAAACTTGACCTTAATACATAAAAAATTGGCCAAAAAAACGTCTTGTTGAGAGTAAAATTAGTGTGCTATTTGTGTGCTCTTTTTTTTTTTTTTATAGCAAAACAGATGGAGGGAAAACAGATCATGCCAACTGAGGATGTGACAAAGAGAGGCGTCGGAAATTATGTAATGGACTTGGGGACTGTGAAATGGGTGGTAAAAGTAAGATTGGTCTACCCGAGTAATTGAAATTTGTTGTACAGTCATGCTGGAGTTTAGTTACAGTGCCGGGTGCTGACGTTTTTATGGGACTTGATTTTGAAGGCATTACCGCTGAGGGAGAGAAAAGCAAGATGAAAACAGGAAAAAGTGAACTGACAAAAGAAGAAGTGTAGTGGAAAAGGAGGAGAAGCAGTGAAATAGAAAATGCCAAGGGCCAGATTTTCAAAGACTTGTGCACCTTGTTTCAGACATATTGTTGTGTGTGTTATTTATCAAATCTGTGCCTTAGCCTGGAAGCACTATTTAACTGTCATTTGGATTGCACACGTACTTTGCCTGTCAGCACACCTTTTTGCGATCAGTGCAATGTCACTGCATCCTTAATGGTATGAATAGCTATTTCAGTTTAAACCATGAAAATCCATATTAACTGAGGGAAAAATTGATATTTCACTTTAAATACTAAGCTCAATAAAATGTATGCATGTCTGAACCTCTTAACAGTTTGTATTTATGAAATAATGAAGAAGGTTTTGACGGGCAAACAGAACCTGCTCCGCTTTCTTTTAAAATTCCACTGATAGCAGACAAAAGGTGCAAAGGAATTATACTTCACAAAGGGTCGGGTTAAAAGGGCAATAAATGAAAGCACTATCTGACCACTTTATAATACCAAACAAAGAGAGTTCAGAGAGTTGTGACTGTGCAGTTATTAAACTTGAAATTCATTTTGATGTTCACTGAGCTGCTAATGCAGTGTGAAAATCCCTGTCTCTTGATTATTCGTTTACATTTTAGTGACAGTCCCTTTGTAACCAGTATTTCCTTTTATCCACTGATTTTGCTTCTTTCTATCTGTTTTTCATCACAGTTGTGTGTATTTCTCCCAGTTTCAAAAAACTGTATAAACCTCACATGAATAACAGTGAAATTGCAGTCCTAATCTTTTTTTTTGCCATTAATGAACATTGCTAAGTCAGATCTACTATAGGGAACACTAATAGAGGATAATTTGAAACTCCAAGTCCCATCCCAATCTGACAGAAATTACAAGTAAAGATTCTGAACCAGTATGGTGCAAACTGGTTCTGTAAAGGGTCCATTATTAATCAAACAGTCAATTTGATAGATTTCACAGTGTGAGGCAATTGATATTTTTATGAAGAAGCACTTTTTTCCTTTTTTCAAAGTTACTCAACGTCCAAATCAAATCTGAAAACTGCAGGAAGTACATTCATTCTTCTAGTGATTACTTCAAGTGGCATTCAAAGTTGAGATGGGAACAGCAGGAGATTAGTGGAGACCTGAAGCACCTTTACATAATCTGAACTTTCTTTCTAACTAAAGGACACTGAGACATTTTTGACCCTGTTTGCCTTCACTGAATGACTCATTTAATGGGACATAAATGACAAAGTGCCAAAGCAGCTTTCATAGCAATAACGGTATAGGGCATTGCAGAGCCCAGGCTATGTCCTGATAGGAAGAAAAAAAAAAAAACAATAACCGGGAATGTTTTCCGTATCTTCTGAAAGGCCAGCACTTTCTTCACCTTTCTAATATATATTGCCCTTTTTAACCATTCAACCAAGAAGGCACGCATTTTATGACCCCAGAGAGCTCAAAGATGGGACATTATGGTACCACCTATAAAAAGGAGCAATGATTTAAGCAAAGCAGGGCAGGAAGCCGCTGTCCTGCTATGCTCAGCATATTACCTCAAGACGGTCTTTACATTGAACTCCACGTGGAAAAAGAAAGAAGAAACACTCACCTTAAAATTGTGAGGGTGGATAGGACAAAGATAAGTAGAGGGGCAAAATTAAAACACAGACTCTCTTTTATTCTGCACCTGTTTTTATAATGCATTCAATCCACACCACTACATTATCCTCATTTCTTCAAAGACTATGACTTGTGGTAAGTTGATATACTTAAATACGTTAGAAAAAAACATGGCGACAATGGTTCTACTGTAGAAACTTGTACTTTACGACTTGAGCCTACAATGCATTTAGATTGAAGAACTTATGCAAGTAACACCAGTGTTTGATTAGTATTAATAAATTTAATACTAATAAACAGGACATCACTGTGTTAAAACTTACCTTTAAAGGCATTACATCCACCACAATGACACATCAACATTTCTAGTCATGAGTCAGATGCATTTTTAAAATTTGGTTGTGACTGGGACACATCTTTAAAGATTCTCCTTTATCACTGGAACAAGGTCTCTAATCTTTTATTTGCATCTCCAATAAATTTCAAATGGAAACCAAGTCATATTAAAATGTAATTAGTGTAGTGGGCAAAAAGATTCATGCATTTAATAAATGCACTAACAGAAGAGATTATATATTAAAATTTGACTTGCTTTAACCTAAGGCCCAGGAGACATACACAGGTTTTAAATAATATGCATAAATATTGCATAGAGACAGTATGTGTTACTACTTTTCAATAAATTACACTTGTTCCTCATTAGGTGTAACAGAAAAGACCTACCTGAAATACAGTACACTCCCTGTCTTTTCTTCCTCTACCACCTTTTTGGGCATGTTCTAAGACTATGCATAAATCCAGAACCAATTTTACAGCACATTGCCCTGGCTTCACCCTCCAAACAGCACCAGATTTATACTCGAATTCCAACTCAACTCTAGACTTGTTTAAGTGCATGAGACCAAAAGAATGATTACAGTTTTCAGTGTATGCTTTCTACACAGACTTGATAGACCTTTTAATCATGTCTAAATCTTTTATGATGCACGAAAATGTTCATGAGCTGTAACATAATGTTAATGAAGTGAATGAAGGAGTCTATTTCACCTGACATTGCTCAGCACTTGCCTTGAAATTCTGACTGTGTCCAATGAACAAGGAAGAAAGGATTTTTTTTAATCTACCTTATTGTAATAAGGACTTAATGACATCTATAAAAAATACTAGATTTCAAGATGATGAACAGTGTTAGATCTGTATACTTTCTTATGAGTTGCTCCTGCGCCTATTTTTTTTCTCTTTATTTGCCTGTGGTGGGTGGTGTCTACTTTGTTTTTCACTATGAAGAGTTCACCATATCTTCATAATAGTGTTAGTTTATTATCTTACTTATTTTTGCTCGCTTTTGCTTACTTTACTCTCTGAAAAAAAAAACTTACCGTCCTCCAGCTTAGTCTTAACACAATGTGACATCCCTAAATTGAGAGCATCCAAGCCCCTGATCAATTTCCTTAGCCATCAATTTTTCAGAATAACCAAGCTTTTGTACTTTATACACTGACACTTAAATTGTGACTGGAATGAATCCAATTAATTTTGTATATATATTTTGCGGTCACTTTTGTAAGGGACATACAAGCGAGCTGTCATTTGACTTGATTTATGCGAAATGATCAATTTGTCACCATATGCTGGCCAAGAACTATTTTACTCTAAGTACCCCCTTCATCCACGTTGCACTGCATTTTCTTAATGATATACCAGGAATGAAACAATTATGAATGCTTGAATATGACTTAAAAGTCATATTCCTGTGGGGATAAAGCTTTTGTCTCTTGCAGAAAAGTAAATGCTTTTGTCATTGTGTCATTATCAGCTGTCCTCATGTATCATAAAAATAAGTGTATTGACATAATGCACTTATCCTAATTTTGTTCTTTGTCTTTGTTTTAACTCATAGTCATCGAGTGAAACGTTTTTTCTTAGATGTGTATTTATGGTCATCACAAGCATTGATTTTCACTCTGTCCTTTATTCTTTTTCTACTCCAGGAGATTAGGAAGTGTAATCACTGTGATCCTCTGGGTAATACAAGCAAAACATATGTATAACCATGAGGAAATCTGGATCTTATTAGCATAAGATCGTTTTTATGACTAAACCTAAATGATACATGAAAGAATGTGCGTGGTACAATAATAAAGATATTTAACATAAACCGTCTACTGGACATTTTTTAATCTGGTTTGAGACTGTAGTTTGAAGCCATTTACAGATATTTTATGTTATGTTATCCTTCAGTGGTTTTACACTTTGCAAATCCCTGACTGTTATCACTGTGTGTCAGCCCTCGTGTGTGTGTGTGTGTGTGTGCGTGTGTGCGCGTGTGCGTGCGTGCGTGCGTGTGCGTGTGTGTATTTTGATGTTGCAGTGCCAAAGCAGTAATAAACAAAGCCTCTTAACTCACAGCCCTGCTCTTGCTGTCACTCTAACTCAGAGTCAGACATGCAAATATGCACACACTTTACCTAATATGATTAGAAAATTGAGCTCCAAAGTCTTTTTAACACTTGACAACTCACCAACAGATCAAACCACGAGTGGCAGCAAAGGTGGTAAGAAGTGGAAATTTGATTAGTTAAAAATCTGTGTACTGCTTCCCTGCTTCCCTGCAGAATTCTACAAAGAATTCTGGACAATTTTGGCACCAGTATTCCACAGCATGTTGCAGGAAATCGAGGAAAAGGGCAGACTACCACCAAATATGAATTCTGCCAACATTAGTCTCCTGCTAAAACCAGGCAAAGACCCTTTATTTCCCTCAAGCTATCGTCCAATTTCTCTTTTAAATGTAGACCTTAAAATAATCTGCAAAGCTCTCTCAAAGAGATTAGAGAAAATGACCCCCCTCTTAATTCATCCTGACCAAACTGGTTTCATAAAAGGTCGGCACTCCTCAACAAACACTCGTAGATTACTTAATTTAATAGACTACTCATACGATAAAAACATCGAAACCATAATATTATCTCTAGATGCAGAAAAAGCATTTGACAGAGTTAATTGGAAATTTTTATTCGCAACTTTACACAAATTTGGTTTTGGAAACTCTTTCATAAACTGGATAAGAATATTATACAATTCCCCAACGGCTCGTATCAGAACAAATGACCAGACATCCTCCAGCTTCTGTCTCCTGAGGGGCACCAGACAGGGATGCCCACTCTCCCCTTCACTTTTTGCAATTTTTATCGAACCTCTAGCAGCAGCATTTAGACAGGCTACAACAATTAAGGGAATAAAATGTAAGAACATAGAACATAAAATCAGTCTCTATGCGGATGATGTGTTGCTTTTTCTGCAAAACACACAAACCAACCTCTCTGAGGTAATTACTTTAATAAACTGGTTTTCAAGAGTTTCAGATTATTCAATTAACTGGCCAAAATCTACAGTTCTCCCCATTAATTGCTCCTTCCATAATTCTTCCTCTGCCCCACTGCAATCCGGAAATATTAAATATTTAGGTATTAATGTCTCTCCTAAGCTTTCAGACTTAACTAAACTAAACCACATCCCACTTCTAAAGAAAGTAGAAGGCGATCTGACTAGATGGAAATCTTTACCCATATCACTCATGGGAAGGGTCGCCACTATAAAAATGATGATCTTGCCAAAAATAAATTACTTATTTTTGATGATCCCTAACAAACCATCACAAGATTGGTTCAGATCTCTGGATTCATATATTTCCAAATTCCTTTGGAAAGATAAACCCCCGCGTATCAGCTTAAAAACGCTACAAAGAACCAAGGATAGAGGAGGATTAGATCTGCCTAATTTTCACCAATACTTCTTAGCCAACAGGCTTCAGTTCATCTCAGAATGGTTAAAACATACCTTCTTAGTTGAGCCCTGGCTAGATGTTGAACAGGCACTATGCAAGGATCTAGAGATTTCAGACCTACCATTTATTAGCTCAAACATCAAAAGACATGAATGCTTTAAAAGTATCAACATCAGCTTTTCTCTAACAGCATGGTGGGAGTTTCTAAAAATAACGGAGTCTTCATTAATCCCATGCAAACGTACACCTATCTGGAATAACCCTGACATATTACAAAACAATAATATGATTAATTTCCCAGAATGGAGTTGTAAAGGAATTAAATACTTAGAACATATATTAGAGGGAACAGAATTTATTCCATTTGACAGACTAGTTGAACAATATGGGATCAACAAGACAAGATTTTTAGAATATCAACAAATTAAATCCATAGTAAAAAAGAAATTTAACCTCAGTCAAGTTGAATTACAAACACCACTAAGTGCGGCACATTTTCTTACTCTTAAATCCCCCAAATTATTATCTAAAATATACAGAACACTTTCTAAATTAGATGAATCAATATCCCTTCCTACTGCAAAGTGGGAAGCAGATTTATCAGTCAACCTAGACCAAAACTTCTGGTCTCAGATTTGCTTAAAAACTTTTAAATTAATTAAAAATCCCAGTCTGCAATTAATACAATACAAAATACTTCATAGAGTGCACTATACAGGTCATCGGATGTTCAAGATGGGCTTTACATCTTCCAACAACTGCTCACACTGTCAAGGCAATACACCAGACAATTATATCCACGCTCTTTGGTTCTGTCCACCAGTGCAAAAGTTTTGGCGCGAGATATGTGAAGACTTATCAAAGTGTCTGAAATGTAACATTCCAACTTCCCCCTTAGTGTGTCTACTGGGCAGCTTAGATAATGTCACTTCAGAAAAGAATATAGCCCATATGATCTTCACTGCCCTATGCATAGCCAAGAAAACAGTCCTCATGAACTGGAAAAATAAAAATAATCTTAATTCTAACCAATATAGAAATTATCTATTAGATTACATTAGTCTTGACACAGCCTCTGCCACCACATTAGATCAATTGCTCTGGGCCCCTTTTATCAGCTCCATCACCTAGTGGGGGTGGGGGGTCATAGTTTGGTCCCGCCTTCACTGTTGTGATTGGTGAGGGGGTAGGGACAGGCTTAGGGCGTCGGGGGGTTCCCCGGAGGCATCTTCCTTGGGGAGCTCAACCCGGGGTAGCGGTCATGTCCGGTTGGGGGCTCTGTTGGCTCTCAGGTGACTGTTTCCTCGCGGCTGCGTGCAGCGGGGCTAGGGGAGGGTCTGTGCTGACGGACGTGGGTTACTGACCTGGCAACCTGGCTGCCCCTGGGTGGGTCCGGGATGGGCGTGAGGTTCTGGGGGCGCTCCGTCTCTGGGCTGGGGCCCGGGCCGGGCCTCGGGGGCTTGGGTCCTGGTTGGTGTGTTGCCGGGGTTGTGGGCGGGTGGGTGCATGGGGGCCCGGCCCTGGAGCAGGGTGCCGCCGGTGCGTCGAGCCGCCTGGGGGGCTCTTCAACTGGTGGGGGGGATGGTCACATCTTGCAGGAGCTTTCTTCTCTTCAGGAACTCTCTGCAGGAGGGGGAGATACAGGAGAGGTGGAGGAAGATCTCAGCCTGGGCGTTTACCGTCTTATGTAGTCTGGAAGATGTGTGGATGGTGGGGTGGGTGCAGTTTTCTCTGTGGTGGGGTTGGGTGGGCTGTCCAGGGCTCTGTGGAGCCGGGGGGCGCTACTGCACTGGGCCCCGGTCTGATGGGCCTGGGCCCCCCTTCCCTGGCGGGTCGCGGAGGGTGGGGGTGCCTACTGGGGTCAGCGGGGGAGCTGGCCCCAGGGAGGGGTTACCTGCCCCTCCCTTCCTTCCCTCCCCATCTCCAGCTGCCTCCCTCTTCCCGCTCCTCCACAACCACCCACACATGCAGGGCCTTGGAGTGGGGGTATGTCACCAGGGTGCAGAGGAAGCTACACCCCCCCTGTCCCCTTCTGGCTGCCTCTGCCTCAATTTTATCCCACAACTTAGACATTCACATTATTCACACTCTCATTACACATACATATAGGATCTTGGGGGTGGGCACAATCACGGAGTCCAAATCACCATCAGGGTGTACACCTCACCCCTGACGTCGTTGCCCACCTCTCAATTTTAAATACACTTAGTCATTGAGGGCTAGCAGGAGGGACTATGCGCTTACCTGCTGCTCCTTGGCAGGTAGCTCCATGCCCTCCTGGGTTTTAATTGCACCTTAGAACACATATGCATCAACACTACAATGAGCGGGTGGAGGGAGGTTTGGAGTCTTCTCCCACCCCCATTCTCTGCGGCCTGCTGGAGCGGGAGGGCTAGTAGGAGGAGTTGGCCGTCCGACTGCGGTCTGGGGTGTGGGGCCTCCCTGCTGCTGCGGAGTCGGGGTGGTCTGCCTCTCCCCACCGCAGGGAAAAGGGTAACACCACCTGGGTCTGGGTGCAATTCCCCCCTCCAGGGGCAAGGGTACCTAGACCCGGTTTGTAGAGTACGCTTGGGGAGTGTGATTGTGTGTACAGCGTCTCTTTATGTCTGTCTCCACGTTGGTTGAGTGTGGAGTGAGTGCATATGAGAGCATGAGGGTGGGAATGGATGTTTGTGTCTGTGTGTGCCTGTATGTCTGTGTCTATATGTCAGGTTGGGTGTCAGGCGCCACCTCTCTGGGGACACCTCAGGCCCTCCAAGGTTTGGAGGCCTATCTCCACCCACCACCACTTCCCCTGCCGGTGGCGGACTCCCTCAGGTGTCGGTGTGTTGGTGGTTCTTTGTGTCTGGGGGTGGGCGTCCGGGTACACACCGGCTCACTCCTTGGCGGCCGCTTGTCGGGGCCTGGGGCCTGGGGCTCGCTCGGGCCCCTTTGGAGGTGGGGTGCCCCCGGCCTCTCGGCCTGGGGCTCGGTCACTCAGGCACAGCTGGGGGCCGGCGGAGCTCACGGGCGCGTCACTGCAACTCCCCCTGACTTCTGCTCCGCGGCTGCTGGGCGAGCCCTCATCTGGGACTCTCCTCAGCTCTTACTGGAACAGTGGCGCGGCTGCCCCTCTGTTGGTCTTCCATGGTCTCTTGTGTTCTGGGGGCCTCTGGATGTCTGGAGTTTTGATCTCCTCCATACCTGCTTCACACCCTGGAGGACGGGGCTGTGGCCCCCCCACACTCCCTAGCAGATCATTACATGGAGAAACCTTTGGAATGCAAGCATGCTGATCCACACAGGTATGCACACATGGGTATTCACAGACGCGGACTAAAGCTTTCTTGGCTGCTGCCTCAAAGCACACTGTGCGCTGTCTATCTTGCGTGCTGCACAATATCGTTTATTATTTAGTAAATATTGATATCTATGACTAGCTAGTTTATTGTGATGGTGCTTTGTTTTCTCTATTATTATGTTGCTCTTTGTTGTTTGCTGTCTCCTCTGTTTGTTTTTTTTGTTTGTTTTTTTTTTTTCTCCATACAGGTGACCCAGGAGTTCTTTTTTTTTTTCTCTCTCTTCCCCCCCCTTCTCACCGTCTCTTCTCCCCTTTGGTTTTCTTTCTTTCTCTCCCCCTCTTTCTCTCATTCATTCCCCCTGTCCTATTTATTAAAAAAAAAAAAAAAAAAAAAAAAAAAAAAATGACAAAGGATGAACTGAAGCTCTGCCATCACGTAATGTCGCATACTGCTGTTTCTGATGTCATTTTTAGAAAAAAAAAAAAAAAAAAAAAAAAAAAAAATCTGTGTACTGTTGTGTCCATATTGTAAAAATATATTATGTCCTGCTCTATATACACAACACCCAAAGGTTGAATAACTGCTTGTACCCCGACTGCATTATATTTTCTATATCTGAAAAACAAACAATCAACTGAATTATGATTCTAATTAGATTTATTTTTGCCTTTGTTTGTCTTTACATTTCACCACCAGAGGCTGGAGGTGTGTTTGGTCCTCAAGGGGAATCGGGATCAGAGCCTGAAGATGACAACCAAATGAAGTTTTACACAGAGCAGCACAGAGGACGAAGGCGCAGCAAAGGTGGGAAGAAACTCAGGTGTATTATAATAAATGTCGTACATTTTTTACACATTAACTTACTCAGCAGGAGACCCTCTTAGCCACTGCGCGCTGCTGAGAAGACATTAAAGTCAAAAGGGAGTATAATACAAAAACAAATGAACGCCAGCCTTATCCCATTTGAATATAAGAGGGAATGATGGGAGAGAACATTAAAGCTGAGTCAAATGAGGCTAGTCATTTCCGGAATTGTCAGCATAGCTGGAAGTAGGAAGGGGTCATGTATGTTCCCAGTGGGGCTGGGAGTGCTGTTCCACAGCTCAATGACATTCAAAGCAGACATATGAGCTGATGTCAATGGGAGTTTTGTGATGACCTAAGCTGAGTCACATAACTTGAATGCATGATTTTCAACTTCCTCTCCCATAGTGATATGTGATAGTGAAGAGTTTGGATTTGTGTGTATATGAATTACATAGTCTGTGTATATCTATAAAGTAGCTGACAAAAATGATGAAAATCATGATGTTTTTAAACCCTGTGTCTGCAGTTCACCTAAACAACACTAGGTCAAGAGGACAATAAATCACACACCACTTTATAATCTTATTAATTTGGTTGTAAGCCCTCTGGTGTGCGAATAGGATCTAAAAGCAATTAGAAAAGCAATTTAGTTGCTTTTCCAATTGCGATTTCTATTAGAAGTATAAAAGAGAGGAAATGTACGATTTGAAAACAAACAAAACTTCTTAACTCTATAGAACTGCAGATATATAATTCATCTAAAAGCGGATTCTCCAATTAAATGTCTCTATTTTTCTGTACATTGGAGACAGCAGCTGGGTAGATTTCAGATATCAAGCATGTGCATATGGTCTTAGATAATTGCAACGTTTTTCGGAATGAAGGACAAGAACGAATTGAACGAATTGAATGAACCTACCCCTGTAATTGGCTCTGTAGCCTTCTGTCACTTCATTTCCTACCATTACATTTCCTGTTTACATACATTTAAACACAGAATGGTCCAGTGTGAACATGCAATTAACCACAACTGTTCTGAAAATGGTTAATTGCCTGTGAGTGTAAATGCCCTAGAACAGGCGTCTTTACTTTAACTGACATCTTGGTCTGACAGATTTTATTATCAAGTCTTTGTGGCCTTACAGCTTGGAGGAAAATAAAATCCATGGCCATGACCTGTGTTAAAGTTACAGCCTGTATAAAAAGGTAGCTCTTTCATTAGATGATGGACAGAGGGGAGGCGAATGAGAGTAAACATAAAGAGTTTAGTGCACTCCTTGTATTTGTGCATTCAGTTAAAATTTACATGTGACTTTATGCGTGTGTTTGAGCACAGAAAGGATGCTTGGTTTGTGACCATAATGTAAGTGTTTGCCATCGTGAGTGCGCATGCTTTTGTCTACTCAGTAAGCTTTTATAGTAATTGAGGGAACCCTTCACAAGCCCAGTGACACCACCCGCACCCCACTGACATTAGCTGCTCAGCCACTATTTCTGTAGACAACCATTGTTTCTATCCCTTCACAAAGCCATCACAGTGAGTAAGACGTGCAAGTCGGTGTGGGTCAATCCATTACCCTAACTTTGTCTCCTTGTTTGGCCTTGAGCTGCATTTCACTACTTCCAAGCTTCTGTCAAGATTAAAGTGCCTTTCCACAGGGGAATACTGGTGAAACTTTCTTTTCTATGATATTGCTTTGTTTTATTTCAGTCTGTTTGACCATTTGAACACTGCGAATGTGATCAGTCAAACGTTATATGGGGAAAGCTGAAATTGGCATTCACAGAACAATTGTACACGGCTGTGTTTTTCAGTGGTACTAAATGATGTAGTAACATACCTCTAACTAGCACACAGAGCATTAGTCGATTCCCATTGTGGAAGCTATTGGGCATTGAAATTAATAAATATATAAACAAATGTATTCATTTATTTGAACAAAACAGTGTGATGAGTTCTACTGCAGAGAACAGACTTCCATGAGCAGTTGTACCATTTCTATTGACTTTTGCAACAAACCTGCAGAGCGCAGGATACACACTGGGAAGCTCCCTTCCTAGAAGCTATTCACGCAGTTCTGAAGCCTGCAGATTCTGAAATATTACGTGATGTTTTCTTGTGACTGGTTTAAGAAAGTACAAGAGTTATTTTCAGGTTGTTCAACGCATTAGAGCAGTGTTTCCAAAGCTACTCTATCATCACCTTATCCTACACACATCCCAGTAAGCTTCCGTTTAACATGCCAACTTCTCTCCCATGATAAATATCTGTAGACAGAGGTTAAGCGGCTAATTTCATTTCCTATACCTTAGCTTGGAAATAAGATCCCTGGCAGAGCCAAAGGGCAACCAAAACAACCAATCTATAACCCTGTCAGTAGCAATAAGATCATATATCATACTGGCAAATGATTCTGGGGTGTGCAGAAGCAGTGTTAACCCAAATCATATCTACACAGGCCAAACTTGAAACAGGGTTGGATTCATAAATCAGCAGTACAATGAATTGCATTCTCAAGGCTTTGAGGAGGGCTTTTCAGCAAAGGACAGTGCAAAACGAGATGATTTTGTTAAACGTTTGTGTGGCTGTGTGTATTATGGTCCTGTCACCTGTTTAAGACTCTAATAAAAACAAAAGGGCCACTGTTAAACTGTCTACCTTTACTTTTTTCTCTTTCTCTCCCTTTAGGCCATCCACACAGTCCTCTAAATAAGGTCACCTTGACACTGATTACTATCAGCACATGTGTCATTGCCATTGTCTATGCTACGCAGGATTCCTGCCCCCTCACTGTTAAGGTCACCCTCCATGTGCCAGAGCATTTTGTTGCGGATGGTAAGTGCAGGGCATTTATTAGACCTTGGCAGAACATTTAACGAGTAAAGCATCAAAAAGTGTTTACTTTTGCTGGAAACTGACTTCACTACACATCACTGTTTTTATGCACTCTTTCATTTTGATTCAAATTACATGATATGATATGAAAATCTTAGTAGATCTGACAGCTCACAGAACTCCTGGGTCCAATTTACACAGATCTGTTTGCTGACTGGAAACCCGCAAATACTAAAATCAAACATGGAGATGAAGATGCAAGGATTTATTATACTTACATTAAACCCATCAAAATGTTACTAAGATGCAGTGTGGTTATTTAGCCCAAGCAGCAGTTTGAAAACATCTAATACAAGCGATATGCTAGATTTGTGGAGCATGTTATCATAATAGCCATTATCCCAGATAGTATAGCATCTTATTGTTTTGTTTGTTTCCAACAATAACTGGTTACAGTTGTCAGTCGAGCAGCGTACTGTAGAGATAACTGTCGAGTTGCATGTTGTTGTTGAGCACTGAAACGTATTATGTCATTAGTTTAGTCTTTGTTGTTAGGAGGAACAGCTAATGGACCGGGGCTAGCTCAACATTCTCCGTTTCTGTTTTCACATGGCCTGCATTAAACTCCCCACCCCCTCAACCGTGATTTGTGGTTTTCAATTTCAATGCCTTTCAGTTTCAGTGCCCCCTTTCCACGACTGATAAGGTACAAAAGATGAACATTCATCCAACAAAAGAGAAAATCATGTTCTAGAACCGAAAAATGAACAAAAATCAGAACAATAAAGCCCACGCGCTGAAAGCTCGCAATGGAAGAAAAAAAGATTGATTATCACCACAAAAAACTGAGTGACATTTAAAGCCATTAAAGTGATGAAGAGCATTGTGCACACACTATGGCTATTATTATTTTTCGTTTTTCAACTGAGCTTTTAGTATTTAGCCCCTTTTTCATGTGACTGCATGCTGTAGATTAAAATATTAACCTATTGTTTTTATCTTTTCAGTTAGCCGGATACAAACAATGCATATTCATCTAATGTTGCATAAGAACTCCAAGATATAGTTCTGCTGTATCAGTGCCATATTAGAAGCTGGCTTCACAGACAGAAAGTATGCTTTCCAAAAAAAATAAAAACTAAATAAATAGTCAGTGAAATCGAATATAAAGAACTTCTCTGTCAATAAGGAGTTGATACCGTTTCCTGTCAATTTATATGCTCACATGGGGACACAAAAACATTTGTTGTTGACAAAAGAAGTTTAAATTCACAAAAATGGAGTTTGTAAGCAACAGACCCATGCAACAGCTTAGAGTATTATTTAATCTGTTTAAAATTCCTTGTTGACAGTGAGCTAATTGTAAATTGGGTCTGTGTGTTGACACGATACTGCAAAACAAACCTTACTAGGAGAAGAGAGAAAACTTGAATATGTACAAGGAACTAAGTGAAGTAAGAGAGAGTGAAGAGCTGAGGCAATTTAACTAATGATTGATACATCTCTGAAAGATTTCACATATCAGTCAAAAAGGCATTTCTGCCATTGAGGTCTCATTTCTTGTCCTCCCACGCTCTCAGAATTTGTGTGCCCGTGGACACTTCATGAAAACGGAGGCGTGCATAAAATATATATTCTGTAACTATTGGATATCTACAGTAAAATAAACATACCGTTAGAGTATTTTGACATTGACGCAGTTTGTTTTTTCCCTCTGTATACCACCACAGTGGATATGAAGTGAAAGAATCAAGATGTGATTAGAGTGCAGACTATCGGTTTTCATTTAACGTGATTAACAAAATTATCACATGAATTTTGTTTAGAAATTAGCTATTTTTATTCATAGGGCCCTATTTTCAGATTCTAAAGTAGTTGGGTAATTGCCTAATGAACAAAAGCTGCTTCCTCTTATTTCATGTCAAATTAAGCAGATAAAAGCCACAGTAAGGTCTAGCCAAGTGAAAAGTACTCAAGGAAAGAGGCAAATAATTGTCAATGTGTAAAGATGGCGTGATGTTTCAGAGCGCTTACAACAAGATGCTTTTTTGTTACTGCTGACAAAATGTAAGGCTGTCATATCCATATACAAACAGCAACAAAAGGTGGCCACAATAAAGACTTGGCACAAAATAGGAACCTGTCGCCTGTCAATGACTCGAGGATTAAAAACAATGAAGTTTGTCCACTTACTTCTGAGCTTTGTGGGGCAATTACTCAAAAAATGTATTACAAAATAATCACGGTTTTTTTGAGTGTCTATAATGTTGTCTTTTTCTCCCTCTCCATAACACACATAGTGTAGTGTAAATCTCTGCCACTGGCAGCGAGGACGCTTTCAAATTTAATATGGAGAATGATTATTGACTTATTTTAGTAACCTTTTTGACCTTCTACTGCTACTAGCAGTGAGGAATATCAAGTTATACACAATAATTATCTAAATTTTTGGATGCCCCTGAAGCCCTCCTTTGGCCTAATGATCAGCCTGCGAGGTATCAAAAATCATATTTGGAATTTAATGAAATAATCATAGATATTCATGATAAACCAGCACTCGTGTATTTTAATTTTGCCGAGTCCATGAGCTTCACTGTAGTGCGACACTCACTACTGCATTTAAGCCCCACTACAGAATAAGATATTGGACGAGGAAAATCATGTTGTGCATTCCATACTGCATGTGTGTTTACTGCAGGGTGAACATAAACTGTACACCTCTAAGGAGTTAAGATAAGGGTTTTAGGATTCTAGTTTTGTTTTTCCCCAGCAAACAAACTGTGTGTGCTGGAACTCGGACACAGAAAAGCAGACACCTGAGGCAGAGCAGATGTGGTAAAAGGCAGCTTAACCCTGTAGTCTGGCATGCATACAGTCGGCAGCAGGCAGGCAGTCAGAGCAAACAAACAAATCCAAGAGATAAACAAACAAAACAATTCCAACTGGCAAGCAACACATAACTATAAGTCACTTCAGGAAACGTACAAGCAGACAGACGAAATGCTCTGTTTCTTCTGTCTGCTTATATACTTTATAAGTTGACACAAAGGACGTGAGTTGCTCTATATCTAATATATGCTGGTACGATGCAGGTGAATAGTCAGGTGGTGATATCAGCCATTAGCATGATGACTAAACTGAATGTGAGCAGCCAGTTGCCATGACAGTGAAAGGTAAACAAAAACAACTACAAAGCATTTATAATAATCACTAAGGCTACAGCTAATGGGAGCCTAATGGAAAAAAATGAGATAGATAGAGAGAGAACAGAAGTTTATTTACAGGCAGGTAACAAGAAAGGAAAACTGGAGCAGCAGATTAAGAAGACTCAGATCATTTAGCCAACATTGTGAGATACGCAGCTCAAAATCAACTAGTAGTGGAATTAAGTGTACCGACATATTCTTATGTTTTTATATTGTAATTACTCCAGTGTTGCTTTTCTGTTAACTGACATTCACTTTAGAGTCATGGTGTAAATACCTTAATTATATTTGCAAAAATAGTCATATTTTAAATGTGACTGTCTGTCAAAGAATCTTATCAATTAGATACCCAGTCATGTAACTCAATTATCAAAAACATGACATTGTGTAGATAATTGAAATAATACAGCAGTATACAATAGAGGAAAGCACAAACAACTTATTAACGAAAAATAACACAAAATTATATGTGTCAATAAGTCAATGAAATTTTTTGTTGCACCCATTCATTATTACTGTCATTATTTTGATTACCGCATTGACACTGATATACAATGCTTTCTTTTTCTCCCCATTCTTCTGCATTTGAATCATAATATGCAGAGCTAAGTGAACAATGCTCCTACTCCCCAAGTGGGATTTCTTTACAGGACTCAGAGAAGGCTGCATATCAGCTCTCTCCTCAGCATGTTAGCAGAAGAATTTACTTCTGCCAGTATCACTGTAAATGAGACCTACTGGCAGAAAGGGGCCTTGTCATGCTTACCTTTGGTCACTTTGACCTCGTAAAGGCTTTTAGCGATTTATTTTGGGCTTCTGGCATTTTGCTGGGTACTGAACACTTTACTTTCAAGAACACCAGCGATCTTTCATATCTATTGAAGATTGTTACCATGGTTATTTTGCTATGACTTATACAGAATTATGCACTTATTAATTGAAAATGTTCAAAACATATTGATTGATTCAAAATGTGTTTTACGCCAGACACTTAAACCAATAAACAATGTGGGATCATCTGACAAGCTATCAAATGTAACAGACAAAAACATGCAGGTCATTGGTCTCGATAAGATTGAATGCTAACACATGGTTTGGTACTTAATTTTTAGGGAAAACCAAGTACATTTGTTGAAGGCTTTGTGTTGGTCACACTGTACTGTGGCAGTGTTTTTCTGTCAAATGAAAAGAAGCAGCTGATGACTTTTCATGTGTAGGAGGAAACAAATGGCAGTGTATTCTGTCAGGACCAAAATGTTAAAAGGGTAAAATAAATAAATAACAGAGAGAGAACAGATGAGTTTTGGGATGTCATTGCTTTGTTTGTTACAGAATGTAAAGGCGAAACATTATTTGTTATTCTCATATGAGCTGTATATTTTACCACAGCACAAAGGACTTGCACACATCCATCTGATGCAGTTCATCTAGCTGTACCGAACCTGTTTGTTTTGTTTTAATATATAGATGTTCTAATACATTTTGAATTCACCTGGACAAAGAAATATATACTGTTAATGCTTCTGCAAATGTACCGTCCATGACCCATAATATAGCTGTATAAGAATCCAGAAAGCCTTCGCACAGCTCCCTTTGGAACCAAAACTCATTGGCATCAATTAGAGATAATCTTGTTCGGTGATTGGAGTTTAACGATTGGTTTGAGAGCAGTAAGAAAGAAAGGTAAGTCAGCGTCATTAAGCATAGCGTTTACTGATTGACTCGTGAAACCCTTTTAGCCCCTCTACTGCAATTACCAACAACACCCAATCTATACACATTATAGGTCTTAATTTTCTCATTTAAATTCAGTCTGGTCAGATGGGAAATGAAATTACAGTGAAAACAAAAGATTTAGCTACTTTCCAATTGATTTTGCAATAGAACCTCAAACCTAGAGCATAAATACAACACAATCACATCTGTTCTACTTTTCTGTGGTTTGTTTGTTTATTTTTGCCTTTTTTTCATGCAAAATAATTGGCTCCTGTTTTGTTTTGTTTTTCTTTTTTTCAGGAAGTAGTTTTGTGGTGAGCATGGGCAGTTTCTTGGATGTTTCTAATTGGTTAAATCCAGCAAAGCTAACTCTCTACTATCAGACCAATTCATCCACACAATGGGTCCAGGATTACTGCGGCCAGAGGACCACTGAACCCTGTGAGCAGATTTGTGATCAGGACACAGGTTGGTGCATACAAATATGCAGACACTGACGTCTAACCATTAAGCCTTAACCCTTGTTTTTAGCATTTTTTTTTTTAAAGTGGTAAGTACTTCAACAGTGGAAAAAGTGCAGGTGTATATAGAAGACATTACAATGAGATCTCTATCTTGATGTTTTACTGATTAACATAACATGTGCTAACTTTTAGTTGTATTTTGTGACATAAACCCAAAAGTTAAAGTAAGCTAAAAAATAAATAAAATAAAATAAAGCTGAAACAGTCGATGTCGTCTGGTTCAGAGTCATGAGATTTACACCACCACTCACGACCCTGTGTTTTTCATGTGGACTTTTTCTCATTTATAAACAGTATAAACATGGCTCTTTATGTTCAATATTGATACCGCTTGTCAGTAAGGGCATAGACACCAGAGTGTACCGTGTCGGAGATGTCAGTGCCTTTGGCAGTATTTGAGTCCCTCCGCAGGAGAATGTTTTGCTATAAAATGATAGACATGCTATTCCCATAAATTTGTAAAGTTGTCATATTGAAACTGCGTAAACAATGGAATTAACAAGAAACCGGCAGCACTGTCAGTGAAGAGGCCACGTAGAAATACAAGTGTGTAACAGAGATTGTCACTGTTTGCATTCATCACAATAATTATATAAAAGCTATCCAACTTTATTCCACACTTTAAATGAAAAATCGAAAGAAAACAAGACAGAATCAATAGATCAATTATACGGTAGGTTTTTTCTGTAAAACATTTCATCCTTACTTTGCTTTAACTTTTGGTTGGCCTAAAAGCACCGAAAGGAGCTGAAACTATGTTTTCATCATGTTATAAATAAAATGGGAGTTAATGTATATTCCACATTATTTTGTAAGTCTTCTTTCTGTGCTGTAGGGAAAGAGAGGAACTAGTCAAGCTGAGCAAAGGTGTGTGGTTAATTTCTTGAGTAAATTACTCAAATAATAGTAACAAAAGTTCTTACATCAGAGCTCAGCATATGAGGCAACAGCATTTCTACTATGTAAGCAAAGGTCCTTAATGTCTTTTGCCCCATTCAGGAAAATCACCAGCTGCCACTGCAGTGTGCTGCAGTGTGTATACAATCACCCTGTATGGTTTTACACCTACATTTGCTGACATTAAAACTTTACCAACAAATGCTAAGTATGCAGCATGATGATATTTATCTTGCCTTGAGTGTCCTAATTCCCTTGTGTTTTTCATGCCCAAGTAGATAAAGTCTAAGCTCATTAGAATGGATTACATCTGTAATGTATGTGAAATTTATGTAACCCTGGTCAAGGACGTGTTGAGGGCTAATGCATAATGTATTAGAGTTCCAGACACTCAGTGCAGTGAGTACACAGGAAGATGCCAGAGATGGAGCTGCACGCATGTATTTGTGAAATCTTAGTGTGTGCACTTAGGTATTTCATAGGTCTGCATCTGCACATTATATTTACTCATTCAAATCCAAGTATGCTGAGCATTTTGGCTTTATTAGCACTAGAGTCTAGCTCTGCTCTCATCTTTCTGCATCCATTTCTCTTTTCATCTGTCCTTTATAGAAGATAATTTAATCAATGACAGCATGCGCGTTTGTTGTATCTCCTCAGGGCAATCACATCCATCCAGAAGTAGAATGAAAGGTGCTCTTCAAAGAAGCTTTCCATTTCTATAACTAATGTAAAATATAGCACACTTATACCCAAGCAAGCATACATATATTTTTGAGACTGAAGGACTTGTTTAGCATATAAAAACATAACTATAAGTGCACTTGCGATGTTTACTTGGATGTAAAAAAAAAAGACAAGTAAAATGGCCAGACCCGGATGGATGGATGGATGGATGGATGGATGGATGGATGGATGGATAGATAGATAGATAGATAGACCACTCACAGGGCTACCAAATATTACAACGTTGAAAAACTGACTGATATGGATGACAGGAAAAATATATATAAGAAGAAACATTGACTTGAATCTAATACAAGCTGTGAATGGTGGCATTGTTTTCTGTTGGCTTATGGGCAGAAATGATAAAGTTAAGGTTTAATTGCCAACAAATACTTATTATACCAAGCAACAATACCAATAACAAAAACAACACTAAAACTTTGTTTCATTAATAAACATATGTTATACAGGGAGTGCAGAATTATTAGGCAAATGAGTATTTTGTCCACATCATCCTCTTCATGCATGTTGTGTTACTCCAAGCTGTATAGGCTCGAAAGCCTACTACCAATTAAGCATATTAGGTGATGTGCAACTTTGTAATGAGAAGGGGTGTGGTCTAATGACATCAACACCCTATATCAGGTGTGCATAATTATTAGGCAACGTCCTTTCCTTTGGCAAAATGGGTCAAAAGAAGGACTTGACAAGGCTCAGAAAAGTCAAAAATAGTGAGATATCTTGCAGAGGGATGCAGCAGTCTCAAAATTGTAAAGCTTCTGAAGCGTGATCATCGACCAATCAAGCGTTTCATTCAAAATAGTCAACAGGGTCGCAAGAAGCGTGTGGAAAAACCAAGGCGCAAAATAACTGCCCATGAACTGAGAAAAGTCAAGCGTGCAGCTGCCAAGATGCCACTTGCCACCAGTTTGGCCATATTTCAGAGCTGCAACATCACTGGAGTGCCCAAAAGCACAAGGTGTGCAATACTCAGAGACATGGCCAAGGTAAGAAAGGCTGAAAGACGACCACCACTGAACAAGACACACAAGCTGAAACGTCAAGACTGGGCCAAGAAATATCTCAAGACTGTTTTTTCTAAGGTTTTATGGACTGATGAAATGAGAGTGAGTCTTGATGGGCCAGATGGATGGGCCTGTGGCTGGATTGGTAAAGGGCAGAGAGCTCCAGTCCGACTCAGACGCCAGCAAGGTGGAGGTGGAGTACTGGTTTGGGCTGGTATCATCAAAGATGACCTTGTGGGGCCTTTTCGGGTTGAGGATGGAGTCAAGCTCAACTCCCAGTCCTACTGCCAGTTTCTGGAAGACACCTTCTTCAAGCAGTGGTACAGGAAGAAGTCTGCATCCTTCAAGAAAAACATGATTTCCATGCAGGACAATGCTCCATCACACGCGTCCAAGTACTCCACAGCGTGGCTGGCAAGAAAGGGTATAAAAGAAGAAAAACTAATGACATGGCCTCCTTGTTCACCTGATCTGAACCCCATTGAGAACCTGTGGTCCATCAACAAATGTGAGATTTACAAGGAGGGAAAACAGTACACCTCTCTGAACAGTGTCTGGGAGGCTGTGGTTGCTGCTGCACGCAATGTTGATGGTGAACAGATCAAAACACTGACAGAATCCATGGATGGCAGGCTTTTGAGTGCCCTTGCAAAGAAAGGTGGCTATATTGGTCGCTGATTTGTTTTTGTTTTGTTTTTGAATGTCAGAAATGTATATTTGTGAATGTGGAGATGTTATATTGGTGTCACTGGTAAAAATAAATAATTGAAATGGGTATATATTTGTTTTTTGTTAAGTTGCCTAATAATTATGCACAGTAATAGTCACCTGCACACACGGATATCCCCCTAAAATAGCTAAAACTAAAAACAAACTAAAAACTACTTCCAAAAACATTCAGCTTTGATATTAATGAGTTTTTTGGCTTCATTGAGAACATGGTTGTTGTTCAATAATAACATTATTCCTCAAAAATACAACTTGCCTAATAATTCTGCACTCCCTGTACAGTGTATACTCTATACTGAATACCATAAATGCAGGTTTAGATATTTAAATCGGTCATTTTTTACTCCCAGCATGCATGCAAACGCATTTTTCTTGTCCTTTATAATAGCAAGAGGTATGTTTTCAGGATGGTTTCACACAGCATTTCTATTATCTCCATCAATCCAGCTTCAGTGTCATGTCGGATGACAGGCACTGTTGACTACTAGACACTGTATCGTTGTATCTGGATAATCAGTCATCTGTGCCTTCACCTTCCCTCCTTGATCAAGTGCTACAGTGGAGGTCAGTAGACACATACATGATGCAACACTTCCTGCTGTCTGATAGCTGGGCAATAGATAACTTTAATTATACTTGGAACTATAATATCTGCCTATGTATATATACGTTGGGACAAATAACAGCTAAAAATCCTTTGAAAATTACTTAAAATGAATGTCAGATAATATCATGACTCAAGTTACCACTTTATTATCCTTTCACAGTCATGCTCCCTAAACATAGGCTGTCGCTAAAACCTTTCCATTTCTCATCATGCATAACTTCCTAAAGACTCACAGACCTCGTTGGCTGCTTTTGTTTTCCTCATTTAAAACGTTTTCTCTCTGGCTCCTCCAGCCGCAAGTAATTGGAAATGAAACTGTTGAGGTGTGTAACATGTACAGTATACTATACCCCTGGTTTAGCTTTTCATTTCGAGCACATACTGTGCTCATAAGCACGCGTCCGGACACACACTAAAATGCACACAAACACATACATGTAAGATGGCGCCGGTGAGGTCGGCTGCCGTCACGACTGCTCCGACCACTTTTTCTTTGTTTTTTAAGTTAGTTTTCAGCGTTTCTAAATCGGCAAAATCATCACCATTGGGTACATTAGGTATGACAGTGACACTCTTGTTTCTATTGGTATACAATGTACTCACAATTCGAAGTTTTTAACTCCGGATCCGAGCTGGCCGAGTGAGATCTTGAGGGAGAACAAAGGGAAGCGGCGGCGGCCTAGAGGTAAGCGAGCCGGCGTCAGGAACAGGCTGAGAGCTCGTGCACACCGCACACCTCTGCCTAGCATCCTGCTCGCCAACGTCCAGTCACTGGAGAACAAGCTTGATGACCTCAGGGCCAGGATAAAGTTCCAGAGAGACATTCGGGGCTGCAATCTCCTCTGCTTCACCGAGACATGGCTGAACCCAGCGGTGCCGGACCATGCCATCCAGCCGGCCGAGTTCTTCTCGGTTCACCGCATGGACAGGACAAGGGACTCGGGGAAGTCAAGGGGAGGCGGCGTGTGTTTAATGGTGAACAACAATTGGCGCAACAGTGCGAACGTTGTTCCTCTCACACGCTCCTGCACACCAAATCTGGAACTACTGTCCATCATGTGTCGTCCTTTTTATCTACCTCGGGAATTTACATCGGTCATTGTAAGTGCCGTTTATATTCCACCACAAGCGGACACGGTCACCACCTTATGCGAGCTGCATGAGGCACTCACACAGCACCAGACACAACACCGGGACGCTGCGCTTATTGTGACGGGGGACTTTAATAGCGCCAACCTCAAACGCGCAGCACCGAACTTTTATCGACACATCACCTGCCCCACCAGAGGTGAAAGGACACTGGACCACTGCTACACTACGGTCAAGGATGGCTACAAGGCACAATCTCGCCCTCCGTTTGGCAAATCCGATCACGCCGCCATCTTCCTCATGCCAAAATACAAACAAAGGCTGAAACAGGAAGTTCCGGTTCAGAGGAAGGTCGCGCGCTGGACGGATTAATCGGTGGCCGCGTTACAGGATGCACTCGATGACGCAGACTGGGGCATGTTCAGAAACAGCTCCGACGATGACGTCAACGTGTTTACGGAAGCGGTTGTGGGATTCATTGGGAAACTAGCGGATGATACCGTGGAGACAAAGACTATCACAACGTTTCCCAACCAGAAGCCGTGGGTGGATAAAACCATCCGCGACGCTCTGAGATCCCGCACTGCTGCCTACAACACGGGACTCACGACGGGGGACATGGACCCGTACAAAGCCGCGTCATATAAAGAGGCGAAGCAGCGCTACGGGAGAAAACTAGAGTCACAACTCCAACAGAGTGACTCTAGGAGCCTATGGCGGGGACTAAGGACAATAACGGACTATAAAGCCCCAACAACCGGTATGACGAACGCGGCCGTGACTCTGGCAGACGAGTTGAACACTTTCTATGCTCGCTTCGAGGCTGCAGCTAAGGACTCCAACGATGCTAGTGCTAGCGGCGCTAACGGCTGCAGACAGGAAGATACTGGCAGCACCGGAAACGTGCTCGTCATCTCCGAGCATGATGTGAGGAGAGCCTTCAAGAGAGTGAACACCAGGAAAGCAGCAGGACCAGACGGCATCCCAGGTCGTATCCTCAGAGACTGCGCATACCAGCTAGCTCCTGTGTTCACTGAGATATTCAACATCTCTTTATCTCAGTCAGTGATCCCCACATGCTTCAAAGAGTCCATCATTGTTCCTGTCCCGAAGAAACCCCACCCTGCTTCTCTCAATGACTATCGCCCTGTAGCCCTCACCTCAGTAGTGATGAAGTGCTTTGAACGCCTGGTCAGAGACTTCATCATTTCTTCACTACCAGACACACTGGACCCACTACAGTTCGCTTACCGTCCAAATCGTTCCACAGACGATGCCGTCTCTCATCTCCTCCACACATCACTCACTCACTTGGACACTAGAAGGGGGAATTATGTTAAAATGCTCTTCATAGACTACAGCTCTGCATTTAATACCATAATTCCCTCCACACTCACCACCAAGCTGGAGCATCTGGGACTCAGCTCATCTATGTGTCAGTGGATCTCCAACTTCCTAACTGGCAGACCACAGGCAGTAAGGATGGGCGGACATGTCTCAGCCTCCACCACTCTCAGCACTGGCGCCCCCCAGGGGTGTGTTCTGAGCCCCCTGCTGTACTCTTTGTACACATATGACTGTGTGGCCACTACCAGCTCCACCACCATCATCAAGTTTGCTGACGACACCGTCGTGGTGGGCCTGATCTCTGATAACAACGAGACGGCCTACCTGAAGGAGATTAGGAATCTGGAGAACTGGTGCCAGAGGAACAACCTCCTTCTAAACGTCAGTAAGACAAAGGAGCTGATAGTGGACTTCAGCACTAAGCAGGAGAGGAACTACCAGACCCCCGTCATCAACAAGTGCCCAGTGGAGAGAGTGGACAGCTTCAAATACCTCGGAGTTCACATCACGCAGGACCTGTCATGGTCCTGTCACATCAACACCGTGGTGAAAAAGGCCCGTCAGCGTCTCTACCACCTCAGACGCTTGAGAGACTTCCAACTGCCCTCCAAGGTGCTCAGGAACTTTTACTCGTGCACCATAGAGAGCATCCTGACGGGAAACATCTTAACCTGGTTCGGGAACAGCACCATGCAGGACAGACGAGCTCTACAGAGGGTTGTGCGGTCAGCTGAGCGCACCATCCGCTCTGAGCTCCCTGACCTGCACTCAATCTACAGCAGGCAGTGCTGGACCAAGGCCAGGAAGATCGTGAAGGACCTCAGCCATCCCAACAACAGACTGTTCTCTCTGTTGAGGTTAGGAAAGCGATTCCGCTCCCTGAAGACCAACACAGAGAGACTGAGGAGGAGCTTCTTCCCGCAGGCGATACGGTCTCTCAATCACACCACCACACAGTACTGACCCACACATATAGTTCTTACACACACACACTGGACATTCTGGACATTGTTTTCACTTCATCACTTAAATCACTTTAAGCATATTCGCACTGCACAAGACACTAAATAATGTGGATTGCACAACACTGGTCACTATATTCTTCATTTCCAGTTAGTCCTTGTACAGCTGCTGTTATTGTGTATATATTTATTTATTTATTTATATTTCTTCATACATTCTTATATAGTTCTATACTGTGTATTTTGTTGTACAGTTATTTCATTTTTAACCTTAATTTTTTTTATATTTTATTCCTTCCTAGTTAAATTTACCCTTTTTAATTTTTCATATTTATTTCCTATCTTATTCATAGCCTTTTCCTTTTTTTTTCTTTAGGTCATGAGCAGTTGTCTAAGCATTTCACTGCATATCGTACTGTGTATGACTGTGTACGTGACAAATAAAATTTGAATTTGATACAGCTCAAAGGAAACACTTATATTTTATCTGCCCAATGATAATACCTAAGGCCTTCTCCAATATTATAACAAGTGCAAATAGGCACCAGAACAACAGTAAGTCTTTTCTGTGCTAATATCATAAACCTTAAAATTTGAAAATTATCCAGGCAGCCAGAGATATTATTATGATGACATTGTTTATAGCATCAGTTTAATACAAGAGGAAGAGAGATGGTTCGTGCGATCAAGCACCTGCCATTGTTATACATTTCACGTTCTTAATTTATAAGAGGAGAAAGTGAGAGAGCAAAAGAATGAGACAGAGAATGAGGAAAGGATGGTGACAAATTTTATTGACAATTTTAAACTGGTGTTTACAGAGGATGTCATTATCGCTAGGTGGTGTGAGGCTGTGTGCCTGTTTAGACACCTGGCTGAAATGTACAGGGAAGGGACTCTCTGAGCACAGTTAAATAATTGGTTTTAACAAATGGCTATTTGGAAGCATTTAGCTCTTAATTAGACCTACACTATATTTTGATTATTCAACCATTTCTTGGGAGTCACTGAGTTAACACTGAGTTAACATGCTCTTTCAAAGCCCTGAGAGAAGGACGTACATGGAAACATTAAATTTGCACTGATCCATCCAAAAGAAAAAAAGAGACTAGCTGTCAATACACATTTTAGTGGTTAGAGTTGTTCAAGGTTAACACGAGCAGAAAGTTTTACTCAACCTGAAAAAATACAAACATCAGATCAAAACAAGAGTTAAAGCCATTAAAATTACTTCGTTAAATATCTTTGAACATGTTGTTCTCAAAAATAATAAACAAAGTAAAGTAGCTCATAAGAATATACGTTTAATGACCCAAAACATCAGCAACGAAACCTAAAACAGAGCAGATGAGAGCATGAACCTGCTGAATCTGTTATCTTGATAACAGAAGCCAAGTGTACACTGTGAACGTAAAAGCAGTTACCACACTGCATTAGCAGCTCAGTGATATTCAACTTTAATAACCACACTGTTGCATTTTCTCGTCTGCTCAGAGAGACATTTTACTATTGGCTATCTCCTCCCTGCCACGCTTTTCTGATACGCTCACTGTTGCTGTTGTTCCTCAGATTTAAAAAGAAATTACTACAAGCCATTAATTCTTGCTTCAAATCTTCCTTTTAATATGTTACACCCATTCTGGGTTTTTAGATGGAGATAAAAAACCCAGAGCTTGCAAGTCATGTAAAGGTTAGTTCATTCAGCAGAATGTGTAATCAAGCAGACTTATCTATTTCTGTTAATCACTAGATCCTCCTTTAAATGCGCTTGCAGAAAGGTAAGAGCCCTGCTTCAATGATTATTTACACAGGCTGTTTAAGATTTACAGAAAATGTGCTCCTAGACTGGTGCACTTAATCTGAAACAAGGTAGGAAAGATTTACAGTCCTCCTGCAGCTTTGAGGCCTGTACTGCTGTACAATTCATCTACCTCTCCTGACAATCTAGTGGGAGCACTATGGGTTTTATGTCTAGGCCTTATGTATACCTCTGCCACAGCTGGTATTGTTAATTAAACTGTAAACACAACTTATGATAAAAAAGGAATGTCTAGTTATAACCAGCACAAACCAGTTTCTCTAATATCTGATTCAGGTGATACTGACTGAGGGGGCATGTACTGAGCAAAAATGCATGTTGTTGTTATTATTATTATTGTTTTATTATTATTGTCATTATTGAATAATACACTGGCAAGACAAGAAATATTACCATAGCCAAGATAAAATAGGGGAGAGAGTTTTGCTTTCGCCTTCTAATTAAATCCGAAGCTAAAGGAAAAAAACGTCCAATTCGTGACTTCGATTTGATTCCTCTCAGAAATAGCTATTTACAAAGAGCCGTGTTGTCTCCACAGTTATTATTAGGTCCAAATATCTGTCATCGGGAGCCATTTCAAACAAACATGTAAATCAAAGCAAAACATTACATTTGTAATTGCTGTTAGCAAGATGCACAAATCACTCATGTACTCAAATACTAACTCTCTTAATTATAGTAATTTATCATCAATTTTAACCAAATGGGTTCAGCTGTATTTCTTCTTCAGTACGAATGCTGATGTAGAAACAGAAAGATTATACAATTTGAGCAAGATAGGACCATGTCAAATAAACTGTCCAAAATGACTGTAGGATAATTAAAGTTTAGAATCATGAACTAAAAACAGTGTGACCATTTCTCTCTCTGAATCTCTGGATATGTGGTTAAAAAAATCTAACTATAGAAATCTGTGACATCTTGCTTCATATGAATCACATCATATCACTTTCAATATAAAATTAACTATAAGAGTAGATATATTTGTTGTTGTTGCTTTTATCTGTTTATTTATTCTATTCAAAGAGAAAGTCCATTGAGTTGGCATCAGTGGGAAATGTGGCCAAATTCTAACTGTGATGTAAGCCCTAAACTCTATTACATGACACAGTGCAAGTGAAGCGTTCAGCTAGCGGCTAGAGTCTAGACACACTCAGCCAGTTCACTCAGCAACAGAGCTCCAGCAATTTAAGTATTACGTAGTTTTCTATTTTGTAAAAATGAAATAAAGTAAAATGAGGTATCTTCTAAACACAAACACAACTGGACTACAGTATTTAACAACACCAGATTCTAAAATCGATGGTGTTTTGCTTCTATTGCATTTTTGCTGATATATGCAACAAAACAAATAATTCAGGTTGCATCACTGTTGCTACTCTGGCACTAACATAATAATGGAAATGTTCCCAGTTCCTACCAGACTTCAAGGAGAAAGAAAATAATATAATAATAAGGGTACCTTACCAACATGTGTGGTAACATGTGATGTGACTGCTTATGCACAAGATTGATTTTTCTAAGCGCAGCCTCTGGCAGTCTGAAGGAATGCAGTATAACTAGGTTAAATATGTATGTGAAGACTAGCAATGGGAACGTGAAGTGTGTGTGTGTGTGTGTGTGTGTGTGTGTGTGTGTGTGTGTGTGTGTGTGTGTGCAACATGAAAAGGATATCTGTTTGCCAAAAATGAAGGACCACATTCGATGAGCTTTAGTGGCAGAGTAGTAATTTTAACACAAACCTTAATATTTCCCTGACTTTAATGTAGTTTAGTGTAACAAAACCAACCATGGTGTTTTGATATACCAGCTCATAAAGACTACAATCCTGCCAAAAGTGTAAAATCAAAAATTGCATTTGTGAGCAGTATTTGTCCATAGCTAGTGGCGCACTGGCCATCAGGTGTACTGGGACAAAATCTGATTAGCTGGTTTACTGCCAAAAAGTCCATAAAGGCCTGCCTGTCCCTTACTGATCCTCTTTATCCGCCTGCCGTTTGGGTTGTGCATGAGAGCATATTGTTTTCTGAATTTCTTTCCCAATACATCCCCGTTTAAAAAGGCTGTGTTGGAAGACCGCAGTTAAAGAATGTGGCAATCTGGACAGAAAGGAATATCACAAGTTATTAAAAAGACAGTGATATAAAAAAGTATTTTTGCCTTTTCTAATTTTCTTCATACGTTTCAGATCATCAAACAGTCTTTAATGTTAGACTAATATAAAAAAATTAATTATAAAATGCAGATTTGAAAAGATGAATTAATTCACCAAAACTCATCAAAACCTACCTTGACCTATGTGGGAAAAGTAATTTAGCCCTAAACCTAATAAGTGGTTTTGCCACTCTTGGTAGCAAGAACTGCAGTCACACTTGCTGCTGTGTCCTGCTGTATAACCCAATTGTAATTGAGCCTTAGGCCATTAACTGATGGGCGGACATACTCCTTCAGGAATTTCTGGTAGAGAACTCAAAGAAGGAATTCATGGTTCTCTCTATTACGGCAAGTCAACCAGGTCCTGAAGCAGCAAAGTAGCCCCAAACCATCACCCTACCACCACCATTTTGACAGTTGATATTGTTGTTCTTTTTATGAAATGCTGAGTTTTATGTTAGCAGTAGCAGGCTGCAAACACTGTTCCAGATTTTCTCCATTTGTGGACAGTTGCTAGTCATAAAGCCTTAGAAGTGGCTTAGTAACTCTTTTCAAAGTGATAGATATAAATGACTTTGTTGTATAGTATGTTGCTTTTTGGGATCTTTTAGACTACTTCACATTGTCTGACAGTGATTTCTTGATTTAACATGTCTGGTTGTGTGTGACTAGTAAAATTTAACTCAGCTTTCCAAAAAAAGAGGTTAAACACTTTTAATAACTGCATAATTACACATAGGACCAAACCTATTTGGTCCTATGTGATCCAAAACATTTCAGTGTGACAAATATGCAAAAATAAGACATCAGGAAGGGGTAAATACTTTTTCACAGCACTCTAAAGTCTTGGATTGGATTAATTAAACTCTATGCTGTTCATTGATCTTTTATATGAAATGGCTGGATGAATGTTGTGATATTTTACTACTACTTTAAAAAATGGAACCATTTCGAGAGCTTTAGTTTTTCATTTAGCAAGGCCACACTGAAAGCTACTCTTTGACAGAATCTTGATGGTGCATCACTCCTTGAGTCAGTCTCAAGACTATAATTTCAACCAATGAATTATTAAACGTTAAGTGATAAAATTTGAATGGCCTAGACAGGGTGGCCATTACACATTTTTCCAGGGTTATCCCTCTGTACAGGTCAACAAAAAGCACTTATTCTGGGAGCACTTCAATGCAACGGTTATAGAAGCCATCCTTGGCAAAATCTCACAAATGTATACAATCACTTAAAATGCACTTGCCTCTATTTTATTTATTATACTAGGCAGCATAAAGATCACATCGAAATACTAATTACCCACTGTGACTGATCTGATGAGGAAATTTCAATATTGAAAATAAGGGGTTACTCAAGGAAAGCAGCATCAGAAATGTAAATCCTAAACTGCTATGCACCAGCAAAAAGCTGCTGTAGCCCTGTCTGAACGTCTCTGTTTGTTCTGCAGTGCAATCTGTCCCACCAGCTGTAGAGAAGCCAGGATAAAAATGCCTTAGTTGAGGATGATGAAAGATTTGTCCTAATATTGGGAGAAAACAGAAAGCCAGTTGTCAGATTCTCAGTGGAATTCATGACACTGATCAGCGCATGTGTAACTAATCACATGTATGTTACTGCTTTGTCTTTTCAATGCTGACTGAGACTTCAGCTGTTTGAAAGGAGATGCACTGATAACAGTCATATTGTATAATTTACTTAATGCAACCAAGGGAGGGATGGAGAGATGGATAGATGGATGGAGAGAGGGATGGAGGGAGAGAGAGATAGATAGATAGATAGATAAAATACAATGTGCCATGGTTATAGTGCTGCAGCCTCACAGCAAAGGTGCCTCTGCAAAATAAAGCAACATATCAGACAAGTTTGAGTTATTGGAACGATTTAAAAACCCACAAGCTGGAAAGGAAGTGGCGTTTCACTAATTTATAGGAAATTTACCTAGCCTGGAAAGAGTTGATTAATTTATTTTTTTAAAAATGCCCACTGTGAGGCTCATACTAGCTACTATTCATCATTGATAGAAGAAAAGAAAAACGACCCAAGGTTCATAGCCACTCTGACAAAGAGCCATAGCTCTGTTGAACCTTGTATGTTCTTTTCCATGGTAATGATTTTGTTAACTTCTTTACAAATAAAGTTTTACTCATACTCGCAAAGGCATCATCAAGTACAGCAGCTTTATAAACTGCAAATTTTAATTTAAACTCATTCACTCCTATTGATCTCTCTCAGCATCACCATGTCTACAAACCGCATCTGTAAAAGACTGTTCAGATAACTCAGATAAATTAATGGTTCATTTTTAAATATGATCAATTTATTTTAGATTATGTCTTGATGCATGCTCAATCATCCAGGAAAGTAAATCTCCAAAAGTTGATTCTGTTCATCTGGACGGAGCGTTTTGTGGGAGAAACGTTTCGTCACTCATCCAAGTGACTTCTTCAGTCTCAGCTGACTGCAGGTTTCCCCAATCTTATAAACAGTACATTTGCATAATGACTGAAACCAGCCCACTGAAGGAACAATGGGCTGGGAGGTCAGTTCCTTAATCTTAATTGTGCAAATTCTCATGACCATTGATCAACAACCACTGACCAAAACCCACTGATCAAAGACCACTGATCAATGGCCATGAGTACCATTCAGAGAGAGTTGGGGAATGGCTGCAACCACAGCATTGTAAGATGGCGAAAGATGTACCCTTAGGCCCCCTCCTCGATTCAGAGATGGTCTTTCCCTTTTCACGTAAATGGCCTCCTTGACTCTGCGCTCAAACCAACGTTCCTCCCTGTCCAGGATGTGTACATCCTCCTCATTGAAAGAGTGTCCACTGGCCTGTAGGTGTAAATAGACTGCAGAGTCCTGGCCTGACGAGGTAGCTCTTCTGTGTTGTGCCATCCGCTTAGCCAGAGGTGGTTTGGTTTCCCCGATGTATAAATCCTCTACTGTTCAGCTGGCTCACAGCTAGGGGTCCTGAGACAGATGCCCTCTGTCCATTGAAGATGAGGCTTTAAACTTTCTTTTGGTTCCCTTTTTCTATAGTTAAGGCTAGATCAGGTGACCCTGAACTCACCCTTGGAGATTTGGGATCATCCACTGTGAGCTTCTCTTTTAGTTCCCACTTTTTATACCTGAATATTATTGATATGACAGTATTACATATCATTAATTGTCGAATTTCTCCTGCTGTTTATATGTTGTCTTTTTTGTTGTTGTTGCTGTGGTTGTCTCCATATGCTATTATTTTCTAGCTCCACTTTCCCCTTGACAACCAAGCCATTCACATAGAAAACTGATTATAAAGAATATTTTAATTATGTTCTCTCTCTAATGGTGTAAAGTCTTTTCCTTTCAGTATAAAGCATCTTGAGACGGCTACAGGCATGAACTGGTGTTAAATATATACAACTGAAGTATTGAATTGTAATCTGGAAGTAAAACAGTAGTGAATATGGCAATTACTGCACAATCAACATGACAGAAATAAATCTAGGTACAATATTTGCCTGAAAAGAATTAGGTTTTACATCATGTAACATTTAGTTTGGTACATCTCTAATAAATGAAGAGATCAGGGTGATAGATAAATATCTGCCACTGTGCATGTTTGTTTTTCTCTGTACGGCAGGAGAATGTAGCTGTCATGAGGGTTATTCCCCTGATCCCGTTCATAAGCATCTCTGTGTGCGCAGCGACTGGAGTCGCAACGAAGGGTAAGTTGTGTTGTGTGTAGTTATTCCACTAATATATAGAGATTCACTTGTACTTTACAACCTTACGCATGACTTCAGAGCCGGTAGTACAACCACATCATTGCACTATATTAACTTTATCTAAAATAAAGGTGAGCTGTTCACTGTGATGGATTTGCAGTTCTCTGCAGGATGATCATCTCAGTATTAAAATGAAAAGAAACTTAGAACGCTTCCTACATGGTTTGGAAAATAGCAGTTTGTAGTTAATATGATAAAACATACACTTCTACCAATACAGGCTTGAAGAAGTAGTCTTTTTAAAGGGAATCGGGTGTATAGGTTGAAGAAATTAGAAATGAGAATCGACGTTATTGACAAAAAAACAAAAAAACAGGAGTGGAGGGCTGAGATGAAATGCATGAATGGGAAAGAAGTAAAGTCACTGAAGAGTGCTTGACAGGCACTGAAATGATCCCTCTGACTCTGACCTTGTTTGACACTTAGCTGGCCTAACCCATCATTGGTCTCACATTGTTACTCACCAGCACCTGTCATCCCCTGGATTCAGTCCAGTAACCAATCAAATGCCCATTGCTTTTTCTTTTTTTAAGAGTAGCAGCAGACACAGTATAGTCTTGTACAGCAGACAGAAATGTTAATTAAATGACAGTTTTTCAGTTTTTGTATTCAGATATGTTTTATACATAATATTATATACACTTTGAAGTACTTAAAATGCTGAACTAAAAGGCTTTGTGCATGAAAAACAACAATATAAATGAGAAGACTTGATGGAATTACATAAAAACATCTGTTAGATTATTTTAAAAATGCTGATAAATCACTGTCTTTGATCATGCATTCCTTTATCGTCTTTCCCCTGTCAAGTCCATGGCCATATGCTAACTTGGAGAAAGGGTATGACCTAGTTACAGGAGAACAGGCCCCGGAGAGAATCTTCAGGTAAGACCCTTCTGGTGCACCTCCTCAGCGCTTGACTTGTGCTGGCCATCTGTGGACTCTGTGGACACACAATGGAATGAAAGTGGCATTTCTTGTGTCATCTTGTATATGTGTGCATGAGTGTGACAGAGCATGGAGATGAGCACCTGACAGATGCACATAGACAAAGGCAAATGGACACACAAGTACACCCCATGGTGGATCTCTCTGAGTGTGTAGAGAATAGCCCAAGGACCAGGCCTGATTGGATTCCTTTAAAATACTTTTACTGGCATTTTTGTTACACTTCTCATCCTTGATGGTGTCATTGTGTTATTTCTTTTTTTCCCCAAGAAGTGTAAAAATGAAAATCTCAGGGTAAACCTGATTATAGAGATTTAAAAGAAAAATCTGGTCAATGTGGTCAATTTTCCCTTTAGTTTTGCTTAACTGTGTAACTAAAGCATGGAATGTTTAAACTTTTGATTTTGTGAAATCTTTCTCGGTTTCATGCTCTCTACCCTTCCAATACGTAGGTAGGAACAGCTCTTTGTCACAGTTATCTCACTCCTTATCACAATGACCTTGCAGCGTTTGCCAGCCACTGTGAGTCCACTGTAAGAAATGAGGCGCTAAAGGCAAAATACCAAGCAAAACCCTGTTTCAAGTTGGAGATAGGACTCGGGCATCACTAGCACACAAAAGCAGCAACTAAACTTTTATAGATTAAGCACTGTGTCAGCCGAGAGTCTGCGAGAGAAGAAAGACGAAGGACACCACATACACATACAGCTGCAGAACACAAATAGATTCAGCCGTGAACATGCTGATACAGATAGTCAACAAAGTGAGTAAAGATGAAGCAGTTTTCTAGCAATGCTGTTCTGGGGAGGAGGAGAAAAGACTCTAATGCTCTTCAGCTGGACAGTCTTATGACAGTGAATAGACGAGCTAAACCAAGTGCTTTCACAGATGGGGAGTTTTATAGGAAACCAGGGTTGCTGCTTACATTTTCCTTGAAAAGGAACAATGAAAAAATAAGCACCTTGTGATATGAAGACATGAGGGCCCCATAACAAATGTCTTTAAGAACTGAAATTTGTTATTTTAGTCAATATATTGACAGCTGTGTTTTGTACAAGTTGATGGTTTTCCATGTTAATGTTTGGAACTATGATCCATATGAAAGAAAAGTATGGAAATAGTAAATGGACAGGTTCTTATGTAGTGCTTTTCTACTCTACTGGAACATTCAAAGCGCTTTAATCAATTTACCTCATTTTCCCATATTAATACAAGCACTTTTGTTCTGTGCCAAAGTGCAATCTGTCTGACGTTCACACACGTTCACACACGTTCACACTGATGAACACATTAGAGACCACCTTTTTTCAATGCCAAAGGATACTTTGGCATGCAAACTGGAACAGCCAGGGATCAAACCACCAATCTTCCAATTGGTAGATGACCTGCTCTACGCCCTAAGTTACAGCCGCCCAGACCTTGTACCCATTCATGTTTGCCAGGTTGTAAGGGTTGTAGGTCAGCAATATTTAACTGGGAATAAAGTTAAATAAAGTAAAGATGGTGGCAAATGATGAAGAAATTCAATAATATATTTTATGCGAAGTAAAACGAGAGATTGATAGCAAATACATAATGCGAACCTTCTTGACAGGCCCTGTTTTTCTGGGATTTTGTGGCCTACAGTACCTGTCCAGATGCATTTGAGTGCATTATGCAAAGCTAAAATGTGCTCTGCTATTATCATATCTGATGTTGTGTTTTCCCCGGAAACATGTCTGCAGGGTTGCCTGTTATGGCTATTAATCTTCACTCATAAGAAAGGTCTCTGGCAAAATCAGATTATATTCATAACACCCTGACCAGGTCATATAAACTGCATTCATAAGCAATGAACTGGACTTACATTGAAGGAGGAGAAAATATGTTAAGCAGTGTTGAAACAGTATTATCACTATAAGCTTGAACTTATTTTCTTGTTCACTAAAAAGGTTTACTTGACTATAGCATATAGTCACACATAGTCTTCATAGTTAACTTTCTTCTTACAATAATTATTTAAAAAAGGAAAAGAAAATTACAAGACTTTTTTTAATATGTGTTCAAATATCTTTATATGTTTTATTCTTCTATTCTATCACATAATAAATGATGCAAATAACTGAGAAATTGCCCATGATCCGTATTAAACATACTTCAAATTCTACATGTGAGACCCTCACCACACATCTCATATTTTAAACATATGTTTTTCATTGTTGTTTCATTGTTTCATTGTTGTTTTCATAGAATCTTTTGTATGTTTTTCTATCTGCAAATACTGCTGTGTTTGCACACAGTGTGTGCTTTTGTGTAAAACAAATTGTGGTTATGTGATGGTAATGCAACTGGCATTTATGTCTTGTGATCATGCCAACACAGATCATTCTACAGTCTGGGCCAAGGGCTGTGGCTGCCTGTCAGCAAAAGCTTTGTTGTGCCACCGGTGGAACTGTCAATCAACCCCATTGCCAGCTGTAAGACAGACGTGTTGGTTACGGAAGATCCAGGGGAGATCAGGTCAGTCTGACTCAATAACAAGTTGTGTCCAGCAACTGAAACAACCGGGCGCACTACCAAAAATGTACAGCTGGAAGATATTAAGAATGCTTTGGAGCCACAGCATTTTTTTCAGACCGATACGTTTTGGTTTACTTGACATGAAGTATCCACGTAGGTACTTTTGTTGCAAATCCCCTGGTTGACTGATGAAACAATTCTGCACTCATTTTACATTTTCACTTGTTTCTTCACTTTTTCCCAAAACACTTGCATTTCTATTCGGCTCCCGCGTCTCTCTGTGTACCTGGCCTGTACCGCTATACTCGCTGTCTTTGGAATATCCCCTTCCTTCTTTCAAATGATCTAAACATGTAAAGTACAGTTCAAGTACGACACACCTAAATTAAGCATACAGTATGTAGTTATATAGTATTGTTGAATTAATTCTCGATTACCTGTCACAGGCTGGCAAGCTGTCGAGGGTGGGACAGGTAGGTGGGATAGGCTCCAGCATCATCACCCTGAAATGGATAAGTGGGAGAGAATGGATGGTTGGATAATTCTTGAACACATTTGAACCCCTTCTGAGCTTCAATTTGCTTATCAAAATGAATTTAAATAAAATCAAATATCACATCTTTAGTATTCATGATCCCTTAGCCATTCAAAACATTTGAAGTAACATTTGTCACTTCACACACCGGGTTCTTATGCTTTTGACGATTGTGAAACTAAAATGTCTGCAGTTCACATTTTGGTTCCATCATCTCATAATATGACACCAATGTGGAACCTCTGATAAGTAGTTAAAGCATGCTAGGCTGGTGAAAATGTGTACGTCAGCTCAGGTTTCACTAACAACGTCACCCTGGCTTCTTGGCTAGCATTGTGTTAGTGTGCTGTCTGTGCAGATGCTTGCAAGTGCATATACATACATGTACACTTGAAAGGAAGCACACATGCATGATGCTAATTCTAACCTTAACCCTAACCCTCAAGGGAAAGTTATTCTTCGGTGGCTACAATTTACAAGTCTTTGTTACACAGCTTTGAAAAAGTATATCAGGGCAACTATGTAGGAAAGTTTGTTTGACTGACAAAATTATGTTTGTTGCCAGTGGTAAATGTTTTTATTTGAGCCATTTTAAATTATAAATGTATTAAAATTATTAATAAATTATTAAATTAAATGATTAAATTGTAAAACTTTACTCAGATTAAAATAGCTTATTTTCATTTTTACTGTGTATAGATAACGGGTCTACAAACTCAATTTGTTGTGGCAGTTCAGTTGCTCTGATAAGGTATCATGGCCAACTAAAAAAATTAGCTAATGCAGCAGAGTTCACTGCAAAAGGAAGTTTTTTTTGTTTGGTTGTTTTTTAATTATATAATTTCAGAAGCTTTACATTTGAATAATTGTTTTGTCTTATGCATGTGTATGACATCAATATTGTAAAAAGCCATTTAATCTTATAAAAAAAGTGTCTGATCACTCTAGCATTTCTCAAACTCCTATAGCCGTATCATATATTGTATGCTGAAAGTGTCACAGGTAACACTGCACCACAGAAATCAACCCATAAATGGAAAAAAACAACCTGATAAACATCAGAAAATGTTCACTTTATCTGACTGGTGGATTTTTTTCAACCATCTCTGCAGTTTTGTTTTTGATATCAAATTTTCAAGTAACTGTTTTGTAATACAAAAACTCTAAATTGGAGTAATTACAGAGTACAAATGTTATACATTGCTGCATAAATCTGTTTTTCACAGGCTTTATGAAATTGCCTCAGGTGCACAGAAATCCCAAGGCAATTGTACACATGCTTATTTTGACGGAAGTGGGAGCATGCTTCTCGATTAATTAGCCCAGGTTTTTCATTTACTTTGAAATACTGCTATAATCAGTGATGTGGGGTAAAAAAAAAAAGAGGATATTTTTGTAGAGCAAAAAATGTTTACAGCCATATTTCTGCCACATGCTGATCAGATCAGATTCTGAATATTCATAATTGAATCGTGAAAGATCAGCCTTTCCATTTAGCCAAGAGGAAAAGCAATTATTTTAAAGCAATTATCTCCTTTGTGCATTTTGTTTTTCTTGACTTAAGTGCCACTGTTACTGCATGATGAATAGATCTTGGTGGGTTAAGCACAATTTTAGTTGGAAATTGAACACTTCAGAGAGAGCAGGAGCTTAGCTTTTGTTTACTTTGCAGCACAGGGGTTCGATTTAGGTTAAGGTGTAATGTGACTTTATGAAAGTGCCATTTTCACATCCTGAAATTACACCTATAGCTGCTTTTCGAAAGCACATTCTGCCTCTCACTATGAAAGCTGTTGTTGTTAACTTCTAGATGTACTCTATTAGGCTAAATCTAAGACATACAGTATTAAACATTAACCCTTACACATAGAATCACAACCATTTACACTCGCCATCCAACATTATTTTCCATGTTCCAAGACTAATTTTGAAATAACCCCTAGAATAATAAGTCGATGTGCTGTATTTAGTTTATGATTAGTTTTCATAACCACTGGAAACTAAACAACCTGTCACACTGTCATGAATTATGCAGGCAGCTCATTATCCAAAACATTTTTGTGGGACAAAGTCCTATGGGAGCTTTTGGGGTTTCTTGCTGATGTTCTTTCCTTAAGTGCTTGTGAAGGCACTGATGTAGTCAGTTAGTCATGATAGACATGTTGATGTTGAAAGTGGTGAAAAGTAGTGTAGCTCTGACTTTTAAAAGTATGCGTCTCCATTTTCCATTTTACCACTGTCATTCAGCTCACAGACACTGTATATATGCATATACATATATGCAGTATATAGTGACAGTCATGGTAAGTGTCAACTTGAACTTACCTTTTCATGCTATAATATCCTAAATCACTTTAGGTGTCTTTCTCTTTTTTAAACCAGCTTATTATTTTTCTATTTCTTGTATTCCTTCATACAGTGACAAATAACTTTTGGATATCCTTGGGAGCGAGCATCGAAATCATAGAGTAATTCATTTTTGTTCCTTATGGGTAAGCAAATTAGGGCATGAATAGCAGTGCTGCCTCAGATAAGCAAAGTCAAGGCCAATCTTGGCCAGAGGTAATGGCATGTTCTTTTTTTCTGTGTGTATCTGTGTGGGTGGGAGTTTTGTTACTTTTTGTTATTATTATTATTTTACTCTCATTTTCTCATCACAAAAGTGGCAAAAATAGAGACAGTCTTTACTCAGATACTCTGTTAAGTTAAAGTGAATAGTACAGGCTCTTAAAAGTACTCTAAATAAGAAAGTAACAAGTATCTCTTTAAAGGACATTTCTACCAGCTATTTATTTGTTTTTACAAAGCTAGCCTGCATTTTAGGATAATATATTATCAGTAAAGTAATATTAGTAAATCAGAATACAAATGTTATTCCGATCTAAATTGTAATTTTTAAAAAATGTACTCATCTTGAATCTGTTATGCAGGACACAACCAGTGAAGCAAAATTAAAAAAACAACAGCTCAATTTTCTCGGCCTTACTTTGTAGAGGATGACTTTGCCTCTATGCCTAAACAGCAAAATGACTATAGTCAAGTGTTAAACTGGAATTCAGCAGGAGGGAGTACCCAAGGTTTGTTGTATCTTCAGTTGTAGTGGCTTCGTGTGAGGAAAACACAACTCACAATAAGAAGCAATAAGGAAGCACACACCTCTACCAAAGCGGCTCGCTCTCTGGGAAGTATTTATTTGTACCTTTTAAACATATTTTAGGAAGTTTGTAATGCAGTGAAAACAAGTTCAAAGTGCAGGTGTTTGTCCTGTTGAAACTCCTTTGAATATATTTCACATTATTTTGAGTATCATTGTTTATGTGGCTATAATCCATGTGCAGCATTAATTTCAATGTTTGAAAAAATAATACTAATAGAACACCATATATGTATCAAAGTTATGTATTTAAATGATTATAATCTTTTAAATGCAACTCATGCCAACTTGTTGTTGTCAGTCTACAAACCTATTGTCATTTTATATCTTTTATATCTATATCACTGTGAACTTCAGATCGATCTATTTATTGACCTTGTGATATATTTTAAATCTTTATACTTTCTTTAAGGTAACAATACACACCACACAAGTTAGAAGGGGTTTTTTTTATTTTCAACCAATAAATCAGTTGACCTTGAAGATCTTGGTGGATGCAAGCCATTGCTAACATCATACCACTCTTCAGCCTTTTATCAGAATTCAAGATTTTTTGAGCTGCTGTGCTTACAGGCGTAATGACATGCACATCAACAGGCAAACACTATCAAAAACATAACTTCCTTTGCTGAGGTAATAATTTTCTGTTGGTAACTCCAGTAGTTTTTTGTGTGCATAATGTGATGAGCTAACCTGTGCTCCTGCTGCTCTGAGGTTTACTGCTCATTGTGAATAAACTGAAGGCAGCAATATGTAAGTAAATGTTACATCCCCTACTAATTGTTTAGTATTTATGCTGTCTTCATATCAGACTCTCTCTTGCCTCTCGTGTTCTGTCTTTCTAACGTCTCTCTCCATCTCTGGGTAAAGTTATGTGTCGTTCTGTCCCAGGGAAATATAGCAGCTGTATTTTTAGCTAGCAACACACTGTGCGACAGATTGCACACAAACAGTTTGTATGTTTGCTGATATTTGTTAAGGTGATAGAAACATTTCATTTGAAATTATAAAAATGTCCTCTTCATTATCACTAGCAAGATGATGAAGTACTGTGACCACAACTTCGAGACATCTGCATTCATTCTGGCCCTAGTGTAGCGCTATAAATGATACATCAGTTAAACAGTTTTGTCTCTTTCATCCCTTTGTGTACGATAAGCTCCAGTGATGGAGGAGGTAAAAGTAAAAAATTTCCACAAGAATAAACTCAAGTAAAGTAACTGAAAATTGATTATATCCCACCACTGTTGATAATAAAACACATGTGAGTTTTAATGACACAAGATTTAAAATACAGTATGTTGCTGGAATGTTTGATACATCCATTCATATCAATACACTGCAACAAAAAGTGTCGATGCAGAAATAGATTAAAGAGCCTTCCTGATTTCTCTCTCAGTACATATATTCATGGTAGTTTTAAGTGATGCACACTTCAAAGGGGAAAGCAAATAACCTCTTCTGTTATTCATCTATAAAGGAGTTTTTATATTGTATTTTACACCAAACTGTCTATAAGACCATCAAAATGTATTTCAGTTTTTCTCCCTTTAGCCCTAACCCTTAAACTTCACATAGTCCCTGGTATTTAAAGCCAGACGCTGCAAGGAAGATTATTTCTGGCAAACATCAATACTATATTTCTCTATATTTCTTTGCTCTTAGCTCTGGTTCATTATTAGCATCAATTAGTATAAAATTCATTATTCAAGAACCAAAGGTGTAAGTACAGTACATGCAACATTTTGAAATTGCACATAATTCATAAAGCCATAAAATAAGAGCTAATACTAATTTATTTATCTACATGGACTTCTTTGTGTGAGCCAACTAACAAGCACAAATGGTGACTTAGCTATTAGTAAAGACTGTCTTTATCACTACTTTCTGTTTAATGTAAACACATGTTATAGTATTAACATTCAATCTGGGATCCATGTACAAAGCCTAAACATTTTTTTTGCACTGTTCTGCTGAGTTGAGTGTTTGATCTTGTTAGCGCATCAAAAACTTAGCGTTGACATTTAGGTTGATCCTTTTATTTAGCTCAATGCATTCAATACATACAGTTCTTTTTATTCAGTTCTCACGTTGTCATATTTTTGTTTTTTGTAAGTTGTTGATATTTAAAAGTCAATTCTCCAACTCACTGCCTTACTTACTGCAATTTAAAGCTACCTAGTTATCGCATTTCTACTGATTTTTGTTTAACCGAGGTCAGTATTCAGAAATGTTTCATGGAAACCTAAATACAAAATGATTTAGGCCCCTAAACTGATCTTGAAAATAGGATTTTTGTCAATAAGGAATAATATAGTAGCTGGTGACACCTCAAGCTAGTGATTAATGATCTCACTCAGCATGATCAAGTGAACCATCAAAATGTGCCATTGCCAATAATTCAATACAACTGCAACTGTGAGTTTCAGACCAGGAAAAACGGACATAAATTCACTTCCACACTCTCCAAATATACGTCAAAAAATGTTTTACAACTACATAGTCAAATCAAACAATTGATGCATCAATCTTTATATTATCACTTACGTTTACCTGCTTTTTTCATTGACTACATTTTTCCCTCAGTGATTACAGAAAGCCCAAAGAAAATGCACTCTATTCAATGTCGAAAGTGCTTGATGAGAGTCAGCATATTTGTGGAGAGCCAGGGCAAGAGCATTAATCAAGTGCAGGGGCAGACCAATAAGGGGCTCTGTAATCATGCTGGAGCAGCGCTCTAACTTTGAGCAGAGTCGCCTGGTCATTCATCATCAGGAAAAGCAAGAGGCAGAGAGAGAGATTAATAACAAGTACATTAGTCAGTGTTTAGCTGCAATCATTGGGCTTCTGGGTCAGGCAACAGTCACAATGCCAAAAGAGATGATCTTGATTAGGTAATGGTTTTGAAATGGACATAAGTGATTTACAAATCACTGAAACACTATTAAATTTATAATTAGCAATTGTTAAAAATCGGGTGGTGGGAAAACACCTGTTTTAACATCAACTTGTTTAACACGTTCTCTGCCTGACAAGCCTGTCTGTCAGGCAGACCAGTTTACCACCCAGGCTGCTTTATTCCTGTAGCCAATGCAGTATGTATAAAATGTAGTTTGACAGGATCTTGCTAAAATAAGCAAGGCCTTCAATGGAAAAAAAAAAACCATCATCTGCACGGTAATATTCAATTTAGCCATGCTGTAAGGTCTAATGCTCCCCAGTACTATCACAGATGATGGATTTTGCATTTTATGAACAAGCTGGGTGGTTTCTCTCATCTTTCATGCAGAGGACTGACCCTCCATGATTTCAAAAATAACTTTATATCGCAAGAATGCTTTTCACTTCACCTCATTCCATCTTAAATAAACCTGGCTGCAGAAAATGTGTTGTCTTTCTAAATATTATTATTATTATTAATAATAATGATGATGGATTGCATTTATATAGCGCTTTTCGAGACCCTCAAATATATTATTGTGGCATTTTAGAGTTTATAAGTTTATTTTAGAAATTACATTTCTGTTTGCACCAAAACATTGTTGCTTTCCTGAACCTGTTCTGTGTTTTCCACTAAAGGATCATTCTTTGTTTTTACATACAATGGCACCTTAGAGTCATATTCGATCGTGAGCATTCAAAACTGCCTTTCTGCCTTGTCTACTTCCTACAAAGATTTCTTCAGATTGACTGATAGAAGACATGATGAAACGAGGTTTTTCCCAAACACCTATAAACTGAAAACTGTGGCAAGGCGCAGGCATAAAAAAAGCAAATGAGCAGTATCTAAATGTGATGTCCATAAGAAATAGGACACAATCCAGCAAAGACCTGACACAGGACACGTGAGATCAATCTCCCTCTTCTGCTCATTCACCCACCAATGTTCACTGAAGCCTCATAGGAAATGATGTCAGTGGAAAGGTGGCTATCCAGAAGCTAAGGGAGTGAAACAAAAGGAACAAAAGGAAAGACTGAACTATTCCAAACTGGTCGGAAAATCACTGACAACACGTATAATGGAGTGATGAGAGAGGTAGAGGAGTGAGTGTTTACAACTGCTTCTGAATACCTAAAGAAATTACAAGAAGCTTGGCTAAGAGAGTTCAGGATATATTGAAAAATAAAGGTGCGTAAACCAAATATTGACTTTCAAACTTGCTTGAATTATGCAAATTCATTTTTGTCTTATATACTGCATTCCAATTTATGTTTGACCATGTTTCAATAAGTAATAAATCCTAAAGAAACTGCTGCACTTGTTTCCTATTTTCCAAGTGAAACATAAATAAATCAGGGTTGGCTAAAGTTTTGCACAGTTTAGCAGATAGAGCTGCATAATGGAAGCATAAAAGATGTAAATTTAAATTCTATTTCCCTACCTTGTATATATTCGGTATACAAAATAAACCATGTATCTGCACCTACTGCCCTTTTTTCAGGCATATACACCATGTTCACTCAAAAGCCGAACAAGCAGAGCGTCTTTTAGTATCCAAGGTGACTCATGTTTCCTGCTAAGGAGTGTGGCATGTGCATCCAACAAATTCAGTTTTTATTAATAACCAACCATGCCCTTTAATCCAGACTGCCCACTAAAGATGAGTGTGATGTTATGCAAGGTCTACATTTCATAAATGAAGGGTTACTGGGTCTAGTGGATGGGGAAAAAGGTTCGTCTTTACATGCTTGCATAAAAAGTGCTATAGAGATATCTTCAACCACTACAGTTTCAAATGTCAAAGCTTTACAAACTGAAACGTCAATCCAAGGATAACAGGCCCTGTCAACAAGAGTGTTTTAATTATTTGTAACATATAACTTTATAGCACTCTTGATGCTGTTTTAAGTATTTGTAATATACATAAATGAATTTTTAACATCCAAAATATTATGAAATAAATATACCATTTAGCTTCTGCTGCACTTTGGCAAACTCTTTCTCCACTGTTTGCCTGGATTTTTGGTTCATGAAAATCCTTGTTACTTACCATCCAAAAAATAAGCACATATGCGCAAACAGCTGTAATAGTTCTTCTCTCTGCATTATGCAGCCACATGATGGTGACCCTCACATCCACCTGGAGAAAGTCCAACTGTGCAGCACCCAGCCGGTGATTTGTCAGTAGTACCCACATCGATCTGGCAAATCTCACGATGGACAATTCCTGTGTAGGACTGAGTCCACCGTCTATCAAGGAGTTGGTTCCAGAGCCAAAGCTGTGAATAATGTTGAGCCCAACTGCATTTTGTTGGTACCTCTCAACTTCACACACTAAATTAGGCACCTTCCCCAAAGGGTCGTTAAAGTCGATGTTGTAATGGCGAACTTCCTTGCCATTTTCTCAATGACAACAGCTGTCTACTCTTTGCCGATTAGGTGTTGCAGTGATCCCACCGTTTGACTTGCAGGGTCCTTGGCTCTGGAACAGTGGACCTTCTTGTAAAATAATCATTGCCCTGCTTTTCTTAAGAAAGAGATTGCTTAAGAAAAAAAAATGAACAAAAAGGCAACGTGAGGTTCTTTTAGGTATGTGAAGTACGTTTAGTGACATCATGTCCCAGAGTTTTTTCCTCAGTAATTCCAGCACACTAAATGTGTGTAAAAGAGAAAAATACATCTTGTTTCCTGGTTGGTTTTCAGACTTCATGGATCTGCGAATATAATTAGTGTGCAGAGAATCATTTGTCAGAGTCCCTGTGCCTAAAGCCAAACGGACACCCCGATGAACCCTCCAGAAGGAGTAAGGAGTAGCTATAAATAATTAACCTGACCATAATCTTCAAAGATATTGGAACTGTTTGGCAAAGCTCTAACTTTCTATTTGTTTTTGTTTTTTTGTCCCTCACTTGATAATCCTTTTTTTTTACCAAAATAATTAAACTTTCAATGTGGAGAGTTGAGATTGAGGTCCTCTTCAAGCCTGCTGCTCTTTCTCTGGATAATAACAATTAAATATCTTGGCTTTCACATCCCACTCTTCCACAGTGAAACAGTTGATGCAGTTCAGGCACCTTTCGTTGTAAGAACGAGATCTAAGTTTGTTCGAATGGAGTCCTCCTCCGTTCAAATGTGCATCCAGGATGTGTGGGCGTTCTTGTACTCGAGGTAGACAAAAGAAAATAAACTTCATAGCAGTCGACTGCTTTGCTCAATTTATAGCACAAATTAAGTCATTTTTGGCAAACCCATGTGTTTTTGTCAACTAATTAAAAACACATTTAAATACTGTTCCTAAACTTTCTTTTTGTTTTCTTTGTGTTATAAATAAATGACAGCTGCGTAGGACTGACAGTGGATATTACTGCTTCCAATGGCTTCATTCACTCTCACATTCATACACTGGAGGCAAGCTACAGTTGTAGCTACAGTCTGTGGCCCCTCTGGCCATCACCAGTAGGCGGTAGGTGAAGTGTCTTGCCCAAGGACACAACGACCAAGGCAGACAGAGCTGGGGATCTAACTGGCAACCTTCCGGTTACAAGATGAGCTTCCCAACACCTGAACCATGGTCGCCCCATATGAACATTAAAATGATCAGCATGTAGCTGGAAAGATACCTTACATTTAGATTTCACCTATAGAAAATAAATAAAATAAACAAATAAAATAAATATAATAAATAATAAATAAAAATAAATAAATAGATAAAGCTGTTTAGATAAAACAGGTTTCTTATTAGAGCTATTTTGCTAGAGTTTTGTATTTAACATTCAGTATGTGTGACCGCGAGGACAGCGAGTCATTTGCTACTGCCACACTATGTCAGAAACATTTTAAATTTGCAAAGTAGACAGTCCCAATGTGTCAGTCAGTGAACCATAGTACTGCACCACGAGAAAAATGTGCCAATTATTTTCCATATGTAGCATACAGTGAAACTAAATTGAAAACAGTTATTAAACCTAAACAGTCCCTTAATCGAAAGAGTTATTCCAAATCTTGATAGCAGACGCTATGAAAAAGAAATCATATTGCCTCAGTGAAAAGGTGGATAGACTGTGTCTAATATCTTGTCCATAAATTCTCGCTTACATCAATAAGATGCTTTTCATTGAACGTTCATAGATTTTTTTTTGAGGCTTTGCATTTTATTTTCTCTTAAAGTTGTGAAGGTCAAATGTAGTATTTTTCTCATATTTTTTTCACTATCACTTCCAAGAGATAAATTACTTTTTGATGGTTTATACCCACTTTAAAGATGGCTTATGTTGGACATTTTAATTCAGTGAACAGTAAAATCAATGTATCAGTTACTGATTCAATGGTGCCTAAATACACATGCAAAGACATAGAAAGATAGCCGTAGTGACATTACTTCACAATCCTCCTCCTAAAGCAAGTCATCTGTCTTCCTATCATTCAAAATCTTGTTGCTGTTTCTAAAGTCAAGTCACCCTCACAACACACTGTGGTCCCTGTGGTCCCATTGCAAGAGATAGTGCTTTGTTTCCTTTCAAACAAAAACATGGGGTTTGCTTGCCCCTTCTTTTCCTCTGATAGTAGACATAAAGCATATAGGCATGGCAGAGCATGCTAAACTGCACAGAGCAATGAGCTTGCAGCTTTGGTGTGCCACATTTGGCAGTGGAAATGATCGCACTACTGTCAGTGACACATATATATATATATGCAAATGTGGGGATCTCAAGTCAGACTTCATCACAAACTGACCTGAAAACATACTTGAGTTTTTTTTTTTTTTAGTTTTGTTAACGTGGTAGTGGCATTTCTGTAAGAATGGAAATGTCTGTCTGTCTGCATGTCAGACATTTATAGCATACAGTGGATAAAACTTGCTTACTTTGGCCATCTTTTAAATCTTTCGACATTTCTGGTTGTGAGTGAAATATCTAATAATTGTGTGATTAGGTTAGAGCGGTGGTCCTGTACTTCACCTGGTAGAGTGCCCCAGGTACATTATATGGACAGAAGTACTGGGCCACCTACATATTACACCTACAGAAGACATGGAAACCAATGCCATGAAGCTCCAGGCGCTCAGTTTTTCTGCTGATGTTAATGCTGGAGGCGATTTGGAACAAGCAGAGTGTTTCAACCCTGCCCTGTGATTTTACATGGTCTGCCACTGTGTGGTTGAGTTGTTGTGGTTCCTAAATGCTTCCATTTTGCAATAATGGCATTTATAGTTGATTGTGGAAAAATAGGAGAGAAGTATAATTTTATAAAATAAATTTTCATTTGAATTTAATTTTATTTAATTAATTTTTTTTTTACGTTTGTTGCCATGATGCCAGGTCTCTCTTGGAAATGAGATTTTTTACCTGGATAAATAAAGGACTAATAATAATAAAACAATTTGTAGTGTTAAAACATACGCAACGATAACTGAACTTTCTTCTTGTAACCCTTACTTTCTTCAATTTCAGGGAAGAGGCCATGATGTCCACATACTTTGAAAATGTAGAGGACCTACTGGCATCTTTTGGACCTGCCCGTGACTGCTCTAAAGATAATGGTGGCTGCAAAAAGAATTTCAAGTGTGTGTCTGATCGACAGTTAGACTCATCTGGGTGCATGGTAAGCAGATGGTAGTAGACTTGCACTACACTATTAATGCTACATTCAAGCCTTCGTTTATGCATTCATGCAAATATTAATCCTTCTCATTTTCCATGTGTTTTATACTGTATATAACTGTGATATCTCCAACACTTTCATATTTTGGAGTATGAATCAAGAGAGAGTGAGAAACTATATAGATCAGCCTTCAAACTGCCAACAAATGAAATGAAATAAAAAACCATCCATCCATCCATCCATCCATCTTCTTCTGCTTATCCGGGGCCGGGTCGCGGGGGCAGCAGCCTAAGCAGAAAAGTCCAGACCTCCCTCTCCCCGGCCACTTCTTTCAGCTGGCCTTGGTGTTCCCAGGCCAGCCGAGAGATATCTCTCCAGCGTGTCCTGGGTCTGCACCAGCGCCTTCCCCTGGTCCGACATGCCTGGAACACCTCACCCAGGAGGCGCCCAGGAGGCATCCTTGTCAGAAACCTGAACCACCTAAACTGGCTCCTTTCGATGTGGAGGAGCAGCGGCTCTACTCTGAGCCCCTCCTGGATGGCCGAACTCTTCACCCTATATCTAAGGGAGAGGCCAGCCACCCTTCGGAGGAAGCTCATTTCTGCCGCTTGTATCCTCAATCTCATTCTTTCGGTCACTACCCACAGCTCATGACCAAAAGTGAGGGTAGGGACGTAGATCAACCAGTAACTTGAGAGCTTCACTCTTACGCTCAGCTCTCGTTTCACCACGATGGACCAGTAGAGCGTCCCACCAATAAAAATAGATAATATAACTTTTTATATAGCTTTTCCCTACTAAAAATGCTCATTAAGAATTTTAAAGGTAACAGTCATCACTTCTATAAGTTTCTTTTCTAACAATGTGACTTACCATCAATGTATTTATATCACTTTGCTAACATGATGTGTCCAAGTAATTCATAAAATTCATAAAAGACTAACATAAAATCAGGAAATCTGTTTACTGTAATGACAATCACAACTGGAGCAATCAAGAAATGGTCCTGTAGTATCTGCACTTTACTTCTTTAAGCCCTTTTCCATACCACTGCTATACTTGAATATGAATATGAATAGATAGTGAATGAATTTGTTGTTGGCGCCGTCTTCCATTCATCCTTTCTGCTTCTTAAGCCTTAGTCACATTTTACATGTAGCGTTGTAAAGTGCAGTGCAAAAGTGAATTTCTTGTGGAATACTAACAAGAGCAGGGCAATGCTTCCAGTGCCAGGTTTTAGACAGAAAGGGGTGGACCCAAGTTGTAAAGTAATTAAACTGATGAGCCGTCTCAATTGCTGGAGGCTGGTGTTGTGAGTCATTAAGAGCTTGGATGGAGCTATAAATCGACAGGTCTTTTGGTTGTTTTTGTCGAATAGAGACAAACAGTATAGAGCAGTTTTCTTGTTTACCTTTCCTCTTCTTTCAACTGAAAGAAACATACAGTTGCTACTCCAACAAAAAATTCTGTTTACAGTATTCATTAAAACCTTGTTAGTGACACTTTTGCTACATTTATTATACAGTGATTACACAACCTGCAGTAATTTGTCTGGCACCGATTACGAATGATGAATGACAAAAAAACTGATTCATGGCACTGTCATTAAGGAGCAATGTACACCATGGCTGGCAGACTTCACCAAGGCAGAAGAAGACTTCAGCACTTTAATGAACATGTTTCTACATAAATCAAGTTATTCTCCCACCCCCTTTGCCAGTTTTTCCCTACAGTTTACCACTAATTTGGTTACTCTGACAATGAATCCATATTAATAAACCCACTCCACCCACAACATTAGCAGCTGATGCTGCATCTATGGCAGCCGTAGATTGTATATGCATATACACTAAACTTGGTCAAGACTGCTGAAGTTGAAATTAAGCATCAGAGTGAGAAAGAAAGTTGATTTAAGTGACTTAGAATGTGGTAATGATTATTGGTGCCAGACTGGCTGGTCCGAGTATTTCAGAAACTGTTGATTTACTGGAATTTTTCCATCCATCTTAAGCGGAAGTACTCTGGGCAAAATCTGCTTGTTGAAGCCAGCGGTCAGGGGGAAATGGCCAGACTAGTTTAAGCTGGAGGAACAGCTCATTATAACCAAGGTTAGCAGAAAATTTCTTTGGTTAATAGCATATTGGTACATTCAGCCGATGCTTGCATGGAAGATGGCGACTTGTCTGAAAAACACTCGGTAAGTAACCGCCAGTTAAAAAGTGAAAAAGTACCAAACAGAGATCATTCACCATCAACGTAAATGCTGTGTTAAACATACACATACCAGCGCATTTCAAAAGGTGTAAGTTTTACTTTAAGGTGAACAAGGCATAAGGGTAGACCAACTAGAACTGTGACTCAGCAATACTGGAAGAAATAGGCATCTCCAACACCATCGCATATGTCAAATGGCTAGTAGATATAAGACCGGACCACACTACAAGAAGTCTACATGATCAGCATTATGTTTTTTTTAAGTCACAGCTTTGCATATTTTAGTTCCTAACTTTTTGTCTTTCTTCCTTTAATTGTTAAACTGGGATAGCATAATTTGTTTTACATTGATCACAGTTATGCTTTTGCTCCTTTGGGCTTTGAGTTTAGTTGAAACTGGTCAGCATTCAGTAATCGCCAAATAACAAGATTATGATTTATTTCTGATGAGTCAAACAAAATTCTATTGTGAGCAGCAGTTGTTTTCCTCTGTGCGGTATAATTCAACCTTCTTTTTTCTTTTTTAAAAAAATCTGGCTATCAGTTAAAGGGTTAGTCAGCTTGAGAAGACTTCTTTTCAACTCACATTTTCAAAAGCTAGATAGAAAAAAAAATACTCTGAAATGATTCCAAACGGTCTCACGCCTCTGTGTGATTAATACTCAGACAAAAACACTGACAAAACCCTCTAGTCTTCAGAGATTAACTCAGAGAATCACAGACACGGCAGTATTATTTGCTTTTCTTACTCTCCTGGGTTGGTGTAATTTTAACCACCCTTGTCAGAATGGGTGCTAACACAGAGCACCAACATGTCACACGGAAGGCTTAAAATCCATTTTCAGAGCCAGTCCCTTAAGGCTGTCTGCTGCTCTTAAGACAGCTGAAATGCATTTGCAATGAATTAAATTCTAGTCAGCCCCAGTGTGTACGTTCTGGAGATATCTGTTATTCTATTTTGACTGTGTTCACTTTCTACAGATTCTTAGAAAGACAGGATGTCACTCGCTTCCTTTTTTATCACTTGTCTTAAGAATCACAAGCTGTTCACTTTAAAGCCATTTTATTGCATATTTGTTATGACTTAATTGTAGGAAAAAAAGAGAAGTGGGGGGGAAATTAATTTATTCTGCTTGGTTAAGTTATTGTTCATTTAAATAGGAATTCAAAGTACACCTGTGCAAACTAACCAATGATCGTATAAGAGGCATTAGGGAAAAAATCAGAATCAGAATACTTTATTGATCCCTGGGGGAAAAAAGACAGGGATGATGAAATAAAAGCTCTTTGATTTTAATGTATGTTTTATGCAGGGATTTAAAAGGCAATAAAGAATTTGCCATTCTGATGTCCACAGGCAAATCATTCCACCAGTGACGGGTCTCTAATGGGAAAGAGCTGGTCACTTTTATTTTACCTGGTATTCCTAGGATAGATGAATATATTATATCCATTTCCTTTTTAAAAAAAATCAAGTCGTTATCTCTGTAACCATGGCTTTCTTTTGGTAATTGGCCATTTTCATGCTTTAAATTTGACATCTGATAATGATACAGTGCTTCTTTTTTTTTTCTTTGTAGCACATTGCCATATTCTGCTACAGTATATGTCCTTCCAATGGTAATACTCGTACACTGAACAGATGGAGGGATATTAGTGGCATATTTTTCCTGAGATAATGTCTCTTTTGGGACATCTCTGGTAAAGTTGCTTGAATGTAGTGTTGGCAAAGATGTATTTTTGCCTTTTAGCTTCAAGCAGCAATAAATTCACATTTTCATTTTGGCCTGTCATACGTGTGTTGTTTACAGAAGACAGATATTGTTGTCTCCGATGTAATTTTAACTTCTATACTGTCCCTGAATGCAAGAGTTTATTAAAAGATGTGGCACACTCGAAAAATCAAGACTTAAATGATGCCTTGTCAGTGTGGACCCATATTTATGCTTGCCAGCCTCTAGTTTACATCAGTTAACAGAGAGGATAAAAGGCATGTCTGCCCAAACACAACACTCATGAAAACTCTCAAAATCCCATGTATGCCCCTACTAATCTGTGTTCCTTACAAACGAACATCACGTAGTTTCCCCCTGTTCTGCCAAGTGCAGCTCATTGCACCTCATTACATCTGCATTTTGGTGTTTCTTGGTTTAAAGCATTCATTTCGTTCAGATATACACTCAACAAAAATATAAACGCAACACCTTTGTTACTGCTCCCATTCCCCATGGGATGGACGTAGAGACCTAAAATTCATTCCAGATACACAATATAACCATCCCTCCCAAACAGTGGTCACAAATCAGTCCAAATGTGTGGTAGTGGGCACATCTGCTATATTGAGATAATCCATCCCACCTCACAGGTGTGCCACATCAGGATGCTGATCTGACATCATGAGTAGTGCACAGGTGTACCTCAGACTGCCCACAACAAAAGGCCACCCTGGAATGTGCAGTTTTTTGCGCTATTGGGGGTCTGGGGACCCAGAACCGGTCAGTATCTGGTGTGACCACCATTTGCCTCATGCAGTGCAACACATCGTCGCATGGAGTCTATCAGATTGTCAATTGTGGCCTGTGGAATGTTGGTCCACTCCACTTCAATGGCTGTGCGAGGTTGTTGGATATTCGTGGGAACTGGTACACGCTGTCGTATACGCTGGTCAAGCACATCCCGAACATGCTCAATGGGTGACATGTCCGGTGAGTATGCTGGCCATGCAAGAACTGGGACATTCTCAGCTGCCATCTGCCCTGAACAATGTGAACCATGATTCATCCGTGAAGCGCACACCTCTCCAACGTGCCAGACGCCATCGAATGTGAGCATTTGCCCACACAAGTCTGTTACGGCGACGAGCTGGAGTCAGGTCAAGACCCCGATGAGGACGACGGGCATGCAGTTGAGCGTCCCTGAGACGGTTTCTGACAGTTTGTGCAGAAATTGTTTGGTTGTGCAAACCAATTGTTCCAGCAGCTGTCTGGGTGGCTGGTCTCAGACGATCTTGGAGGTGAACCTGCTGGATGTGGAGGTCCTGGGCTGGTGTGGTTACACGAGGTCTGCGGTTGTGAGGCCGGTTGGATGTGCTGCCATATTCTCTGAAACGCCTGTGGAGACGGCTTATGGTTGAGAAATGAACATTCAATGCACGGGCGACAGATCTGGTTGACATTCCTGCTGTCAGCATGCCAATTGCACGCTCCCTCATTGCTTGTGGCATCTGTGGCATTTTGCTGTGAGACAAAACTGCACATTCCAGGGTGGCCTTTTGTTGTGGGCAGTCTGAGGTACACCTGTGCACTACTCATGATGTCAGATCAGCATCCTGATGTGGCACACCTGTGAGGTGGGATGGATTATCTCAATATAGCAGATGTGCCCACTACCACACATTTGGACTGATTTGTGACCACTGTTTGGGAGGGATGGTTATATTGTGTATCTGGAATGAATTTTAGGTCTCTACGTCCATCCCATGGGGAATGGGAGCAGTAACAAAGGTGTTGCGTTTATATTTTTGTTGAGTGTATGTACACACATGTCCCTCTCATGATTTGTTAACCCATCTTATTTTTAACTTTGCACATTTATACGTTACATCACAACTGTACTATATTAAATGGATTAGCTCTAGCTCAAAATCCAGATAAGGGTGGATGTGCTGTGTATATCCAAAGCGCATGCTGTTAACTATCTGGGAGGGCACTATAGCCAATTGATATAAAACAGTATAAGGCTCAGTAATAGAGCCTTACTTTTGAAGCATGGAAAGATACATATTTCTTTTCACTTTTTGTAATAAAAAACAATGTAATATACTTTTTACTTTGGATGAGTGATTGTACCTAGATGCCGACAAGTCTCTAAATAGATTGCAGGATGCTAGTCTTCCAAATGTCAGATTTTGTCAGCACTTCCAAAACTAACAGTGTATGTTTACAGACATCACAGCCACCTGTGCAAATACCAAGCACTAATTAGCAAAAAGGATACTAATATTTGCCAATGTGTACAGGGACATGCAAAACCAGATTTGTCTGTGTTGCACATAAATCTCATATCCCAGATGTCATCAAAACTAGGATAAACCTCCAAACTGGGATATCCCAGTTAAACTCACAAGATGCAATACATTCTTTAGTAAGTTTGTTTGCTCTTAGGGCAATAAAACTGTGGAGCCTAATTTAACACATTTAAGCAGCAGAAGAGCCGCAGGGCATGCATCACTGCCATCTCTAAACTAGATTAGGCTGTCGAATATGCTTTTAAAATATTTGATTTTTTTCCTCTGCCTGCCATTGTTATTTAAAGCTCTCCTGTTTTTTTCTAAATATATATATTTTCTTGTCCCGTGGAAGACCCAGTTCACATCTTTTAAACATATTGTTTCTTTATTATCCTCAGCTTTTCACACTGCCTTTTCCTTCTCCAAAATATCTGATTGCTACTAAGTACAAACATCTAGCATCTTAATTTTGAGATGATCGTCATGGAAAAGAGTTCTAAATAGATTATACTCAGTTCCTGATTTAGGCAGAAGCCCTAATGGGTGATTGGGGAAATGACTTGCATTCATTCAGAATGTTAATTTGGAGGGGTGATCTATGTGCAGTGTATAATGTGCAGAAAGATCGGCTACATGTACAGCTATATTTCTTACACACTTTCTTCACTCATTTTTTGTTAATTTCTTCAGGCCTACTTACCCTGCACTTTTACTCCGCAAGGAATTAACAGGAGTGAAATGCCATTAGTCCCATTCTTAATGCTGTCATGAAATTCTCCCTTAAATAGCCCCCAGAGAGTACATACATATGCTACCCTCGATGATGGGTGTTCTACATTGATGTCAAGTGTCTACGTTCAGGGACAAGGTTTAAAGGCTGAACACTAATATAAAAGCCTCAAATCCATCACATTTAAACATGCAGTTAAACCCTCTAAAAGACAAAAAAAAAATATAAACACGTTCCTTTAAATATTTAATATATTAAATAACATACAAATTATATAAAATTACCATTTGTTTTAATTATACATTAGTGATCAGCTGTCAAGATGATTTACTATACAAACAAAATAAGATGCAAGAAAGTTGTGTCTACAAGTATAAAAGTTCTCACTACTGGCTTGTTCTTGGTGTGCTGCCATCACAGAATCGCTTCAGAAGAACTGAGTGGAATTCATTTGTCTCAAATACAAATTGTTCCACTCCCGAACCCTTGTGTCTTTGGAGAGTTGTCCAGGCAGAAAGAGCAAGTAGCTCATGGGCTGCACTAATGGCTAACCTTAAGAACTTTCATTCAACCACAGAGAGCTGCATAGCAATTCTGAATTACAGATAGCTATTCCCACAGCTCTGCTCTAATGTGATGAATAACTCCAATCTTGTCAGAGACTAAAGTGCTCTTCCACCGAATGCTGAACATATGGGATTTTGTGTAGAACACACATGAGCAATGCATAATTCATATTTTTTCTTTTTTGTTTCTGGCTTTGGTTTTCTCAGGAGATCAACAAATGTAATTGAATAATATGTTTTATAAAATCCAAAAATGACTCCTGCAATATAAACAAAAATACAAATTTAAAAAAAGGATAAAATTAAAAGGAAGTGTACCCATACTGCATTAATTTCATCTTCATACAGACAGATATTATAACATAACACAATGTTTAAATTATGAGACATCGAATTATGAGTTTAATCTTCTCATAAGTGGAGACAAACAGCCTTGATCCCTTCTAAGACAGTTCTGAAGCACAGGTGGGTGATGATCGCGTAGGATTCTAAATTGTGCTCTTGGGCCTCAGAGAACTTTTGAGCAAAAATAAAGCCTTGGCATGCAAACCAACAATCAGAAGAACTTTCACCTCTCCTTTGACTAAGTTCAATGCAAGACAGACTATTTTCTGTACTTACTTGAGCACTTGTTAGTGTAGATTATTGAGAATGGAAAACGCATCCTTGAGGCATGAATTTGATACAGAAAAGTGTATAAATTAAAGCCCGACATGTGTGAAAGTGTCAGCTCCTGTGCTTGTTCACTGCCTAGATTGTCCTCACATCTACATTTTTCACTTCATATATACACCAATCAGGCATAACATTATGACCACCAGACTAATATTGCATTGCTGCTAAATCAGCCCTGACCTGTTGAGGCACCAAAATGTTAGCAACAGATCCTGTAATTCTTGTATGTTGTGCAGTAGGGCATCTATTTGTTTATCCAGCACATCCCACAGACACAACACCTAAACACGTTGTTCTGTTTCTTAAACCATTCCTGAAACGTTTTGCTTTGTGGCAGATCACATTACGCTGCTGAAAGAGGCTACCGCCATCAGGGAATACTGTTTCCATGAAAGGGTGTATGTGGTCTGCAGTAATGCTTAGGTAGGTGGTATGTGTCAAAGTAACATCTACGTGGATGGCAGGACCCAAGGTTTCACAGCAGAACATTGACCAAACCATCACACTGCCTCCAGCAGCTTGCTTTCTTCCCGTAGTGCATGCTAGTAACGGGCATTCCCAAGTAACATATACAAATGCAATGGTCATCCATGTGATATTAAAGAAACTGTGATTTATAGATAGGTAGGTAGGTAGAAAGATCCTTGTGGAGATAATAAGTTGAGATAATCATGTTATTCACTTCAACTAACACCTAATAATAATGTAATGACTGATCAGTGTATATAACAACTCATTTTAAGAATTTACTGGTAGATATTTCAGAGCTTTTGGCACACTTTATCTACTAGAAAAGTCTTAAACTGAGTAACGGAGCAATAAGCAAACTACTGGATGTTGCACTAGAGCAGCAACAGCATGTCAGACCAAAGCAAAGGGCACATCTGCGAGACACACTTTTCCATACTTTGTGTGAGACTCACCTGCTTACTTCCTTACTGTGTCACTTCATGTCAAAAAAAGGTACAAAAAGTGCAAAAACTCGCTTGACTTCCACCAGCTTCAATCGATTTAATATTTGTTGCTGCATTTCCTTTTGCTTGTTTGTTCACCATGTTCCACGAAAAATCTGCAAAGCTTTTTTGACCCACGATGATATATTTGCTCGCTTTCTTCACAGCCTCTGGATATGAGCAATACTGTGTAAATGTGTCTCTCCTGCAGTGATGACTGAAAACTAGAGCCAGACCAACTGCAGAACATTGACTCAGTATCTGGGAATGGGGACAAAGGATAAAGCTTCTTTGTACTCCTCCACGTGTGACACCTGGTTATCCTATTTACAAAGGGCAAGTCTCTTGCTAGGAACAACAAAGATATTAAGCAAGATCTGCAAGCTCTCAGGACACTGAAAGAGGACCTGAGCTTAGAGGATAAAGACTGCACCCAGGCCGAATGGGGATTTTTTTAAATATATATTTATACATATAAATGGCCTAAGTGTTTTAGATGTATTAGACAGTTAATGAACATTCCCATTTTTTCTAATACTTTTCTAATAGACTTCATGCATTTCCAAAGATCTCTAACATTATTAGTCTTTATCTCATTTCTAACTTGATTTCTCTGCTAATGTCCTGTATTGCATAAGCTTTATTTAAAACAACCATATGATTTATGTAATTGTTTCTCCAGAAGGCTTATGCCAAAGAAAAAGTCTTATTTCTGATCTCAGGAAACCTTTCAAAATAAGATTGATCCTGATGATCATTGTTTTGGACTAAATGAGGATTTGAAACAGTCTGAGCAAAAGAGAAAGAAAAGATGGCCTTTAAATGGTTCTACTATAAAGCATTTGTTTCCAGAAATGCTAATATGTTATGTGTTGTTGTAGTTACTAATAAATGGTGTTACTTAAATTGTACAGTTCTGCTGGATTTAATGAGATTAATAATCTCTTTGGAAATCTTTAAGCAGAAAACCAGGGAAACATAACGACTATGATAGTTGAAAGCTGTTGGAGATAAAAGTTCACACACCTCGTACGCCTCTATCTCTAGGAGGTAGAAATGCCAACTGTTCTAGTCCAAAACAACAATATATACCACTTCTCTGTTGTTTTCCTTCTCATCTGATGACCAGAACTGAGGGAAAAAGGGTGCCTTTGGATGTGAGTCCTTGCCTATGTCAGTCATTAATAAATAGCTACACATAGTTTTCCCTTTAGCGTCTATACAACTGTGTCTGCAGGCATGTGACTAATGATGTCAGTGAACCTTCCTTACGTGCACTAGACCCTTTAACACCACCTCTTCCTTTGTGCTTCCTAACCTAAGAAAAAGTTCTCAGAGAAATAATAAAGTCATTTAACTTTCTGAACTTTGAGAAATATGTAGTGTTTAGTATATAGCATTGTTTTGTTTTTGGGTTTTTTTGTTCTTTAAGAATAAATACACCACAACCAGCAGACATTTTAGCTGTTTGTCATTGCACGCCTACAAAAATATCCTATGCTGGCACACAAAACTTGAGGAGTCTAGATGAGTCAGAGTAGCAGTTAGTGAAAGAATTGAACTGTGGACTAGAAAACTGATGTAACTCAGTCTCTCACAGTCCTCGTTTCTTAGCAAAGAGAGGCAGATATCAATACAAGCAAGGAAAACATTACAGCAACACTTGAAACTGAAAGGCTGGCAAAACCAACACATTTTCAGCATGTGGCTCACATCTGAAAGTGTAAATTGACCACAGCTGAAACCTGTCAAATATTCAAAGATGAGATGGAAACTATTTATAGTATCTCTGAGACTATATGCATCCTACTGGAAACTCATATGGGGTGGTAATTCTGTTGTTGTTTTCCAGCATGTAATGTCACACTTTGTAGGAAACATTATATAACATCTCAGTAATGACATACGTTAACTTGTGAAAGTCAGGGCTACTGGATCCTGGTTCTCACTACACAGAGGAATGATTTGTTTTCTGTTTAGTTAAGCTAATTCAAAGGTTATTGCTGTATACTGCAGTAGTTGGATGTGGCCTTCCTGGTGCAGTTATAAAAAATTGCCAACTAGAAAACAAATGTTAAAAAATGCAACAAATAATCCAAATATCTAATCAGTCAATCACATAGCAACAACTCAGTGCATTCAAGATGACCAGCTAAAGTTCAAACTCTAGGGCTACCGTGGCTCAGGGGTTTGGGAAGCGCATCTGTAACCGGAAGGTCGCTGGTTTGATCCCTCTGTCGTTGTGTCCTTGGGCAAGACACTTTACCCTACCGCCTACTGGTGTTGGCCAGAGGGGCCGATGGCGTGATATGGCAGCCTCGCTTCTGTCAGTCTGCCCCAGGACAGCTGTGGCTACAACTGTATCTTGCCTGCACCAGTGTGTGAATGTGAGAGTGAATGAATAGTGGTATTATAAAGCGCTTTGGGTGCCTTGAAAAGCGCTATATAAATCGTTATATAAACCATTATTATTATTAACTCACCATCAGAATGGAGAAGAAAGGTGATACAACGTTGCTGATGCCAAACTGTCTGATCTCAGTAATTCAGGAACTGTTGATCTCCTGGGATTTTCCTGCACAGCCATGACTAGGGTTTGCAGAGAATAGTCCAAAAAAGAGAAAATATCCAGTGAGCTGCAAGTATGCAGTAAGTTCTCTAGGAGTGCCTTGTTGATGTCAGAACTCAGAGCAAATAGTTAGACTATTTCAAACTGATGGGAAGGCATCAATACCTGAAATAACCACTCGTTGCCATCAAGATGTCCAGAAGAAATGTGTTTCTTTCTTCACTTGTATTATATTTGCTGCAATTTCTGCTGGCCCCTTAACCAGGTGTCTCTTGAAATATATATATTTTTTAAAAATTCCAATCAGACTTTTTAGTGCTTAAATACAGGATATATAATAATGCCCTTGAATCAGAGAAGCTACAGCAGGAAAAGAATCATGCCAGGTGCCACTCATGTCAGGTAAAAACAGGAAACCGCGTCTTTGCATGAGCTGACCAAAACTGGACAATAGAAGATTGGAAAGATGATTTCTGCTGCTGTATTTGGATAGTAGTGTCATAATTTGGTTTAAATAAGATGAAAGCATGCATCCATCCTACCTTGTATCAAAGGTTCACTCCAGTATATCACTCTGCCGGTGGTGTAATGATGTGGAGGGTAGTTTCTTGGATGTTTTCTTGCTTTAGCTTCCTTAGTATTAACTATGCATGATAGCAATACTGCGGCCTACCCGAATCTTGTTGATGAGCATGTACATCCCTTTATGACTTTCACCATCATACGAATCTTCTGATGGCTGGTTCTAACAGGATACATGCCATGTCACAAAGCTCAAATCATCTCAAACTGGTTTCTTGAACATAAGAAGGAGTTCACTGTGCTCAGCTGTCATCAGCCATCAGTCCATGAGAGATTCTTTAGGATGTGATGGTATGAGAGATTCACATCGTGGAGCTGGCAAAGCTTCAGCTTCAGTGAAAATATATGATATATGATTTATATATAGAATGTATAATATTTTAATATTCTGCTAATATTCTGTTAATTGTTAGAACAATGAACACACACACACATTTTTTTATGCTTTTTGATATAATAACACTTATCAATATTGTTTTAGCAGCATGTTGATTGACTTGACAGTTAAGCTGAGCCAGCAGAAAAGTCTGACCTTTTTGTTTTGTTTGTGTAATAAGCATCTTGTTTACATATGAGATGAATAATGCAATATAATTTATGAGCGTAAGCTATTAAGTCAAGAAGTTATTTATTGTTAGTAACATTACATTTTTAATGGAGCCCAACTTTCTTATATAATACATCTGCTGCTTTTGCAGTTCTGAATAATTAGTATTTCTTATGCTGGAGGAAATATAATTCATTTAAAAATCCACTTCATAAATTAAATTCTGCACTTTAAATTAGCCAGGCAAATGACTAGGGTGCTGGACCCATTGTTCCTCCTCAGATTTCTGGCTTGAGTTGACATACTCAGATAAATGTGCAATGCTTAAGTTTATTATTTTCTTTTATCACACTTCTATCAGCGTGGAATGATTTCACAAATGATAATCATTTTAATTGCTGGTGCTTGTGTCTAAATCTTTCGCCTCTGAGTTTTTTCTTTCTGTCTGGCATTTAAAAAAAAAAAAAAAATAACACAGGCCTTTGTGTGAACTGAGGGGGGACTTTCTGCTCAGGTAGTAAAATGAGCTGTGGTAACGATTCCAAGCTGCCGTTGTTTAATTTTCTAATCCTTTAAGCGCCTCCACCTTTTTATTGTGTTGTATCAGAAAAATATAATTGGCTTAAATTCTTCTTTTCTTGAATTTGTTCTTTCTGAAAGTCTTACTCCCTACTACTACTGTCTTATCTTCTCAGTCTTACTATCTCTGTCCTCTCAGTACTTTTCAATCCTGATTAAAATGCACATTCTGACCTATGTGTTTTACTCTCTTCTTCTCTATTCTTATTCTGTGCCTTTATCCTCACCCCCTGCTTGTATCCCTCCCACCACCTTTCCTTCTTTCTTTTTCTTACAGTGTCCTGAGGGGCTGAGGCCAATGAAGGATGGCTCAGGTTGCTATGACTACTCCAGGGGCATTGACTGTACGGATGGCTTCAATGGAGGTTGTGAACAGCTGTGTCTCCAGCAGCTTGTGCCCCTTGAAGATGACCCAAGTTCCAGCAACGTACTCATGTTTTGCGGGTGAGAATAGCTAGTAGTAAATAGAGAAAGAGAAGACATCTGCAGGGTGCCAATAAAGCTTTCTTTGGAAGTAGGTTTCATGAGTGATGGTTTGATTACACAAATGTAAATTTTCAAAAAATACTAAATATGAAATAACCAGTGAATAAACTATAGCTAGAAAGCCATATAGATAGATTGACAAATACATATCATACAGTTCTAGTATAGCCATTACGAGCATAATCTACAAAAACATACACAATACAAAGATGTGGAAAGAAAACTTGCATGAATTTGTCCAAACAATTCAAACCTCATACAAGTAATATTAGTGAATCTCACCTCTGAGATCGTGTTCACAGCTTCTAGCCCAGCTACTATTTTTAGACTGCTCAGTGGAAACCCCGTTCTGTTCTCTTGGCACATGTGCCTGAATGTTACGGAGGTACTGCGTCAAAACAGTGAACCTTTAACCTGATTTTCATTTTGTGGAAGCAGTGGAAGTCACAGGGAGGCAAATCTGATGGGTCTGTGAGGATTTTATATGTGTAGATTAAAAAAAAACCTCCAGCCTTGTCAGTGCACTAAGTTCCAGCACAACATGGCACATGCCAAAGTTCTCTGTATGGTACAAATGGAGCTTTGCATTGACAGTCTGAGGCAGGGGGATCTTTTGGTAGTGCACATCCTTGTGAATGTTGAAAACAAAGAGGATGACTATTATCCTGGTATCACCCTGGACATGACATTCAATGAAAATGGACTCTTAGCTAAAAAACTTCAACTTTGGCTGGCAGTGAGCCTCTGTGTGATGGTCATTTTGTAGAATGAAGATATTCTTGAAGGGGAAATCATGCCAAATTTCAATTAGGTATAGTTTTTGTTTGCACTTATTCATAGAACTTTTTGATTGTACCCAGTACATTGTAAATACTTAGGTTTCCATTTGAGTGCAGACTGCTTAGATTCCCCAGTGCAATCACACTGTTACTTTGCAACTTGATGAAAAACACTGAAAAAAAACTACTGCACTGTGGTCCGTGGCAGCTGGAAAAGATGTGAATAGTGAACAAATGGGTCAAACACAGGACTTCCACCTGTGATACTAGAGTTTGCATGAAAAAAGAAACAAGGTCGTTCTTAGCTGGCTGATTAAATATTTTTTTCTCGTTTAGAATTTATTGTTATCATAATTTTTCTGTTACGTGCTCAGCTTTGGGACATGGAACCATTTTAAGGTTAGGTTAAAGAAAAGAATGATCTACACTGAATAAAACCCTTCAGGTTAGTGAGTATTTCTGCCACAAAGACCTGAACTTCTATATTGGTCTTTTTACCCAATTTCTAAAAGCAGTGATATTCCTGGAGCAATATTAAATATTATATTGTTGCTCCAAATATGAAAGGTCTGAAAAAGGGCTACAAATAGTAACCAAAAATACAGGAAGTACTTCTGTCAGTGTTTTTGTTAGCTTTAGGGTTGTCCTTCCCATTTTCCTTTAAATAGCTGTCTTCTTTGAGGGTATTTATATCTCAAGACTGGCTGATCATTTATGGAAACTGTTCTGATCATGCCAATGAAAGTTGCTTAATTCCTGGGACCTGATAACTGATAAAAGGATACTTAAAAAAACATGTCTAAATGCATCTGTTGACTTTTTGATGGAAACCTAACAGCAGAAGCCTAAAGAAACATGAAGCATGCCCTCATTCTTGATCTGTGTCTGATCTGGAATGATGTCCTCATTTTCCCCAGATCATTTGGTACCCTTACACTGTGGGCAAACATGAACGTTGAGGCTCTGTCCATTTACCATGATATCCTGTTTAATTTCATAAGTGTATTTTACTAAATCACTAGCCTGTATACCCACATGTTCTGTAATAAATGCACAATGCTTTTTAAAAGTGGCCTGTGGGAAAAAAAACAGATTAAATTAATAAAATCATCTGAATGGTATAACTTTGTTCTGTAATTATACAAATTGTTCATTTACAAAAATGGAAACAGATTTGCCTTCAACTACAGAAAGCCCCTGTTCCACCAGATCTGAGTATTGCCAACAGCAGTTGACATCTCCTTCCCACCGAGGTGAAGAGACATGAACAATTGCATGAGTCCTGCGCTCAGCCCTATCCAGCAGCACTAACTGCTCAGCCTGGTCTGTAAGACAGGATTGCACACAATAGTGGAAGCTATAATTGTGACTAACTGCAGAGTCTGCTGAATCCAGTGGCACTGGAATCTGTTTTAAAATGGTTTTCACCAGAGTGCTTGTGTCCACAAACTCGCCATTGATAATTGCTACTGTAGCACTTTGCATATTTAAAAGGCCTTTTTGGCTTTGACAGTAACAAAGTAGATTTAATGGTATATAAACTGAAAACCTGGAAAAATGTCTTTTCAAAACATTGGTTGTGATTGTCTGTGTCAGGCTGTTATTAGTCTGAGGGAATTCTAAAGAAAATTGGTACAATTTTGGCATGCTGAGTTTCTCTGTATTGGTCTTTATAGATTGAAAATTAAAGTAGGAACATGGGAACAGCCTTGTATATAATGTCAGTCTTTCAAATCACAATCAGCCTGCTACAGCTCAATCTTCTGTTTCAAATCTTGCCAGCACTATGCTTTCACCTCAAGTGTAAACAAGGTCTCCTAGATTGCATATCATACATTGTATTGACAGTGTTTCCTTCCTCCTCAGATGCGTACAAGAGTACAAGCTGGCAGGCGATGGGCGCTCCTGTCTCCTGCAGTCAGACAACTGTGATGGACCAAAATGCCCTAAGCAGGATGTCTACTTCAATGACACCCTGTTTGGTGAGATGCTGCATGGATACAACAACAAAACCCAGCAAGTCAACTTGGGACAGATATTCCAAATGACCTTCCGGTAACTAGTGTACAAGTACATGCATTACACTTACATGACTATACAGACTAATGTTCATGCGTCATGTCTTTTTTCTTTCAATTGTCAGTGACTGTTCATTATGTTGTTCTTCACTTTTCTTTAATCTTACCTAGAATCGTGTCTCGTTCTATAAGTTTATGCTTTTTCTTTCCCTTTTATTGTTTTCTTATCTATTGAAAAAAGAATCTGTTTTTATATTATTTCCAACTAAACTTGTAGACACTTAGTCTTCCCTCGAGACCTGCTGTTTCACATCTGAACAGTTTTTCTGCATCTCGAGAGACACATTGAGGCAGCTCTGAAAATCGGTAGTCAGGGTTTGCCATTGGGTTGCTGCGTCTGTGCTTGCTTCAGTGTGTGTGTGTGTGTGCATGTCTATGTAGATACGTGTGTGTGACAGAGAGAGAGAGAAGGGCATGAGAGTGTAATGGTTGAGTGAGGATTGAGACTTATCCCATGGCAGTTCTCCTTAAACTGTCAGCTCTCTGAAAACCTGGCTCACTCTGATAAGTCACATGCTGTCTGTGAGGAAATGCTCAACACTGAGAGATGATAGGGTCTATTTATGCACAAATACAGTATCCACGGTAAACATGCTCAGCCTATATCTCACATTCTCTGTGTCTGTCGTCACTATCTCATGTGCATACTATATAGGCACTGCTTTCAGCAGGGTAACCATAAAATGCTTTTCAACTGCTCTGCCCTATGGGTCATAATAGTTGTGCTTGGCACAGGGTCATGACTTTACAGCGCATACTTTTAAGAAACGGAGAGAAACCTTTCCGTCTTTCAAAAATGGCTAAAATTTTAGATCTAGGTAGAATTTATCCGAATGTATTAATAGTTTCTTTGGGCATCGTCGTCCTGCTAAAATCTCCGTGTACCCAGTAAAGGTGGTGAACACAAGGTAAGTGTTTTGAGTCTGCAGTTTTACACCATTAATTTCATTTTAAAATGGTCAAATTATAGTCAAAGAAGCAATTTGAATAATATTAACATAAGAGCCTTTGTAAGGTGTTTGTGTGAAGTCTTCTCTCAGAAGTGTGCTATAATTCAGGTACTGTAATTTCACATAATTCCTCAGAGAATTCAGCATTTCAGTAATCCACAGATAAGTGTATAAAAAAGGACACTTCTGCTTTAATATCCCTATATTCTTAATATAAACAGCTTTCAAAAGAAGCAGTTCTAAATGCTATTAAGTTTCATTTATTTGGGATTTAACACTCGACACAGTCGTGTCAGCAGCGTCCTTGAAGATGTTATTGGAACGTAGAGAAGCTGTTAAACAGAAAGAATCAGACTAATGCATCTATTAGCTAGAGTGAGTTATTGTAAAAGATGACCAATCTAACACTGTTTTTTCATGCATTCAGGAAATGTCAACTAATTACCAAAGTATACAGAACAGGTAAATACAAACTGAAAATATTTTTCTCAGAGTTTTGTTTGGACCTCACGTTATAAATTAAGAGGCTTCAGAGCATTCAAAGGAATGAAAAGCTATGGTTTAACTCCCCCATAACAGCAACATCTGACGACCTTCTCTGTACCCACAATGACGAGTATAGACACTTAGTATACGCCTCGGGTTTTTCCAAGAGTAGCTGCAGACATCAACCTCACTAACTTCTGATGCACAACCAGTCGTTTTGTTCTAAAAGCATTCCTGGAATATAACAGAAACCACTCAGCAGTTAGTTGTGATAGTTACCTGTGATCACCTTATCAGCTCTAAGTTAAACAGGGACTGAAGAGTTATCTTTAGACAGTTTGGAAGAAAGACTGACATGTCCAGAGCTTAAACTGGGGACTAAAGGTCCAAGGTTTCCTAAAGGTTTGAGAGGCTAAACCAGTTGGTAACTTCCACTAATACACTCAACAAGGCACAGTTTGACAGATGAGACAAAGGCACAGTTTGAGGATTATAAACCCTGGCAAAGAGGCAGTCTTTATCCCTTTGCCCTCAAACAGTAGGCTGCACAGTGGGGCCTGATCCTCCAGGCTCCAACTCCATGAGCTGGGCTATATTAAATACAGAAAGTAAATACACATGTACTCAAGACCAGGACTCTGATGACATTACAAAATTGAAACAACTAGCGTTGGCAGACCTGAGACACACAATGAGTGACATACTGGTTTTTTTTACCTTATGAGATCAATATAAAATAATATAGTGTATATGATATTGTTAAAATGTGTTTTTGGTCCCTGCTTTTAAATTTCTTGAAATTTAAAAACTTTCTTTAATGTTTTTTCTTTTTAAATTTCTTCAAATCCTTTCTTGCAGGCAAGAATTAATCAAAGCTCCCTTAATAGCAGGAATTAATCCCTTAAAAATGAAGAAATTGTCAAACAGTGAATTACCAAAGAGAAGTTACAACACTATTAACTTTTCATGTTCCTCCTTTTTAGTGAATGTCTCACCTTTATACACCCTAAGGTTGTTTGGCAAGGTCTATACTCAGAAATACATTTTGCTGATTACTAAGCATCCTTTAAGTATGGTTGTTGTGCTCTGTGACGGTCACTGGCACAGTGACTTGGAAGTCTTAAGAGACAGTCAAAAACCAAAAAAAGACATCAAAATAAAAGTTAGATAATTGCAAAGTTACAAACATTATGGATAAACATTTTTGGCTCTAGCTGAGACTTATATGGGTTTTTTTCAACTTAGGTAAAATTGTAATTCACTAATGATTTCTATAAAGAGTTTCCCTGACACTGTCAAGGTAACTGCAGACAAATCTACTTGGCTCTTAAAAGGGCCCTATTTTCAGTTCTGAACATCAAGTAAAATGACCACTCAGCCACAGCTCTCCATCCACTTTTTCTGTTTGGAATTAGTTAGGTATTGTGGTTATTTATCTTTCCAAGAAGTTAAGTCACACTTCAGAGAGAACATTTATAGAGAACTTTTCCTGTTTTCCATCTCAGCCTTCATTTTCTTACACCTGTGCAATTTGCACCTGTGCTTTGAAGCTAGAAAAATTTCCATGCTAATTGCAAGATGCATACTTAGCTACACTTATATGGTTCCCTGCAGTTAAAGGCACACTTGGCTGATTACATGCAGATGACAGGCAAAGTGCACTTCCAGGCTGATGTGCCTGTTTGGATAAAGAACGCACACGTCTCTAGGTGCAGAGTATGTCTGAAACGAAACACGAAAAGCATTTAAATAGACCGACAGTACATGGTTCAGTACGTTTTGAAGAGAGACTAGAGGAAACAAAAAAGAAAGGTGTTACTCTGTGTATCCATTATTTAAATCAGTGTCAAATTCTGTGGGGAAAATTTTTGTTTAACCAGAATGTATTTTGTATTCATCGACCCCACTAAACTTTCATCTTTGTTTCAATTTATTTCTGTTAACGATGGAAAGTTGAGCCGGGGTAAGTCTAACCAGAAAGGCTCAGCTCACAGTAGGTTGGTACTTGCCTTGCAGTGTCATTAATTAAACATGTGTATTATGCCATGTTATCTTACTGTGGTACTTACTGTGCTTATCAAATCCACTGTCATTTGTCAAAAGAACATTAGCTTTGTCTTCGTAATGATTTTGCTCCCATAAGAACCTACTTCACACTCTATGCATTTGTAGAAACATACTACAGTTCTTATTCTCATCATTTTCTACACTTCCCTCCACACCTTCTTTGATATGCAGATGCAAGACTTATTCCACAGCCCTTATTTTTCTCACCTCCACAGTCTACTGGGTTTCTCTCTCACACACGCACACACACACAAAACCCCATTCCTATGCACCAGCACCTCAAAGTGAAATATTAGATGATTGAGATGAATTGTATAAATTGATTCACAGCTTCACAGGTCTTTTTTTCAGTATGAAATATAATCCGTGATTTACGACTGTTTTGCATACATTTGGTATTATATTGATCACACTTTGCTTTTTCACAGGATGTTGAGGTAAGCCCGGGGAGTGATTTTTGCATATTGCTGTAAATTACAGAACTGTAACACAATATTACGATGTCATTCAAGCATTCATTCATTACATGCGTAAATGTGGATGTGAAAGTATAAAACGTTGTGGAAAAGAAATCTGGCCCAAAAAGATTGATTATATTTTTTACAGTTTCATCCAGGAACCTGACAATGAATGCAGGCTAAAGGCCAAAACTTATCCTAAGATTGCATCCTTTCTATTTACTTAATTGTGCACTTACATGCACCATAATGACATCCTGCCACTAATTGGTACATCAGTGTCAAGCCCATGCCTGAAAAGATGACTGTAGAGCCATGGTGCAAAGAAAGTACACTCACTTTTGATTCTAATGGCTTACATATCAGGACTTAAGTGTAATCTAGTCCTAAGCAGGTGCTAGGTAAATACAATCTCAGATGAATTACAAAGCATGGCCTATTACAGCGTATCATTATTTATTTAACAAAACCTAAAACAAAAGGCAGAAAACTGTGGAAAATTTAACTCGTCTGGGAAGTCATATAAGATAATTTTCCATTTAAAAAATGTTGAAGTCCATCACGCTGTAGTGAGAGAGATTTTTCAGAACTGGAAGACACTTAAAACAGTTGCCAGTCTTCCCACAAGTTAATGTCCCGGCAAATTTACCCCAAGGTCAGACCGTGTAATGCTCAGAAAAACTAATTCTAATGCTGCACCCAAACTACTCAGGCTATATGAGCCTCAGTAAACATGTTAAATGTTAAAGTTCATGACAGTACATTTACAAAAAAAGCATGAACAAGTATGACTCTTTTAGTGGGGATGCCAGCAAAAAGCCCTTCTCTCTAAAAAGAACATGGCAGCAAAGCTTAGGAGCGATGTCCTTTGGCTAGACAAGATCAAATCAGTGATGTTTGGCCATGATGCAGAGGACCACGTTTACTGAAAACACTCCACTCCACAAACACATGGCCCAACATTGAAAAGCCAAGACTCAGCTGACACCTCCACCAAAAGGACGAGGCTCATGCTCTTGAGGATCATGTGATGACTCACAAGATCAGTAGTAGGTCAACAACACTCAGGGTCACGTCCACAGGGAACAAACCCCACTAGGGGTTAAATACCTGGGACTCTCCACCTTTCATTCACCTCCAACCTCTTGGATGAGAGGTAAACTTGAAGAAGTCCAGTTGCCTTTTTTTTTAAGCACAGAAGACTAACATGACCTGGATAACTAAGAACCTACACACCTCATCCTCACTGTTAAGCATGTTGGTTGAGTGATGAGTTAGGCTTGCTTTGCAGCTACTGGACTTGGGCACCTTAAAGTAAATACCAAAGTATTCTAGGACAATGAACCCGAGGATAAAAGCAGGTCTACAACAGAATGGCTGAAGAAGAAAAGAACCAAGTCTAAATCCAGACCTCAGTGAATGCCTACAAAGCTTCTTTTGTAAAGACAAGAGGGGTAAAATTCCTCCTTAACGATGTGAGACACTGATAAAGAACCTTCAGATTGTTTCAGTACACTTCAAGTTAGAAGCCGTTATACAAGCTATTAAAATGATGGGGTGTACTAAGTATAATATGTCATGTGTTGTTGTTCATTTAAAATTGAGTTTGCCTCATTTTATGATACAGGACTGCATGAAGGGTAAATGTGAATGTATGAACACACACGCACACCCTAGTCCTGTAAATTTAGAATAAGAAAGCAGCAGGCAGCATCCAAATAGGAGAGAGCCAGACTCGTACATATATACATTGATACACCACTGCAATCACTAAGTACCAATTAACAACTCGAATCATACATTAAAAGAGCAAATGGGATAGGGTGAGCCTCACAGCCTCACAACTTTGAACCTCTAAAGCAGGCATGCTATTTTTTTTAGAAATGATACAGAATACAAAACAGATTCAAATCTGATCCAAAGAAGAATATCCACACTACTGTTTTCACAACACCATGTAATGAGCAGCGGCAGATTATCCTCCTGGCATTTCAAAGTTTACACTCCTTTTCTTGCCTCAAAAAACACCTTTTTTCATGAACTGCCACATGATCATAGGTGATTGAGAGTGCATTAACACAGGAACCTGACCCCACAGCTCTCTATAGACCTGTTAACTGACTCTAGTTAACTGATTTTAGCATTTCATTTAAGCATATCATATTGCTCGCGTGTTTTTTCCTTAATAGTTGGCAGAGTGAGAATGCCTCATGGTAAATGCAGTAAAACGTTTGGGTTGTGACAAAAGACGAGCAATGATTGAGAGAGAGAAGAAATGAGCTCCACTTGCTTTGTTAAGGTGATGCTGTCACTCTTGTCACGTTGATGCATAATGGGGTTTTTTGCAAAAAAGGGAAAAGATACCGAAAAGAAGAAACAGGCAAAACCACTTTTGATAGGTACTCTGCTAGAAGTCGTCATCACTGCTCACCTCTCAGGCGAAGACGATACCACAACATGAATAATTTGTGAATCCAGGAGCCCACAAAGCTCTCAGGCATAAAAACAACTACATTTCCATGTTCCTCAGTAATTTTCAGTAATTATCTCCTTTGTGCACACAGGGTAGCGTCTACTGGGGGGTTGAGTCAACAAACATTACAAGGCAGTTTCTTCCCATATAATGAGTAGCCATGAGACACTGAGACAGACTGCTGAGGTGAAGGGTTAAGCTGCTCAAGGTTGATGGGATGCTTCCTAATTCTCTTCCAAAATATGTGCCTGCTCCTTCTTTCTTAAATTCTCAGCATAGTGTTTATCTCTTTACTATTGCCTGTGCACATATGTGTGTGGGTGTGCGTGGCAGAATTGTGAACTCATACAGAGTTATGTGTGTGTGTGACATCCTGGCGTTAAAGTACTTATGTTTATTTACTTAAATATTCAGATAGTCATATATCTCCATGCATAATTATTTTTACTTACTAGATCGGTTGGCATCTTTGTTGTATTCAAACATTTGGTTGTTTCGACAGATTTCATACCAATTTAATGTGTCTGGCTCATGAGAAAACAAATAAATGCTACCACAGCTTGCGACACTGAGATGTAGGACAGTATGGTGTATTGTATTAGTCTTTCTACTATTTTTATTCGTGAAGGTCATAGTTGTTGTGTCACTTAAAATTTCAAAAAAGCTCTATATTATTTTGTATGTATTTGTGTGGAGTTTTCTCTAGCTGAGATATCTTCTTACAACGCCATCAGTGCTATCTGTGTTATTTGCAATCACAGTCTATGCATTTATTATAGAAAGCCATTACCTAATCCATTACAAACTGGTGTCATGCCATTTGAAACGTGGATGTTTGCAAGGCAAGTATAGACTTTTCCAAATATCCCATTTAGGTGCATAAATGGGAAGTGTGGGATTTAACAGTTTTGGGAGTATGAAGACTCCATTTAGACCCAAATGCATTGTGGTTGTTTGCTAATGCATTGTAAATTGCAGATAAAGTGTATGGCAATAGAAACTGAAATGTATGTGATGTCTGGAGGTGGTTGGATCGCAGCCAGGTGTAAATGCAGTCAGTACAGTTTGGCAACATTCAAAGGCCTCTTCTAGGATCTCAAGCAAGCTGTGAAAAAAGCTGAAAACAGCCTTTTCACTTGTATTTTTATTTTTATTTTTATTCCTATTTATTCTATTTATCCCCTTCGTATATTTTATTTATATTGTCTCTGTATTTATATATATGTGTGTGTGTATAACTCTGTAACTTCTGTCGGTGCTGTGCTTTTTTGGAAATCGAATTTCCCAGAGGAACCCACCCGAGGGATTAATAAAGTTCTATCTAATTCTAATTCTAATCTATTTTTACATGAAAAAAATACAACCCAACGCAATTGTACAACAGCAGCCTCACAAAATACTTGATTACATTAAAGTGTCGAGACAAAGCCCTGTGTTTATATGTCATACACTAATGCACACAGACTGCTGTTTCGATATTCAATGTGAATGGGATTTAAAAGGTTAGGTTATTTGTTGTAAATATTAGGCTCTTTCTTGTGAACTCATTTTATTAAATATTTTCATCTCCGTTAGCTTCCACAATCTGTTTGCTCAAGTCCTGTTTTTATTATTTTAATACCCGTCTGCTATAAATGTGGTTTTATCTCTACATTAAACAGCCATGTTGCTTTAGCTTGTACATAGCCATAAAGCATATGCAATTCATTATTTCTTTTAATTCTGCAAATTGATGGGTATCATTTTTGAAAGTATACAGGATACATAAGTATTTAGTCATTCAATTTTATTCAATAATTTGGATATTAAACTTAAAAAATGAAAATGAAAATGAAAAAGCAAGAATGACCAAAAAGGGATATTTTTTCCTCACATTGCTCCAGTTGATTTTCTGGAAAGTTTGAGTCTTATTTACACCATGGCACCTTAGCAGACCGAGTTTAGCAAAAGAGGAAGCGTAAGGGTAAGAGGAGGTTCTTAAAGCCTCAGTGATTCCTCCATCTTTATGACTGAGTGCACATAAAGTGAGCATGTCTGGGAGATTGCGAGGGCTTTGTGTGCAGTGCTCAAACATTTGTGTGGGTTTGGATTTAACTTTGTGTGGGCATGTGTTTGCTTGTGTGAGTCAGTGCGCCGGTGTTTGTGAGTGTGATTGTTCCCAAGGCACTCACTCTCTGTGCAGTAACTCACATGGCGAGGCAGGACCTAATAGACCCTAGCCTAATATCAACTAATGTTAGAGAGGCTTGTATCCGACTACCTGCTGTTTGGCTGCAGAAAGCAGGGATGGGGGGAGAGAGGGGGGGGGGGTTGGTAAAGGGAGCAATATGTGTTTAGAAAAAAAAAAGTTTAATCAAAACAGTAAAGCCAATCAAAACTTAGCGAAACACTAGGAAAGAGTAACTGCGAGAGAAATGCTGGGGCAGGGGGTGGGGGTAGTGCACCAAATGCTGCTTTGTGCATGATGTAATAAAGTAGTCAAACATCTCATACAGATGTAGACAAATCATGTGGGAGAGTAGAAGTACATGGAGCACTCATTTTGCAAGGTGTGGCTCTGATGTGCAGCAATTTATACAGAAAGGTAGACATGGCAAAAAAGAAAAACAGATGAGATTAATTGGACCAGATTAAAGAATACCAATTATGTCATGCTTGTCTTTTGTTTTTATATATGTGTTGACAGCCTTCTGCAGCTTGCTGTACTCCTCCAGGATATTTCAACTTCCCGATCCTATCCCCAGCTCAGGATTGTAAAATATTATTACTTCTATAGTTAGCATTAAAATTATTATTTACTATTAGCTGACAATTACAACAGAGGTAGAGACATTTTTAAAGAAGCATTGCTTTAGCAAAAGTAATAAACCACCATGGAAACACCACACTACACATAAAACTGTGTTACTGGCAAAGTGTGCATAAAGTATCAAAAGTAAAGGCAATTATTCTGCCAAAAAAATGCTCACAATCAGTATTATATGGATCAATTATACTGCTGCACTTTAAATGCTTCTTTAGATTGTTTAATTTACTGTAATGCATCATATTCTATACAACAGTATGACTGTAGTATCATCATGGGAGCTTTTGGCAATATAGTGTATGAAAAAAAGAATCACAGTTTAATTCAAAGGCTTCAGCGCGATGTGATGTGGTTAACTGTTAATATCTACAGGAGGTTTTTAAGTGTTACATTTAGGTGGTGTATTAACAAAACAGCTGGTATACTTTGTATAATCATTCAACCAAATAATTTCTCATTGATGCTAAACTGAGTGCTGGTGGAGCCTGCAGTTGTTCAACTTGGATGTTTATTAATTTAGACATGGTGATTTTAACCAAAAGCTCTCCTTGCTGATATGCCAAAAGTCTTTTTATAAGATTCGTACATCACACATGTTGGCCAAGGTAGTTAAGAAGAGGACGTGTTTGTTACAATGATAAATCAGAGTTATTTGCTAAGGTTAGCTCTGTTTCCACACAAAGTGCAGATGATAACTGATTTCAAGGCGGTTAAAGCACAGCCAGCAGCAGTTTTTTTTTAATAAGCCAGTCTCACATCAGTTTCCCCCATAAAGACCAGAGGTTTATCCACAATGTACATGTACAAACAGTCTGGCCTCTTTTTCTTCTTCTTTTTTTTAATCTTTGTGAAATATCTGAAAAGTTCCAAATCACATAGTCAACACTTAAAGTTAATGTCTCACAGAGGAAGCACTACATTTTCAACTTTTTAGATTTTCACCCCTTTTAGAAATCTACGTCACTGAGTAACACAATTTCATAACACTTTTCTAGTGGTATATAGTATAGTTTGGCACACATCTGAAGCTTCTGCCAACTTTCAGTATCTAGGCCATGAGTAAAGTACATCAAATGTTGTGACAAGAGCAGTCTTTATGTACTCCCGGCATCAGAGAAACTAAAATCCTGTTGGATTACTCTTTTATGTCTCCACAATCACTGGAATTACTTTTGTGTTAACATTTCACACAGTTAACTAACATTCCCTTAAGCTTTGAACATCATGCCCACAGGTTTGACGTTGGGAATGATCAAAACTTTTAGAGTCTATAAGATCGTCTGAAACTGATGAGCTTCTTTGTTTGTAAAAATGAAAAAAATGAAAAAACATCTAGACTGGGACTCAGGGTGACCATTTACGGTGAAAGCAAATACCCTAGAATGTTCTTACCTTGCCCATTTATTACCTCTCTGTCAAGGTTCACAAAATAAGGTAAGATGGAATTAACATAATTTAGCTGGCAGGCAGATGCCTAGCACTAAAACATACACCCATCAAGGCTTTAGCCTTTACCTGGACTCTTGTTTTGGCAGATGAATAAAGACTCTCTTTGTTCTGGGTCCAATTCACATTCAAACATGTAGGGTTGAACACCAGGGTTTTGTTATCTGACAGCTCATAGAAGGCTATATTCAGAATAAGACTGGACTTTTGGCAGGTGTCCCTTAAAGCCAGAGGATAAAAAGAGGTGCTGCTTTATTTTAACCTAAAGTATGTGTTTAAAAAATATATACATATATTCTGGTAGACCCCCTAAAACAACATATGACTTATAGTCCTCTTTTCCTTCATAAGCTCATGTCATCGTGTTTTTGTTAGGTCCTCTTAATAAAAGTATAATAATAAGAATACAATATAATAATAATAACACAATATATCCATAATCGCTCAAAAGCATTCAGATCCCTTTTATTGTTAGTCATTTTTTCTCTGTTCTAGTTCCTGCTTCAGGAAATTTGTGGGTTATGCCATACTGACTCCATGATCAAAGAATAATTTGTGCACATCTAAATTACTTGTACAATAATTGAAAATGAAAAATTCAGTTAAGTATTTTCCAAGGTTCTAAAACATATTCTTTTCTATATATAAATATATGTCAAATAAAAAATTTTAATACATAAATGTAAGCAAACCACTGCTTTGCTAGTAAGTAAGTCACTGCATCAACAGCTGAAGTGTTTTTCTCAAGAATGTGCCACAAACAGGACTTTAATATCACCAACCATTTCCATGTTATTACGGTGTATCCATATAAATGGCCCACCCTGTACATTTAAAACACATCATTTATTCATCTACGCATAGACAGAACAATAATATGTCAGTGCAGTAGATCAGGCCAAACATCGTCAGGGTTTCATCATGGCCATGCATCAAAAGATGCTATGCTGGTTCTTTCTGTATACGATGTATAACTGTACACCTGTATAACATGACCGTGCATTAACTAAAGCGTGGAAATTAATCATATTTCAGTGTGCATGCAATAGCGCTGCATGTGCTCAATGAAGCAAAACATAGCCCTTGACATTTGTTCTCCTTCTATGGCTATAGATGGGCTACGCAGAAATTGGTGGGGAAATGTTTTTATGATTGAATAATAAAATACTGTAATAGTAGTGAACTGTGTGTAACTTAATGCCCCCTCTACAAGGCTATCTTTTTTAACTCTCCTTTCTCTCCATCATTCTGACTGCAGGCTGGTGCTGTAAACATTCTAGTCATAAATTATTTATTAATATCAACTCATAAATAGATACCAGTTTCAAGCTTCTTTTTTTTTCCAATTTTACCCATCTTGCCATCTAACCATCAATCTGTCCATCAATCCGCTTATCTGTCAGGTTGTGGTTGCAGCAGACTAACCAGGGTATTCCAGGACTTCTTCTCCCCAACTACACTTTTCAGTTCCTCCAGGTTTTTTCAAAGCCAGATCAGATAAATAATCTCACCAACAGATTCCAGGTCTTTGCCATAGTCTTAACTCAGTTGTCCATGCCCAAATAACATCCAAGGACACCCCCTAGACATTCTAACCCAAACTACCTTAGCAGGTTCCTCTCAGCATGTAGGAGCAGCAATTCCGAAAATCCACATCACCCTATGGTCATTACCCAGATTTCATGATAAGGGTTGGGATGTAAATGGGCTGGTAACTTGAAAGCTTTGTCTTTCGACTCAACTGTCCCTTCATCATGTCAGTCAGGGAAAACACCTGCATTTCTTCTGATGATCCACAGATGGAGTCCAACACTCACTGAAAACATGCTTGATTTTTGATTACACTGATGGCTCAGAACCCTGTACTCCCACTGCTCCAGACCTCCACTTCACAGACACTGTACCAGACCTCCATGAAACAGTTAAGAAGTGTGTTAACCAAGGCAGCCCCACAATGTCAGAGCCTATAACATCTCTGGGCCAAATCGTCTATGCCTGGTGCTTTACTATGGGGTCGCTTCTCAACTACCTTAGGGACCTGTGTAACTCGTGAGTTTTCCCAGCATCTTCAGGCTCGGCCTTACTTCACATAGGGATTTTTTGGCTGGGTTTGGGAGTTCCTCAAAGTGCTCTTTCCTAGGTCCCACAATATCTATGTCAGCGGTTCTGCTCCCCAACCAACACGTTGAGCCATGCCCAGCTTCCCCATGCTAAGTCACTGTACAGCTTGCCAAAATGTCTTTAAATGCTGCCAAAAATCCTCCTCCATGGCCCTCTCCCACTCCTGAGTTTTTCAAAACCACAACCTTTTTGGCTCTCCGATGTCCATCTGCTGCAGGAGACCCCTGGGCCAACCAAGCCTGGGAAGCTTCCTTCTTCAGCCTGACAGCTTACCTCACCACTGGTGTCCACCAACAGGTCCTCAGATTGGTGCTATGAGAGGCATCGATGACCTTATAATCATATTGCCTGACAGCTTTTTTGCTATTTTCAACCAAATGTTCAAGACATGGCATTAGATCATATAATACAACAACAAAGTCAATCATACATACCTAGCACAGAAGTCCAGGAACATAACACCACAATGGTTTACATCATGTAGGCTGTTCCTGCCAATTACCCTTCTCCAGGTGTCCTTATCCATAACTACATGAGTATGCAAGCCTCCCAAGAGAACTATGGTTCCCCAGCCAGAATTCCTTCCATGACCCCATCCGAAGACTCCCCAAAAGCTGGGTATTCTGAACTGCTATTTATCACATATTCACAGACAACAACTCGAATTTGTACAAATTGCTCTCTGGGGAAAACAGCACTCAGCAGGGGGCTTGTGAGTATCCCCATACCAGCAATTCTCCTCCTCGGCCATTACAGAAAAAGAATCTAGCCCATCTCAGTAGAGCTCCACCTCTTGCACTAGCTCAGGTTGCTTCCCTGCTAGTGAGGTGACATTTCACGTTCCAAAAACCAGTCTGTGATCCTTGAGGTGACACATCCAGGTTCCCTCTTTTACCTACCCACAGGGCCACTTTTATTCATCTATATGAAATTTACTTCATTGAGTATTCACCCATACTCACCCCTGCGAGGCTGAACTATAAAGGAGTTAATTACCACTCCTGTGATGTGATTTCCAGAGCCTAGCTTTCAAGATGCCTACTACAAAAAAATGGTTCACTTCAGTTAGTTATATCAATCACAAACATATGAATGACAGAATAGCAGATAATATAATAGCTTTTAATCAGGTCTTGATGTCAGTCATCTTGCTTTGTAATTACACTGAACAACAAAAGAATGCAAAAACCGCCTTGCTGTCTTGCCCCATTACTGTTAATAAAATACGAGATGATGAGATTGTGGAAAAATTGTGATGAGACTTGCCATCTGTGTATTTTTATGTACCAGAACAGAAGAAAATGAAGCAGATGTTTATAAAAGCTGACCTTCTTTTGGTAGAAAAAAATCATGTCGAGTTTAGTTTTGGTGCTTAAATAACCTATAGAAGTGAATACGTGTGCCTCAAGGTCTTTTAAGTGAGTTTCAGAGCTTGTTTTATTGAACTAAGACTCCCTGTTTTTCAGCTCAAAGTCCCAGGGTCATGTAAAGTTTTAAGAGCTAGTCAGATTATTTCGCTGTCTTTATCAAAAGGACAGAAAATAAAGAATTTGTTGTGTCTTTTTTCTTGTTAGCGTGTCAAAAAAGAAAATAGCCAAACTGCTCTGTTGCTTGATTGCTGTGCCAAGTAAGAAAAGATAACCTCCTGTTGTAGTCTCTTGTCCTCTAATCAAATGCTCAGAAGTGTTTTTCTGCATTCAGGGTGATGACATGAAAGTCTGTCAGGAACAGAATTTTTAATTGCTGGTTTGGCTTCCTTGTAAAACTGCGGTGTCCATGTTGGAGTAAAAGTGAAAAGAAAAAAAAGGAGACTGAAAGAGTAAGGGAGATAGAGAGGCAGATGTTTGCTACAATGGATAGACACAAATGGGGGAGGTTTGTAGCAAGTGAGAAAGTGCAAGTAATATAAAATTAGAAAAGCTGTGGTGGCTCTAATCAGTTCCACACTTAACTGGCCTGTATGCCCCCTCACTCTGCATTGCCGAGTTTCATCTCTATGGTAATGATCCTGGCCACCAGAGTTCATTTCTACAATTTCCTAAAGCAGGCCAACAGAGATATCAAGGTACAAAAAGAAAAAAAAATCTATGCGCACTCATTGTATTTCAGTTGTATACACGACTCAGGGGAATGAAAGGGAGGATGAGCGGTTATGTGTCGTGCCTACATATAACTGTGCTTGCTGCTGTGTGTGAGTGTGTGTGACTGAAGGGAAGCGAGAGTGACAAAAAACACTGACTGGTGCCATTTTGGACTCACTGGTAACACTTTTTGTTGTCACCAGCCTCAGCATGTGGCTGCATATACGTAATTACCTACACAAACAAATACATACAATCACTCACGTACACTCACACAAACTCCACTCTACTTCAAGGCTGCTTCATTCACAGCATCAACTCCCCAGCTTAATCAATATTGGCCATGACAAGTCACCACATCTCCTCCCCTCAGTGGAATCATTTATCAACTGAGCTGTGGCTGCAGATGTAATAAGAGATTGTTACACAACTCTCAAGATAAACATCTCTGATTGTTTTATTACACTACAAATTGGCCTTTTTTGATATTGCCCCTTAATAACTGTTTAATTTTTCATCCGGGGCCTGTGCCCTTAGTGACGCTGGGTGCTTTATCTTTGTTATGACTCATCTGTCTGGCCCACTCGCAGCAAGTGTTTATTCAAATAACAGATATTACAGCTGTTAAGCATATTACATGCAATTGGATTGTCTACATACCCAGCTTTCATAAATCTTTGATTGTGCATTTCAACAAATTGGCGGATATGGTTCTCAAGGGCAAATGTGACGGCGTTTTCAAAGCAGTGGTAGGGAACAGGTTGGAAAAGAGAAAGGTTGATTGATACTGTGAGAGGATACATAAAAATTTTAATTCAGAAGTTATATGATGTACTGGCATAATTCAGCTATGTTCATTTAGCAATGAATGAAACATCCTCCATCTTTTCTATATTATTAAAAGAGTGGCTAAAAACTATCTTGCAGTAAGTTACATGGATTACTCTATCCACAGTAAAGGTAGGCTATTCTATTAAATCAAATGAACAGCAGCGTGGGGTGTCTGCCCCATGCTACAAAACCTCTGCATGGTGATATATAATGACTTTGGATCGACACTGAAGAGGCTAGCTGCTGTTTTCAGTCTTGTTGTACAGTTGACTTTTTTGCATATTGTCATACTAAAGTGTATTTTGTGGCAGAGACAATTGTTTCGAACAAGAGGCTTCTTCTTTTGTTTGGAATGCCATTCGTTTCACACTCCTCTTTCAGGCACGAGGTAATTATCCCATTTATGGATAAATCCAAACAGCATGGCAGCCATAGAAATTACAAGCATGCTGTGTTATGCTGGATGTCATATTTTCTGTCAGTTGTTTTCAGACTCTCTTTATTTACAACAAAAACACTGAGAATGGTGAGAGAAATTGCGAGACCATGCCACATGAGCACAACTTGTATTGTCCAGTGGCAGTTGCATGTTGTGCAATTAGGTCCATAAGTTTTTGAAAAATTACATTTTTTGGTAATTTTGCATCTTTATACCACCACAAAAACTAGATGTGAAGTTGTGTATGAAGTCCATCCAACTATCTATGCATCCAGCCATTTTCTTCTGCTTAAACTTATTTAGGTCACCGGGGAACTCGACCCGATCCCAAACGCAGCATACAGTCTGGACAGACTGTCAGTCTAACACAGGGCTAACACAAATAAAGACATAACCATTCATGCTCGCATTCATTCCTACGGCCAATTTAGACTCACCAGTTAACCTAATATACTCAGAGTGAAGCCACGTAAGCACATGATGTCCAGGACCATCTTTCTGTCAGGCCACAGTAAATAAATTTTAGATTTTTATCAAAAGCATTCATTGTTAATTGTTTTAGGGTTCAGGTGTTTTATACATTTTTACGTGTTCAACATTAATTGAACAAACTACCATCATTTTAAACATAAAGATTGTTTTTAATACTTCATCAACTAAATGACCGCCTGAAATCTAAAACAGCTGGACATCACCAAATATTGTGCTTCTTCTTCTTCTTCTCCTAGGCCTTTAGTGAATTTTATTTCTGTCTTTCTGGATTCAATTTTGTCTTCAGTAACTGAAAAGCATGCTCTAATGGTTTGGAAGGCACTTTGGGTCAACTTCTTCTTGTTTCAAAATGTGCTATATAAATAAAATTGACTTGACTTGAGAGCAGGTGACTGACTTGGCTGTTGAAGAATACCCCATTTCTTTGCTTGAGAAACTCTTGAGTTGCTTTCACAGTGTGCTTTGGGTCTTTATCCATTTACACTGTGAAGCAGTGCCCGATCAGTTTTGCATTTGGCTGAATGGGAGCAGAGTACACAGCCATGTGCACTTCCAAATTTACCCTGCAATTTCTTTGAGTAGCCACATCATTAATAAACAGTAATGACCCATTGCATTGGGCAGCCATACATGCCTAAAGTTTTTTCAATCTCACTGATAGGTTTATTTGGGGTTTTCAGCCTAATGATCACCTCTTTTATTTGCCTTGACATCTCTATGGACCTTACATTGAAAGTTCCATTGAAAAGCTACAAGATGCAAGTTCAAGACTTAGAATTGATTCAAGATTTTATCTGCTTAATTTCCCGTGCAATAATGAATGAAGAGGCTTCATCTGGCCATGAAACGTTTTATCAGTCAATTGTCCAATTACTTTTAAACTTCTGAAAATGGGAGACTATGTATAAAATACAGAAGCTTTGTTATTGTCCAAAAAGCCTATTGACCCAACTGTGTATCTTAAACACTATCAAAACACTAGCAACAAGAGATGATGTTCATGTAGAGAGTTGTCTTAGAAAAACCAGTGCAAGTCTTTTCTTTGGTTGGTTTTATTAATTTTCTTCTACTTCCAGTAAATATCAGACTCAGACACAAGACCTGGTGACGTGCATCTTGCTTCTTGTGTTTGCGTTTTGTTTTTTGTTGGATTTTTTTAATATGAAAATTAAAATGTTCCTTTTGTCAAGCAAATAAATCACTCTTTCCTGCTATACGTCAGGTAAAGGTATTTTCCTTTTTCCTTCCTGGTGTTCTTTCATCCACTTTGACACCCTTTCAGCTTACCCAGTATACTGCAGCCCTACTTGTCCCTAGCTTCCATAAATCCTCCAACACAACCCTCCCCCTATCTGAACTGTGCTGGCACCCAGTGGCTGCTTACATAGAGATCAAAAGACTGTTGTTAGCCTGCAATTCTACCAACCCCCCTGCTCTAACATCTCTTCCTTCTCTGTGGTAAAGTGACCATCACTGCCCTGTCACGACTCGTCAACCCTTTCTCAGGTCGAACTCTTCTTTTCTCATTTTTTACTTTTTTTTAGTTCTGAACTGCAGTCCAGAAGATCAGAACCAGCACTGTGACCCCTCAAATCCTGCATTTTTGTGAATCTTACATACTTACAAATACCTGTACTTTCACATATGGCAGTGTTTTGTGTAATGTGACGATAATGCGTACAACTGGTTATTACTGCTGAAAACGACTGCTGAAGAAGCTGTTTATACTATTTATACATACTATATTATGTTAATGTTCAGCACATTAGAATAAAGTTTCCTGCAGACTACTCAATAATGTGCAGGGACAAAAACACATAAATACTTAAACTATGTACATTGGGTCATACCACTAGATATCTGTCTCTTGCTTTCACACAGAGACAGAGCATCCTCTAGTGGCAAAAATTATTATTGTGTTTTTTCCTCCTTTTCCTAATAGTTTTTCATCTATACAGTGTTTATTGATTATTACAGTACAGAGCTCAGACTATTTGACGTTCACAAATGCATAAACAGAGTATGTAGCACTTTTTCTACTCCAGTGTTTCTCTGTAAGTGGTCATTAAAGTGTGGCAGGATGAGGTTTAGTGCTGGATCGTTACACAGGACAGTATAAGTGGAACTTGACTATTAAATAGTAATAGACTGATATTAAACTTTGGATGTGGAAATATTTTTGCCTTTACCTCAGCAATGTATTTTTTCTAGCTATTTTTACTATTTTTTTATTTTTTATAAACTATCCCATAGTTAATAAATACCATACCAGACTCCTTTTTACATGCACAGGAATTGCTCTTATCACTCTTATCACTGCAAGTGTAACATTTTTTCATCAAATCTTCAAGCATTTTTAATGCAGCTGGCATTTAATATGTTTTTGTCTTTTTTATACTAAAAATCTCAAATGCTTTGATAAGCCTTTATGTGACTTCGCTTATGATGCCGTTTTACATGCCTGCTAAATCAGTTTTAGTGTATTGATTTCATTTGTTTATTCGGAATGGTGAAAGCAAGATTTGCAAGATTTGAAGTGGCCATTCAGAGTGTGCCCTGTAAACGCATTTTTAAAGTGCTCTTTCAGCTTTGACCCAAAATGGTTACACATGCTCAATTAGCAGCTGAGCTAGAACAGACACTGATAATCAGGCTATAGCCTTTGTGAGCTCAGCACCAAGGATTTGTATATATATTCAATACTCATTTCCTCTGGGAATTAGGGTGTCTTTGTTAGTGCTTGCGTCAGTCCAGAAAAGCAGCTTCTAAATGAGTGGAATAGACCATCCTGCAAGGTTTACAATTTGCTGAAACAGTTAGGTCCTGTCATTGTTAGGGAAGCTGTTTCAAAGGCAGGTTGAGTCATCTTTAGAAGGACCGTATGGGAGCATATGGTGGGTTTATGACTGGCGGGCAGCCGGTTGGCTGATTATAAGAATGGAGTTCTGAGTGTCAAAGTGGGCACTTGAAATCATTGGAGTAAGCCTCCAATTCAACCAAAAGCTCCCATGTACAATACTGGTGTGCTTCAACATAAAAAGCAAAAATGAACAAGAAGGGACTGATGTGATTTTCCCAATAATTGCAGCTTTAAAAAGCATCGTTAACCTAAAGTATATTCTTGTTGATACGATTCTTTAATCTGAGGTAATGAATTGTTGGCAAATCTCATTGTAGTTAAGATGAAGTGAATGCGGTTGAACTTTGCTGATCAGTGTTTAGATGTGGGAATGAGGTTTCTATTCTAAACTGCACAAGAGCCAATTATCCTGAACAATCTCTCCGTAAGTACCACTCAATATCAGTTACACAGTCACAAAGTCAAAATAAATATACCCACTCAAACATATGTGGGAAAGCACAAATAGACACAGCCATCTGAAATTAGGTGAAAGATGAACATTCAAAGACACAAAAAGAAAAACAGCTATCCCTCTATTAATTAGCTGTAGCCACTTATCCTGTTGGACTATTAAATGTTGACACTGATTCTACTATTAATAAATAAATAAGGACATCTGTATGTAAAGTGTCTCGTAGATAGATATATGGTCTTAAAAAGATGTTATTCGACCATATATTTTAATTATTTACTCATTTCATACGCTTGTAATTTGGAGATTCTCATTCAAATGGGAAGCATTTTCCATTTGTAGACTCAAGCAGGATAGAAGGCCTGGTTGGCCAAAAGGGAGTCTAGTGTCCACTGCCCTTAATGAAGACACATGGGTATTGAATGAAACATGAGTAAATATACAACTTTGCCAGCATTTCCTCAGCAAGCCCGTACTCACATATGTAGTCTGGTGTGCGGTGGGTTGCTTGCAGTAGTAAAGCTGCATGTGAGTCATGTAACTTTAGTTGGCTAAAAATCCTGAACAAGCAGGCATATTTTACATATGGAGATTTTACTTGCGCGTCAGTCAAAGTACTTTGTAATGTTAAGTTCACTTTAGTGAGTTCTAAAGTTCCTCTACTGAAAAAACAAAAGAAATCTGAGCTCTTGTAATCAGATGGACTACATTCAGTCTAGTATTTTATTTCCGAGTAGCTGACATTTTGAATGTCAGTAATGTTATTAGAAATCTGACGAGGAAACATTTATTATTTTTATTATTTTCATTACTTTTCTTTGCAGCAGACAGCACGTGTGTTAAAAATAGCATTAATGATAGCTCTGTTCTGTTCCAATTTCCCAGTTAGCCATGACAGCCTGACAGAGTGGCAGGTGAGTCTGTACACACTGTAACAAGCTTCTGAACCAGAGCAGCTGAATGCAAATCAGCAGTCACTCATTTCCACCTGTGCTTTTCTAAGCGTGGCAAGTCAAAATGTCCTCAGTGAAAAAAAGTCTTTATTAGTGAAATCATTGTGTTGTTTAAGGCCCGTTATAGTCGATGCTTTATTACAGTCCTCCAGAGGTGGGACCAAGTCATTGTTTTGCAAGTCTCGAGTAAGTCTCAAGTCTTTATCCTCAAGTCTCAAGTCAAGTCTCAAGTAATGTCAGGCAAGTCAGAGTCGAGTCTCAAGTCACTGGTGTAAAAGTCCGAGTCAAGTCACAAGTCTGAAATTTTGAATTTCAAGTCCTTTCGAGTCTTTAAAAAAAACAAACGAAAAAATAATGTTGCAGTTATGCTAAATGTAAATATTAGACCATGTAATTTTTAAATCTGTGTTTTTCTCAACACATGACAAAATAGTGAACTTAGAAAATATACACAAATTGTGAAATTGCACCTCTTTAAAATGCAGCTCAATTAAACCTAGCTCCAATAATAATTTTCACCGACAGTTCTGAGATAAGCTGCATGTTATTCTTGGATGCGGTTGTAGGACCAGCTTTAAAATCGCATGACAAAAATATCATACATATTAAAAAAAACTGTATCACCAACGTAGCCTGGACAACATTTGCTAGTTAGATGAAGTCAGCTATGTCATCTTAGCATATTTATATGCATATTTATAATTATATGGTTCTTGGAGTGAGTGCATACACTCATGAAGTTTAGTAACTTCAGGTCACTGCAACAAGCCCAGGTACAGTTTACCGACGGATGGGTGCAGGACCTTGAAATGTACCGTGTAGAACGAAAGACCATCGTACATATCATAAGTTTACCAGTCTCACAAATCGTCGTCATAAATACACATTCCTTAACCGTTTATTAATAGGACCTTTGAGCTCAACGGTAATTAATTAGTAGTGGAAATAATTTCTGGTAGCATTACAGAAATGTAGCAGTGACAATAATACTGTATGCTGTAATCGTACTGGGCAATTAGTGATACAAAAAACCTGTTTTATCCTGTGAATAAAAGTATATGTTTTTGTCAGTGTACCATAATAACAGAAGCGAAACACAATATTGTGTCAGGACAATTCACTATTTATGCACAATAAACAAAGGAGCATAGCGCCACAATTTCTGTTCAGCGTCAGACTTGCTTGTAACCTATATCACCAATTATGTTATGAAAATGACGCATTAACTACAACAGCAGACTGACCTTCGTGTAAATGCTTGGAGCAGACTAACCTGTGAGCTGGAGGGTTCTGGGACGTTATAATTGGTCTTTGAATGGCTGCAATCCAGGCCACCCGTCGCGTCTTTGTTACTTCGGAAACATGGCTCGAACAATTTCTCTTCAACGACGTAATCCGATAACAACCGATCTCTTTACCCGTCGGCTTCCCGTGGCTGTCATGCGACCGGCTATTGCAGTTAATAATACAACGGCTTCTTGACATTTTTGTGTTTCTTTTTATCGCTGTGTGACTGAGTTCAATTGAAAGCCTGCGTGCGCTAGTACCTCTTGCCACGAGTTCCCAGAATCCTTTGCGGTTTTACCCGTGAATGACGTCACATTTTCAATCTCTATATAATATGCATGCTAAATTTTATATTTAGGGTAAAATATCAAGTCTTTTCAAGTAAACCGGTTCAAGTCCAATTCAAGTCCCAGGTCATTGGTGTAAAAGTCCAAGTCAAGTCACAAGTCTTAGAAAATTTTTTCAAGTCAAGTCTAAAGTCATAAAATTAATGACTCGAGTCTGACTCGAGTCCAAGTCATGTGACTCGAGTCCACACCTCTGCAGTCCTCTGTAGACTTTTTCTGAAAGCATTTTAAGTTCAGACGCAGCAACAACAAAAAGAAGCACAGGTGTAGGAAACAATTAGCGTTAATCTCGACTTTATCTCATTTTAGTCTCAGGAAGCAACATCAGTGAGCTGGCGCGCACATTAGCATCCACACATTTGTCGCTAGGTCTGTTGCTCGTTGCATAAGCTGCCTGTCAGTTTATAAGATGTAATTTTTCAGTCTTAAGTAAGATAAGTTCGCCATAGCAGTGGTGCCATGAGTGGAGCCATTTGTGCAAGATGAAGATGATCCTTCTAGAATGACAAGCAACTGGCTCATCTTGTTAACCACCCTGGTTTGTTTGGGTTGTAGCGTTGCAAATAAATGTCTCTTCTTGTAATGAGCTGTCAGCAGAATAAATGTTTCAAGTTTCTTTCCTGCCACGTACACACAGACACACATAAACACAGTCCGAGAAACTGCAGTCAAGCTAAAACCAGGTAAATTGAAGTCTGACATTTTGTCAGTTCTGAATTTGCTTTCTCACCTACTTACCTGTGCAGATGCCAGAATCTACCTTTGAGGTTGGTATGACATCTGTTCCTTTTGTCTTTCCCTCAAGGAAGGAATTTGAAAAAGAAAGTTTAAGAACATTTAACTTTTTATATCCATCCAGGTGTCCATTAAAAGTCTTGATCCCACCTTTTTTTGTTTGTTTGTTTTGGTCATCTGTACATTGAACCATCTGAATGGATATAGTGAGCAGCGCAAATTTGGGCTTGAAAATCCAAAAAGGTATACATGATCTTTACCTTAGGTCCCATGAGCCACTGGATGAAACTGACTGATATAGTTTAGCAATCGATATGTTTTCTCTGAGAATAAACTATGTTAGTCTTTACACCTCTTCTGTCTCTCTTTGTTCTCATTTTCTGCCCTTGAGTTGTTCCTTCCACCCCTCCATTTTCGCAGTGATTGCATCTAACAGGCTTTGTGATTAGACAAAGAAAGGAGTAGGACAGAAAGAGAGAAGCAAGATAAAAAATTTATATCAAGAATAATCAAGCCAAGCCCTAGGGTTTCTATCACACAAGGTCTGAGCTCTGAGATTTGGTCCTATAAAAGTGGATTATAGGAAATAAGTTGCTGCAGCCTTCCATGCTTTCAGGATGCAGTAAGACAACCCATCTTTTTGACAGTAAATGAACCAAGGCTCCTCCAGTTCTACCACAATGGCCTAGCTACTGAAAGAAATGCATCACAGCATTTTCTGTTTTATATCTCTACATGTAGGCTTAATGATATTTTTTCCCAAGTATTTTTTTTTTCCATTGAAAAATATCATAGAGGTGCAGATCAGCAGATCAATGAAAATGGAAAAAGGTTTTTGAAAATGTGTGCATTTATGGATGTTTTTTGTTGCCTGTCCCTATAGAATAGTGTGTGGTTCTTTATCTTCTAACCTCCGACCCACAAACGTCACTGTTTAAGGTCATAATTCATCTAATTCTCCTTGCAGTTCCACATTTTATGCTCTTCAAATAATAATATTGCCAGTAGGCAGTCTTGCACTGCAAACCCCACAGAAAGCAAGAGGTTTTCTGATGGGGGTATTTGGATGTAGGCTGGCTCTCTACTTTTCTAAAGTTTAGCAACCACTATGCAGTAGTAGAAGTTAGTTAATTAAGTCAACATAAACTTGAACTGGAGGCAGAATTTTCAGTTTCAGTGCCATAAAATCAGAAATCATCTTGTCTCATGTCTTTGGTACTTATGTCTACGTGGGTTTTTTTTTCAACCTCAGTATTTGTGTCACACCTTAGAGTTACTTTATCAGACTCTACGCAAAATTGTACCGAAAGAGACCTGCCTAGGAAACTTGCTGTAAGACACTAAACCTCCTTTGCCAAAACTATTTGAAACATGTCACATTTTAAAATGCCATCCAGTAAAAACCAATTCCAAACATTAATTTTGTGTCTGGGCCTTAAGATAAAGCGTGACAGACACATCTTTGGACCGTATGTTAGCTAGCCTCGAATTTCGAGCAGCTTTGGCATTATATTATTAACGTTTGCTCTCTTGGCACAGAGGTGTTTGTATGTCCTCCAGTGCTGTTTGCAACAGCGTTTATTAACAGCAGCCGGTAATATCAAATGGCAAGAATGGCGTTTATACATGGCAGCTGGTGATATTAAAACATCGAATGGTGTTTATAAATGCCATTTTAAATGGTATTTTTAAACGCCAGCTGGCGTTATTAAAGTGTCGAACAGCAGGGAGAAGGAGATGATTTATGACCTCAGTGGCTTTCTGTACTATTGACAGTTGTTATTATCATTTTTTTTCATGTACTTATCATCTTCACCAAAAATGAGAAAAAGATTTTTATGTTGTTACCTTCGCCTGCTGCTCTTTGTTTTGCCCTCGAGGTGGTGGACACAACTGTGGCTTTTACTGCGCCTCTAAGCGTCATGCATTCACATGTTGTATTTGCACGTATATTTTGCTTTTGCACCCATTCTGTTGTTGTTTGCAGGGCCTTCTAGGAATTTCCTCTACTCACAGGTGAAAGAGATTACTGAGATTTAAAAAAAAAAAAAAAAGAAGCAAAAAGATTCTTGTTACATTTATAGTTTAAACATTTCACTATGACGTACAGTGCACAAAAAAATAGATGAAAAAGTTAACGGGGACAAGTCCATAAAAATTCAAAAACCTTACCTGATTTATATTTGGCCACCCTCCTGTTTAAGCTCATCGTCTTTGGACTATTTTCAGTGCAGCTGGTATTTTTAAAATCTCTGTGGAAGTCCCACTGTGTCCTCTGTTACTTGTCTGTGTCTGGAAAATGTGCTTGATGTCCTCCAATGTAGGGGCTTCCCAGGAGAGCTCTAAAGATAAAAGGTGCACTGGAAACTGTCTGGACATGCAGAAAAAATATGACCTTGTACTGGAGATAAGCCAAATTTAAATCCTTTAAGGGTTTTTGATTTTTATGGCCCTGTTCCCAGAACTTTTTGATCACATCTAAGATAAGGAACCGATGAGCTGAACACCTTTATTTTTACCTGTGCATAGAGGAGGAGAGGAGAGAACTCCTTTTCCAAAAGCACATAAAATATTATCATGGAAGAAACTCACGAGACAGTAAATCCCCAAATCCCAATCGTTGAATGATATAGGACACTAGCAGCTGGACAAGGTACTGGAACATGCCAGGATTGCAGATGCTTTGAGCTGCAGTCAGTTTTCATGAGGTTCAGCTGCTTCCTTGACTGTTAAACATAACCTTTAGATTCCTTTAGATACTTAAAGTTTCTTTCTTTCTGTCTTTCTTTTTCTTTCTCAGGGACAATAATTTTATTAAGGACTTTCCTCAGCTTGCTGATGGTCTCATGGTTATTCCTTTACCGGTAGAGGAACAGTGTCGAGGAGTCTTGTCAGAGCCCCTGCCCAACTTGCAGCTACTCACAGGTGAGAACATTTGAGGAAGTTTGGGAATATGTTTTCTTCTCGTGTCTCTCTTTTCTTTTAAAGGCATTGGATTTATTGCACTTTTTGCTAGGAATAGCTTTCTGTTATCCCATTTTAGCCTGTTGCTTGAGAAAGTTAAAAAATATATATAGCACCCACACAACAATTTCTTATTTGAAAGGCCCAGGATCAAGAAGATACAAAAGATTTATATTGAAATATTCAAATCCACAAATCTCAGTATGTAGATTATTCTTTTGTATTTGCGTCTGTTTTGTGAAATCCAGGGCACAAGATCATCTAATATTATATAAGAAGGTGTGGTTTGATCACAAAATCCTCTTTTATACCCCTAGGCCAATACCCCTATATATCTTAAAATGTGAGCACATACAGAGCAAATTACACATATAGATGCCCCAAAACACACTAACTATATATAAACACTATTTAAATATATGGGTTTATAAAATGTGTATATTGTTTATTTATGTATTTATTTAATTTTCAACCCTATTCTGTGGGGGACTGATTCACTTAAATGTTGGTCTTGAACCTCTGCTCCCTAATCCTTCCATTAGCTAAATTGGCACTTGGTCCAAAGTGACCCCTGAGATATTTCACTGAGGGTTCTGCTTTCACAACAATTGGACAGATGCACACAAACTAAAATTACCCTTTTTCACTGTGCATGAATGTCTCAGGTGTAAAACGCCTTTCAAAGGCACAGGATCAAGGTTCCCGTAAGCAGTTTATTGTTTTCCCCCCTTGCTCTTCACTTTTGAGGCTATTTAGTTCTAGACTGAAGTGAAAGTTTGGTAATTGAATTGCAGGGAAAGGCAAGATTGCTCCCACTTCTAATGTCAGCAATCCAATTGGAGTTCAAGCTGCTCTATATATCACCATTGATCCAGGAGCAGCTGGGATATGGGCTGGGATAATAAATGGTGTTAAGACAGTAATGGATAACAATGGTTGTGCAATAAACTGTACAAATGAAATGATAGATTTAATTTGTTCATTTGTTTTGAATTTCAGTATGTCTTCATAATTCTGAAAATTATAATTAGTTTTAAATTTGTTGTAGCTGTAAACTTTTTGATATCTTTTTGTCTTAAATTCACCAGTTTGTTCACATTTTTTTTCCTTAGGGGATGCCCAGTTCAGCGAGGCTGTTGGGTACCCTATGGTTCAGCAGTGGAGAGTGCGCAGCAATCTGTACAAAGTCAAACTCAGCTCTATTACCCTAGCTACAGGTCAGTGTCTGAATAATAAAACTCTGATCACCCGCCATCAGAATATAAGAAACTGATGAATAAGAGCATGTTTTCAATGCTATCACCTAGCTATTAGTTGAGATATCTTTTGAGGTTGTTATTTGGAAATAAATATTTATATTTATTATATTTTATATTTTTAATAGAACCTGTCAAATGGGGGGATATATTAGCCATCAAGTAGAAAAAATGTTTTAACATAGATTTTTTGGAAAGAAATGGCCAATTGTAAGAATCAGAGCAAGTTGACATGGACTAAATTGTGATAGCTAGACCATCAGATCAGAGGATGTACAACATGGCTCATGTGTTTCCCACGTGCATTGTTTAAAGGAAGGACAACCAGTGAACCAGCCTAAGGTTCATTAATATGTGAGATGAGTGAAGGCTATCCTGTGTGGTCTGAGTCCGCAAATTGCTGCAAACCTTAATGCTGGCTATGACAGAAAAGTGTCATAAAACACATTGCAGTGAAGGTTGCTGCTTGTGTGGCTGCATACTCACGGGCTGCTCAGAATGTCTACAGCTGAAGTGTCTACAATGGACATGTGAGTGTTAGAACTGAACAATGGAGCAGTGGCAGTAGCCTGGGGTGTCCATGTAGACAGAGGAGTGTGTGTGTGTGTGTGTGTGTGTGTGTGTGTGTGTGTGTGTGTGTGTGTGTGTGTGTGTGTGTGTGTGTGTGTGTGTGTGTGTGTGTGTGTGTGTGCGCCCACGTTGTTTGCGTGGGGAACAGATGGCAGCAAGATGCACTACAGCAGGAAAGCAAGCTGAGGCAGGTAGAATGATGCTCTGGCCAGTGTTCTGGGTCTGGCAATTATGTGGATGTTACTTTGACATGCAGCACTCACCAGGCGTTGTTGCAATCCATGCAGCCCCTTCTCTGCAACTGTGTAGTTCCTATAATAGGTAACAATGCCATGAGCTTTAAAAGCATATGTGGTTTGTGCTGAAAAAAAACCCAACCTTGCACCTCACAGCTTACAGGGCTTAAAGGATCTGCTTTGTGTGTCGTACCTCAGAGCCCCTTTAAAGGCCTTTTAGAGTTAATGCTTTGACAGGTCAGACTTCCTTTGGTTGCGCAAAAAGGACCTATACAATATTAGGCAGGTAGTTTTAATATTGTGACTGGCCAGTCTATCCTTTTCACCTATTTGGACAAGAATTCACTCATCTCGTCCTTGGCTTTTTAGGCTTTTCTAAGGTGCTGAAGACACTGTCAACAGAGAGCACACGTGACGAGCTGCTGGCTTTTCTTCAGCAATATGGCAGCCATTATGTGTCTGAAGCCCTGTATGGCTCTGAGCTCAGCTGCAGCATTTACTTCCCCAGCAAGAAGGCCCAGCAGCAGCTCTGGCTGCAGTACCAGAAAGGTGAGTATGCTAACAGTTAGCAATTAAAGCCCAAAATATCTGATTGCTGAATTCTGGAGTAATATATGAAAATGCCTGCCTCATATACAACACAGGGATCATTTAGATAACTTATAGTTACAAAAAGGACACCATGTTTTAATAAAGGGTGAACCTGTGGTGTGAACAGAGTTAAACTAAGCCCTAGTGTTAACAGAAACATGGGTCTAAACTTTATCTGAATATAGAAACTTAACTTGTGTATAAAGAGCCCATCCTTAATTAATTCAGCCTTCGGTTAAATTACTTGAATTCAAGATAACCGTGTTAATTTAAAAGCATCCATCATCTGGCATTTGCAGTGCTGTTGTTTTTTAACTGTGTTCTTGTTAACCTTTTTAGTGATCCCAAATAGTGATATTTAGTTTGGGTGATCAGTGAGGTTTATTGGCTCTAAAAATAAAAAGAAGACAGAATTATGGGTCAGAGAGGTCGACTGCTGAACATCCCCCCCTCCCCCTTACAAAGAGCAATATAACAAGATAGTGTTTGTTTTTTTTTTCAATTCTAGCAACGTTTATAGTAGAAAAGTCCATAAGCATTTGGACAGTGAAATAATTTTTCCTCTGTACACTATTAAAGTGGATTTTAAATCAAACAGCCAAGATGTGATTGAAGTGGAGGCTTGCAGCTTTAATTCAAATGGGTTTAATAAAAGTATTGCATTAACTGTTCAGGAATTAGAGCCATTTTTATACATTTTATATCCCAATATTTCTTGCCTTGAAAATCTCTTGGGTTGTTTTTGCAGTATTATTTGGGTTATTAACTGGTCATGAACCGCTGTCCGATCAGCTTCCAGCTGTCTTAATCAGGACAGAGAGTATTTAGGAGGGAGTATCAATATAACAGAGAGTATCAGTGGCCCCCTGCTGAATTTTTAAGTTTGCTCACTTACAAAGAAATGAACAGTCTCTCGTTTTTATGTTAGTTTCATTTTAATGGAGACAGAATATCAACAGATCAGATCATTTCACAAGAACACGACTGGTAACATACTATGCCTCAATGGACTAAAATCTTGCACCACTTGCAAGATCCCATACTTAAGAAGGCACAAGTACAGGTCCATCTTAAGTTCACCAGCGGTGTGGACAGATGAAACCAAAATCAAGCTCTTTGGCATCAGCTTGACCCAGCTTGTTTGGAGGAAGACAAAAGGCCCAAAGAACACAGTCTTGGATGAGAACATCTTTACTTCTACCAGAACACTGAAAACGGGTCGTGGATCGGGCTTCCAACCCAAAACAAACCACTAAGGCAACAAAAGAGTGGCTAAAGAAGAAGCACATAACTTCATAGAGTGGGCTAGCCAGTGGCCAGCATTTAGTCCTGTAGAAAGTCTGTGGAGGGAACTTCAACTTACTAAGCCACGAAACCTCAAGGATTTAGAGTAGACACGTCAAACTCGATGTCAAACATCATAGGCTGCATACAGCTGATGAGAAGTGGGCCAGTGATATGATCAATGTGTATAATTACAGAAAAAAGGTTCTGGCAGGTAATTGCTCACTGTCCTTTAATTATAAATTTAGAATATAAAGTTTTCATTAATTCACAGAAAATGTCTTTGTACTTTGTGTATTATGGATGGCATTGGGGAGTGGGGGTCTATCAATAGGAAAAAAATAAATGCACTCGTTTACACTTTCTTCGTGGGGCAGCCCACTTGGCAGCAAATCTTTTCTGGGCCGATTTTGGGCCTCATATTTAACACCCCTGATTTAGAGAGTTTCTGTAAAGAACAATGAAAATTCCCTCCTAAGATGTGTGAAAACCTCATGACCAACTACAAGAAATGTCTTACTGCTGTGCTGGTCAACAAGGATTTCTCCAACAAGCACTAAGTAATGTTTTTCTTGAAGATCAAATGCTCAGTGACACAGATAAATTTCTAACTTTTATGTAAGTTATATTTTCCAGATTGTTGGTTAATCTCTCTCCATTAAAATGAAATTAGCATAAAACATTCGAGACTTTTCACTTTTTTATAAGAGAGCAAACTTACAAATTCAACACGGGATCAATAATTACTTAACAGTTCATCCTGCTACTTCCATCAGGAGTCATATCATCAATATGGCTGCCAGTGGAATGACCCTGTTCCACTGGCAGCCATACAGGCCTATTCTACAGCTCTGCCTCATCAGATCATGAGATGTTTCTCTCGCTCTCCATGCTTTTCTGTCCTATTGTTCTGGTACAAGATAATCTTGGTTTCATTATTCTGTTTCATCAGAACTGAGAAGCGCCTTTTTGGGCCTTCCTGTTCATGATTATAACCAATGATTTGTATGTTTTTATACATTCTCTGTATTGCCATTTATAAAGGTGTTTCTTGATTGTAGACTTTGATAATGCTACCTTTACTTCTCAAGGGTGTTTGTGACATGATTAGATTTTGTGAAGGGTTTTTTTTTTCTCAACCAAGGAAAGTAATTATGATCATCGATTTCAGCTGATTTCACGTCACCAAAAGGTCTTTCGGGCCCTTGTGTTGCTGAGCTGACCAGTGCAATCCTTCTTTTATAAATGCACCAGACTGATCTGGCCACTCCTAAAGTTTTTCTCTGATTTCGGGCTAATGATCACCTCCTTCATTTTCAATGAAAGAATAATGGAGAAACAGTTACTTTTCAGCCTCTGAAAGTGGGGGACTAAGTATAAATAATTATGTAAAATGGTTAATGCAGTACTTCTGTTAAACCCCTAAAATTACAGCTGCATTTCAATCACATGTTGAATAAAATTACCCGTGCTGGTATACAGTGGCAAAATGAAAATTGTGTTATTGTCCAAAAACGTGTTAACCCAAATCTAAATATATGTGTCACAAAAGTATGAGAGACTTTTCAAAAAAGCATGTCCATTTTACTTTATGGACTTTATTTATGCTTAATAAAGACCATAAAATGTGATGTTCTTCAGCAATGCACTTGAAGCACCAACTAAGTTTGTGTTTCATAACTTCCAGCTGTGTGTAGAGTGTTAACTAGATTTTACTTGTACAACATTTTAGGTAAGAAATAAAGTGCCCTTTATCCTGCCACATTATTCTGACAGCTTAAAACACTGATAGGGTTGATTGCCTGTATTATGGCTTAATTGTCAGTGTTACTACTTTTGTCCTCATCAACCACCATTACCTGCATCTAAGTATATGTAAATGAAGTAATCAGCTAATCAGTTACATTGACAAAAAAGGTTAAAATCATGTCTTTTAATAACAGCCAGAGAGAAACTGAAAAATTATGCACACTCACATTCAACTAAAATACACAAAAAGACACTACTGCAGACATTTTATCTGCTCGTTTCATAAATGTTTATTGCACTCAGATTCTTAACAATACAAACAGGAATTGGACGACACAGAGATGTCTACAATGTGCTCAACACACTGTAAAATTCATAGCCTTCAACAACATAATTTAAAAGTCACTGGTTTTTGGTTCATTGAAACAATGCAATATAACAACCTAGTAGAGTTACTGAATAAATATGCAAGGAAATAACCTTTCTTCAAAAACGTAACAATAATATTAAGATGAGACAATGTGAGATAATTTGATGTTTACCACACTGACACAAGGACACTTGATTTTTCTGGCATTTTATGCATTTTTGTGTTACTTTAAACAGCTTGAATATGTCCAGTAATTACATTTTATTGATCTCTTTAATGTACAGCACTAAAAGAATTTATGGTAAGGATGACATGCAGACGAGAGAGTCTTTAATCAATCAGTGCTAAGGTAACGCATAGCCCCAAAATACATCACCCAAAATGTAACAGCACAAATATATGAGTGTGATAGACTAGATAGGATACTTCAGTTCAACTTTCTTCTCCTCTTTGCTTATGTAGCAATATTAAAAACATGTATTGGTTATTACACAGTTTGATTCTCATGCTGCTTAATAGGGCTCCAGTGCAGAGTTAAGGTCAGCTTTGTGAAATAAAATATTTTTAAGGCTAAAACAGAGTGAGTCTGCAGTCTGCCCCGTCCCACCTGCCAATCAGTCAAAAAACGGCTTTTTTTTGTTTATTTATCCTAAAAGCATCAGCTTTCTCACACCACCATTAAATTCAGAAATTAAATAAATTTAAATGGTGTACCAATAAATTACAAATTGATGGGAGACCAGAACGGAGACACTGTGCATGAAATAGCAAAATATTACATATGGCTGTTGTCCTATCTACCAACAACTGAGAACTCTGGTTGCAAGCTATCTAATATTGAACGAAAACCTGGAGAATACAAAGCAACAGGGAACCAACGCGGTTTCACAAACTCAGGTGTGGGGTAGGATGCTGGAGTTTTCAATCATCATTATCCTTGCAGTGCTACTCCAATTGCTCCTGCCAGCTATGATTCCTACAAAGATTTTGAAACCAGTAGGCAAGCATTAGGAAACAATGCCATGGAGCATGTCAGGTTTGAACACAGTTTGCAAACATTTGTATTTTTAGAAATCTGTCTTGTCTGTGACATGAGTGTTGCAGCGGTTTAGTGTTAGCGATGGTAGTATAGTATATATCCTTTAGACGTGACTGCATTTGATGCAGCTGTAGGTACTTTTTTTAGGGAACAGAACTCAGGGGTATACTACAAAGGAAGTTCAACATAGCCAGGCTTTCTTTATATTAGCTGGCATGACAAAAAATTAAACCCCAGTTGGAGATAATGGGTATCACAATGGTGGTTATCAACTTTGTTAAGAAAGGTTTTCTGATTCAGGCTCCAAACACGCTCAAACACAAAACGGGGCGTTTTCACGTATTATATGACTCTGCTTCTGCATAAAACGATCCCCGCGAGTGCCACCTCTTCCAGTCAGAGACGTTAATAGGTGAAAAACAATCTGATGATTTAGTGCACGCAATGATTAAACCTGGCTTGATAATTTATTTGTTTTTATGCTGCCATTAATTTCTAATGCAAGGTCTGCATATTAGAGCTCTGAAAGTTTAAACCAGATACATTTAAACATTAAATGCTGCTGTCACATAGCCCACTAAAGCACATAGAGAACTTTCTTTTGTTTTTTTGCCAGCTCAAAGTGAAATTCATTTTACTGATTGAATACGTATTCTTGGTGACAAATGGTCTGATTGATTTTCCATTTTGTGTTCTAGCAGCTCCAGCAACGCAGCAGATAAGAATCATGCATAAAAACATCTATACATTTTCTGCATCACCAACTGAATGCATGTAAATTCCAGTAACAATACGATGCAGTTTGTGCTGTTGGAATTTTACAGCATTCAGTGGTTTCAGTGAGGTACGGCTTAACAGGTTGCATATATGAAACATATTACTCCAGCAAAGAATCTGTACAGTACTTAGCACATGGTATAAATTAAAGAATCAGTGAGAACATGGTGCTTCAAGCTGATTTTGAAACTAAACATAAATTGCTCCTGACAAGGTTATGTGTTTAGCATAGGTTACCACGGTGATTAAGCCAGGTAAAAAAAAGTCACCTTTGTGACACTGAAAACTCTGACTTTAAGCTTCAACACAGCTTGCTAAGCCATTACTCTCACTTCTGAGTACACCCTCAGAGCTTTTCACTTTTAAACACTTTCCAAACTACAAAGGTCATCCTACCCCTTAGGACATTTCTGCTTTGTTCATAATGGGAACAGCTCTGTGTAAGAAAAAAAAAGCTATTGTGTTTTTCATCCTACTAGACTAAAACTACCAGGTGAAGCAAAAACCAAACAAAGGAAAACAAAGAGCTAAAACAGAGGTAAAATCTATGAGTGAGATAAACAGCTGGAATATCATCTGAAGCAGATAACAGAATTTTATGCTACATCTGTCTGTATTTCAGTGATATTGTGGTTAGGCCATGGCTGGAAAGTCACTGGAAGAAAATTACAAAAAATGTACAAATGTGAGATGTACAGAGAGAAATGTATGCAGCTCAGGCTGTGAATTTTAGTGACAGTTGCTTCACTGTCACTAAAGCCTAACGACTGCTCCAGAATGTTCTCAACTGGTGTCTCGTGTTTGGGCACGATGTATACAAGACTGACGGACAGAACTTTAATACCGCAACAAAAGACAATAATGTGCTCTCAAAGCCCCACAGAAAAAATGATAATGTGGTCAACCGAATAAAAGGTGCTTTTGGTTGTATTAACAAGGCTACCATTAAATGAACTTTAAAAGATGTAGTAATGTTCTGTTTTTCACCTTTACAGTCCTACATAAGTTTCCTAAAACATGAATTAAAAAGATAAACAAATTCCATTAATATCCGGTTTAATAGTTCCACCACAGCACATAATATTGGAGTTTGGACTCTTTCCAGTTCACACCTTAATGTTTTAAATTTAATGTTACTGAATGCAATTTAATGAATGCTGGTACTTGGTTATGCTATGAGCTAACTGTGCAGTAAACATTAAAGCTGCCAGCTGCATTCAGCGACATCAATGTTAGTGTGTGCTACTTAAACCTAACACAAGAAAACAGTGATGTGTCGATAAAGTGCTTCACAGGCTCAAAGCCTTATGCTTTATTTAATGTAAATACATGTTTAGCGAAGGCCAGGCTGATTGGTGAGTACAGCAGCCAATAAAATGGGAAGGAAGAGAAAAAAAAAATCTGTGTCTCAGTAGCTTAGAAATCAGTTGCATCTTAGGCTTATTCCAAAGAGATAGCATGCCAGTGTGTTTAATCTTAAAAGTTTGCATGATCAGATCCACTAGACCAATATAAGGCCCAGTGGCCAGAATCAGCCCGCCAAAAATCTGGCCCACTGGATGGCTTTGGAAATTGTCAAGGAGGGCATAAATTTTAAACTTAACTATATTTTCACAAGTTTTACAGCTTTTCCTACTGACCTCCTCAGTGATCGTTTATACTTCACCAAAGTAAATAAACACCAGTAAACCATTAAATGAGAGAAAGCTCCTGTTTTTTCACCATCTACTATTTTTACAGTTGGTTCAGCATTAAAAGAAAAGAAAAAAAAAGACATTCTGTCAATTAATGAAAATAAATTTAGTTTGATTTTTTTTTGTACTTTTACACATTACTTCTTACAATTTAAGCCCAAAGCAACATTTCTATATCGTGTAGAAAAACTGATTTATCCTTGAAATTGCACTTGTTTCTTTTTATTGAAATATCTCAGGGACTAAATGTGTGATTAAACACTATCAGAAAGTCTGGCCCACTTAAGATCAAAGTGGGCTGTGCGTGTATGTGGCCCACAATGTAAAATGAGTTTGACATCCCTGCATTATAAGAACCGGATTCAACTTGAGATACTCAAGATAAAACCCAGTAGACTATAACCTGAACCTGAATTGAATTGACTGAACTACTGATTTAATAACCCAAATGAGAGCTACAGTGAGAACTGACTGGATTGCAGCTAAATTAAAGAGTGTTAAATAAGAGTATGTTTCTTCCTTTTCCAAACTTCTGTACTTTGCAATTGCACAACAAAGGGCAATTACACTTTGTTGTTCTTCTAAGAAGTAGAGGAATGCCTCCTCTGAATGTATGTGTAGACTTTAACACAGTGGTCCCAACAGTCCAGCACTAGCAGCTGTCCTTTCTGGGTAGTGGCCACTCCCACAGGACAGGTCAGCCCTTCCTGGATTAAAATATTGTATCCACCTTCTTTTGGAAACTGGAGGATTTCTTTCCTGCCACTGTCTGTAACCAGCAAATCTCCATTGGAATCCACACACATGCCAGTGATACAGCGGAAGTCTTCCGTCTCCGAGAAGAAATGGCTGAGCTGTTTGCCAAGCTGGCCATCAGTACCCACCGAACCGATGGAAAAGCCACCCTCCAGGTGGGGCTCATTCTGGCGTTTCTCAAAGTTCAGGGCCAAGCCCTGGGTAAAATAAACCGTTCCAGCTGCATCACATGTCACAAACTTTGGCCGTACAGCAGAGCAAAGTCTGTTGTAGCTGACCACACCTACATTGCGGTCTACCGCTATACACCACAGCTTGCCACCTTCGACATCTGACACCACAAACTGGCCTGATGGCATGGCAGTAATACCCCAGGGTTTAATCAGTTGGTTCTTGTGGCAGGCCACACAGTGTCCATCCATGGTGTAAACTTTAACTGAGTTATCGTAGTTGTCAGTGACACCAATCAAGCCTTGTGCAGTCACAGCAATAGATAAGGGGATGAGGTTAGGCAAATCAGCCCCCAGGAAGCTCAGGACAAAGTTGTCAATGCTACTAGCGCTGCGCCGAATTTCACGTTGGAAGCCTTTGCGATTAAAAATCTGGATACGGAAGTTCCCACGATCAGCCACCAGTACCTCACCTTGAGGCGTCACACAGATGCTGACAGGCAGATTGAAACTCCCAGGTAGAGTTCCCTTAGAGCCCATCTTCTTCACAAACTGGCAGACTGGCGGCCCTGAACTTGCCCGCGCTGCTCCAGGTGATCCTCCTCCTGCATCCATAGACTTTGATTTAAAGCTGCTTGGCGAACCACATACTGCCTCCTCCACAGCTGCAACCATGTCAATGTCTCGGTAAAGATCCACTGGAGCCACCACTTCACCTCCTGTAGCTCCCGCCCCCTCTACATCACTTTCAAGTGCAATTTCTAACCCACTCTCCTCATCATCTGTATTGATGGTGCAAGTTCTTGTGGTCAGCTGGCCCACTTCTAGAGGTTTAGACTGCTCTGTTCTGATCAGCTCTGGCTGTTGCAGTTGAAAGGTTGTGGGTAAACTGCTCCTCAGATCCAGTTCCTCATCATCACTGTCTCCGCCATCGTCTTTTAGCAAGGCAATGTCACTTTGTCTTGCTCGCATTGTCAGATAATCACAGCGTGACACCACTTTGACCTCTGCAATGTTAAGAAGATATGTCTGCTCCTCCAGGACCTGCGCGTTGAGCTTTTCTACTTCTGCCATGGAAGTCCTGAATGTCCTTCGAGACCTGCTGAGCTCCTCTTGAAGACGTAGCTCAGCTGTAGTGTAGTCCTGCTGTATTGTTCGGTACTTTAGTCTCAAGGACTTGGAAATGTTTTCAATTACTGTCTTTTTTTTCTGAATTTCTCCTATAACATCACGGAGAGCCTCCAGTTTACAACCCAGGTCCTTACGACGCTGTTCAGCAGCCACCCTTATCGGCTGGACTGAATGTCCTTCATGCAGGTGGCCATCTCCTTTGCAGAGCTCACAGAGAACTGAGGCACAATCGTGGCAGTACTGTCGCGGCAGGCGATTGCAGCAGGATTTGCACATTAGGGCGGCGGCAGCAGCACTGCAGGACATAGTGCAATCGAGAATCTTGAGCACAGTGAGATTGTCAGCCAACTGGGAGATGCTGCTCATACGGGAGACCTTGCTACAAAAGGGGCAGCGGACACCATTGATAGTATTGGCCAACAGCTTCTCCAGACACTGCCGGCACACTGTGTGACCACACTGCAGGAGCTTGGGTCGCATTTGTTCCTGGTTGTAGGTTTCCAGGCAGATGGGGCATTCGAGAACCTCCCTCATTAGATCTGGGTCAAGAGCAGCTGCCATTGTGGTCCTCACCTTAAATGGAAGAAATGAAAAGTTCTGTAACATTGTGCCACACTGTAACACTGAAGCAGACGAAACTAACAGATATTCAAAAAATAAACACAGGATGCAGCCACGCTTATTTGCCAGGTCAAGTTTAAGTTAGATTCTAGATAACAGAGCAGATTAGATCAACATTAACGGTTAGATACACAGTTCAATGACGTGGAGCTACTGAAACCCAACATATGGTGAGTGATGGCGTGTATCAGCAAGCTAAGAGATACACCGTGTCATGCTAATGAGAAACGGGAGTACTAGGTTAAATCCTACACCAACATAATGCTAACTTGTTGTTTTACAGCAGGTTGACACTGCAGTCCAGACTTGCAAAGGAAAAGTAAATCGCAGGCCTCACCACAATACGACAAATGCCCTTAGCCCTGCACATAAACAGTAGTGTTATTCACCGACAGTACTGACTTTGAAGGGCGTGCATTCAAACGTAAGAAAGGCGACTCGTCGTAAGAGTCTCTCGAGGCTTTTCTGCTTTTAAACATTACCTTCACTTCACTGTTTTGCTGGTTAAAAGTGCAGCGCTGTTGCGGGGCGTTCTGTATCTTTCGGCTATGCAGCTGCTAGTAAAGACTGCAGTGCTGACGACATCACGCACACACAACCGGGATGTTACGCAATACGCACAGAGGCGAGCCCTACGGTTGTTTTGATTGGCTGCCATTTAGTAAACGGAGAGCGCAGTTTTTCAGAATTACTGGAGCTCGCCACCTAGCGAGTTGGATGACCTCAGAAATTCCCAAAAGAAATACAACTCCATACCAAATGTTTTTAAATACAAAATTCTATCGATTTGGTTAGATTGGTATATGCAGTGAATAAACACACAGGCAAAAAGCAAGAGTAAGCATTGCATGTTTAGGTGTGATATAAATGCAGTTAGATGGATTCATATGTGTTCTTCTCCCAGCAACTTGTTAATTCAACAGTAAAATGTCTTGGTGCATTCTCAATCATCCAGGAAAGTAAATCTCCAAAAGTTGATTCTGTTCATCTGGACGTAGCGTTTTGTGGGAGAAACGTTTCGTCACTCATCCGAGTGACTTCTTCAGTCTCAGCTGACTGCAGGTTTCCCCAATCTTATAAACAGTACATTTGCAAAATGACTGAAACCAGCCCACTGAAGGAACAATGGGCCAATTCCTTAATCTTAATTATGCAAAATCTCATGACCATTGATCAACAACCACTGACCAAAACCCACTGATCAAAGACCAATGATCAATGGCCATGAGTACCATTCACAAAGAGTTGGGTGCAATCACAGCATTGTAAGATGGTGACAGATGTACCCTTAGGCCCCCTTCTCGATTCAGAGATGGTCTTTCGCTTTTCACGTAAATGCCGTCCTTGACTCCGCACTGGACGTAGCGTTTCTCCCATAAAACCCTACGTCCAGATGAACAGAATCAACTTTTGGAGATCAACAGTAAAATGCAATAAACACAATAAAATTATTGCAATGTCATTTTAGCAGAATATCCTTCTCCATTAAAGCTACCCCCTTTTAAGTTAGATAACTGGTTAACTTGTAACCAAGTAACCAAACTTGTAGCTGAGAAAACTATTCTCCCATAGCATACCTGAAGCAGTGTTCACAAGCTTTGTTTTTAAAAGAAGGCAGTAATTACACAGAGTGACCATTAGATGTCAGAATAGGTCTACTTAGAATGTTCACACGATACAGATATCAGCAACAAAATTAAAACCACTGACAGGTGAAGTGAATACCACTGGTAATCCAGTTACAGCACAATGTTCTGCCGGGTCCCGGCAATCATGTGGATTACTCTGACACGTGCCACCATTGTTGCAGACAAAACACAACCCTTGTCTGCATGGCGACAGCACCTCCCTTTGCTTTAACAGCACTGGCTTCCCCCAAAGGTCATGTCCCACCTATTCTGCAGAAACGCCGACCAGCTAAGGCAACATGAGTCTGTGTTTTTAACCTGGTCTGCAAACTCTCCTGATATCAGTCAAACATCAATGGGATATGCAGGAACAAGCCTGGAGGAGGCCCCACCCCACAACCCATAGGACCCATCAGATTAGCTGGCAGTGTCTGGTGCTAGACATCACACCACACTGCTGAAAACTCCCATGTCCCCAGTGGGTGAGAGCTGTTGTGTCAGCTGCAGAGTTGCAACACTGAGCTCGTGGCTTTAATGTTGGAGCTGATGATTTACTTTAACAGGACTATCTAAAAATGGCCCACTTCAAGATATATCCTAAGATATTTAATATTTCTTTTAGCCTACTATCATCAGAGCCGTAATTGTTGTGCTGCCCTTTTTTCTCTATATTAGTTAAAAGAAATGTATATAATTTACAATATCTATACTTAAAGCAAGGACCTGTTAAAATCACTAGTTAGTATGGACCTGTTATAGTTGTCTTACTAAAGCAATAACATCATCCGCCCATAGTGAGTTATCTGTATCTAATTGCCTTAGAAAGATACCTGACTCTGTTGCTGTTGTTGCGTGGGCAACATCACTCTGGCCAAAGGGGATGGGTCCCTGTTGACTTAATTATGATGCAACCAGTCTACAAAGAGATTTTAATTAACAAAGAAAGATCAAGATTAATAGCAAGTAACCTCACCACACTTATCTCTTTACAGTGTTTTGGTGACAGGCAAGTCTTGCACAAGCATCACATCTATTCCACACAGTAAAGAGCTGTCACAGCTAAAGAGGCAACAAGCTGGGTCACTCCTTAAACTGCGAATTTGGGGAAATTTCTCTAAATGTGTGTGGAGTGTACTTTATACACCACAAATAAGCAGGCTCACAGACACAGGTGCACAATGCTTAGGTGATATGGGATTTATTGTGGGAGCTGGTTGACAACATCGCTTTTCATTGTCTGTGCTTCCTTGTGAAGTGGGTGTAATTGGGCTCATGGGCCTCCCATTGAGCCTGTTTGCATTGTGTTTCAAATGAAGTTACCACCCACCTTTAAAGTGTCATCTAGCTGGACACAGGGAATAACTAACAAAGACACACAAAATTTTCTTTGACACACAGACTTACGGAACAAGTCTTAGCTACCTGACATGAAATACAGCTTAGATTTAATAACTAAACTTTGAGCACAGATGGTTATTTCAGAGCCACTTTTTAATATTATCCTGGAAGAATCCACTCTGGTATATTTGTCTAAACCCAGTATTCTTTTTGGATATGATACTTAATTGTTGCAACGACTTTGTTGTCAAATTTTTACTTACTTACCTCGATTTTTAATTGAAACGATCATGGAAATGCCACATAAATGTAATGCAAATTAGAATAGTTCGAAAATGTTTCTTTTGTATTTGCAGATAAATATTTCACATTTTTTATAAGATGCCTGCTATTTTCTTTTATGCGTTGCATGCTGTAAATGTGTTATTTGATACTTGCAGTTTTCATTTCTGCAAAGCTAATTCTTAATAGGCCTTTTAAAAGAGCATCTCTAATTGGCCCAACTGAACATGCAATGAAGAGGAAGAGCAAACTTAAACTGTCTACACTTTCAGTAAGCGTGACTATAGAGTAGGATTTTGCACACTGCTGTTTTTGTACATGTGTAGAGGCTGATGTTGTAATTTACACTGATAAAAACAGATTTGTTTTCAGTATTATGCGTCTCATTTTGCATATTTCTCATTGTGTTTTCTCCGCAGTTTGTTACACAGCGAGACAGTGCATTATATGTAATTGTTATATCGTGAAAGAAGCTTTGGTGCACTCTTATTTATTGTTTTAGAAAAAATACATTATCGCTTAGTTGGAAAACTTGCATTTCTTTGGAAAGTAAACAGAAACAAAAGCATATCTGCCACATCAGCGCAGATGGCAGATGTGCTCCACTGAAACATGTGGCTTGCTGTGTCCTCCAAATCAATCACTCAACACCCGATTAGCAATCTCTCTCCTCCCCTGTTTCTTTCACTTCCTCTTCTTTCCATGTGGTGTGTTATTTTCCTGCTTAAGGAGGAAATGATGAAAAAGAATCTCCCCAAACTCCAGTGAGGACATCAAAAAGTGGTAATTGACACTTATGAGAAGAAACCAGGCACATCCCCTCCCTCCTTCTTTTATCCCCTAGCCATTCCTCTTTTGTCTATGACAGCTGATGGTCATAAGGGATTAGGTTTTTTGTTTTTTTTCTTTCAAGTAAATCCAGATGGTGATATTCTATGCAACTAATCTTCTTTTTTTCCAAGCAAGGTTAAATTATTTTTACAGAGTTAAGAAAAGGGGGATTGTCTTTATAATTATGAAAGCGTACATATAAAAAAAGAAAGAATCTGACACTGTGGCATCAATCATTTAAAGTAAATCAATATTGCATTTAATTGTTTATCTCCTTCCTTTGACTAATGCCCCATATAACACCCCTTTCTCCCCAAAAACCCCTCCAGAGGCAACGGAGCAGGGTATTGGTGGAGGCGGGCGTCGTGAGCTGAAGTCACTTCCCTTCATCAGCTACCTGTCGGCGCTGCAGAAGAGCCAGCTTTTATCTGATGACATGGTGAATGGTGTGGAGATCCGCTGTGAAGAAAAGGGCAGCTGTCCAGCTGGCTGCCACCTATGCCATCACCAGGCCATGATGGGCGGAGTATCGGGAAGAGGCCGCACTGGTAACAGCAGGACTGGTGAACAGCCTTCCCCCATCCCTGTTCTGCTGGAAGTCAGTCGCGTCGTGCCCCTTTACAGCTTGGTCCAAGACAACGTCACCAAAGAGGTGAGAAAGCAGCATGGGAGTATAGGAAGCTCTGTGTCTGTGTGCCAGCTTACATGCACATGCATGTGTGCAAAGGGAAAAGGGACAGATGAGAATGTGAACTGTCAACCTAATTAAGAGGTGTGATGCTACTCAAAGCAAAAGCAATCCGCATACAGGAATAAACTTTCACCACTTTATTTAAAAATCCTTTTTTTTTTTGTTTTTTTTAATGAAATGCCTAATTTTATCATTAATACCGCAATTCCTTCTATTTTCCCAAGTTTGCAAGATTTAATCTGCTAACATTTATACATATCGTTTAAATATGAATATGATTATCCCATATATATATATATATATATATATATATAGATAGACAGACAGACAGACAGACAGACAGATATGCAAATCTGTCTTCACATCTTTACACTGCTGGTGGTTTGTGCTGACAAGCTGGCAGCTAAATACTGCACCACTGGGCATTCAGTTAATGGTGATGTAATCAAACTTTCTAACTGTACATATTTGTTGTTGTCTGAAGCGTTTAACTGATGCAGTTATAAGAATTCAACTCTAGGTGGCATTGGTTGGTTGACTTTGACCGCTGGAAACGAATACTGTAATACAGAGGGACTAAAAAGGATGACATCATGGTTTTCTCTTGTGGGGAAGTCGATGTGTATATGTGTGAGATATGCGCGCCCGTGTCTAAACAAGTATATACAGCTGAATGTAATATCAGCTTAATTGCCACGTGCTGCACTATGATTCATCCCATTTCAGATGTCTTTGGATCTTTTTGCAGAGAAAGTTAATCATATCACATTTCCTTTCCATAAGCAAATTTACTAATGGGGTCTGGCTAAATATTAGACCATATTTTCTTTGTTTGTTCATTCAGCACTTTTTTATTTTTGATACCTAAGTTTTGATAACTTTGTCTTCTCAGTGTGAGTAAACAAGATTTCAGGTAACGTCCACCTAAGACATGTGCATGCATATATACGGAGGAGTTTAGCTTAGTTTAGCTTTACCCTTATCAATCATTCAGCAATCAAATGTATTTGTGTGTGTGTGTGTGTGTGTGTGTGTGTGTGTGTGTATATATATATGTGAACCTATGATCGCACATACACGATATAGCTTCCTGTACGTGCCTCCCATAACAAGTACCACAGCCCCAAAGAAAAGAAGGCACAATCAATAGTAGACGGCCCATAGTGGGCTTCATCAATACATAAACGTGAGGAAGAGTAAAATGCCTCTCTTCCAAACACCTTGCTATCCATCCATCCTTTTCTCTTCCCCTACCCACTAGTGGTCTTCTGGGGGTTTAGAGAGTGAGATGTATGAGAAGGAGGAGGAGGAAGAGGAGGAGAAGGGCTAGACTGCAGTGGATCGCTCAGCCCTTCTGAGGTAGCTTGAGGCAGGATTATTAGCTTCTTATTGATGTCATCGACCTCTTGCTCCTCTTTTCTTCGCTTTCTCTTCTTCTCTCGGCCACAGCTGCTTCTAGTCAGAATGGCACATACCTACATTGCATTAGAGACAAGCGACGACCTGCCTCGCTACACACGCAACCACCCTCTCGCTCTGTCACTCTCTTCCTTTATGTGTTTCCGTCTCACATGCGCAATTTTGCTTGAGACTGTCTTTCTACTTGGCTGAGTCTATCAGGAAAGACAGCTGCCATGTGGCAAAAGCTTTCTCAGAGATGAAGTACTTTTTTCCCCCTTTAGCCCATGGAAGCAATCAAAATAGAAGCTTTGTTATCTAGTTTATGATTAGGTGGACCGAGATCATATCTATATGTGTCGACCACTTACTCTTTTTTTGCCTCCTTTTGTCCCTCCTTTCCGAGGTCCTGGCATCTGTCAGTAACCTCCCCCCCCCCCCCCCCCCCCCCCCCAGCTGCCTGATTGTTTGACAGGACGCATCACGTCCATTTCACTACTGACTCACGTGACGCCAGAAGGGGATTTGGTCACAATGTGAAATCAGCCTTTCCCTGTAAAGACTATAACAGAACTTTTTTTTTTACAGTCAACTGAAACTAAACAAAAAAGAAACCTAAAGTGAAAATTGAAAATAGGCTTTTGAAACCGATAAAAGCTAAGTGAACTGATACTGGATGGTTATAAAACCTCAAAATAAAGTAACAATGTACAAGAAATGTCTTTATTTTTAGTCTTTTTAGTCCACAGTATGGGTTTTTTGTTTTTTTTCTTTTGGTACTCAATTAAAGTTTATTGCAACATCTTCAATAGTTGCAATTTACCTTTTTAAAAAGTGATCCTTTCAAATACTGAATAACACAAAGATGTAATTCTGTGTATCCATGTCATTTGAGTCCGAACAAGATTTCAGTCCCAGAGCTTGTGGGTTTTTTGATTGCTTATTCATTCTTCATTTGCACTTTTAGATGGATTTATAGATGATAATGATTATTTTTGGAAGTGTAGACTTGAGGTTTCCTCCGTCTTTGTTTTGGTCCTAAATGCCTCTCATGTTGCTCTGTTCTCTGGCAGGGCGTCTTTTAGATCGAGTCTTGACTTGAATTCAACTGGAACCAGTCTTGGAATTGCACTGGTGGTCTTGCTTACTGGGCAGATGCATGTATGAAAATAAATACATGCATATGCAGATTACCACAGACTTTTTTAGTCCCACAGAAGAAAAAACCAAGGTAAAAAAAATAAAATATAATAAGCTTATTGCTTGCCAGTAGTTCTGTGTTGCTATGACTGAATTACGGCAAACCTTTTGAACAAATTGGTTGTGAGTCTAATGGGTCAGAATGCTCTATATCTTGGAGAATTGTTGCTGTCATGCTCTGACCATTATCCAGTACTGCAGCCCCTCGCAGGGGTGTGTCTCCAATATTTCCGAAGAGTAGATGAGAGACTACAGGTTTAAAATGAAAACGGCAACACCATTAACCAAGAGAGTATAGTAGGCACTGCATAGGGAGCAAGTAACATACAATACCTTGTAACACATAGCGCAAAGTTCAATTATACAATTAGAAGTAACTGGACAGATCACATCATGTCAAACAAAACTGTTACAATAAATATTTAATGGAGTATCATGTCAAATGCTTCTCAAGTTCACCTTTAGGACAGTTGTTGTGGACTCTAATGAACCTTTATTGTCACCTTTAGCAAGTGGAATTTAGTTCAACTGATAAAATGCCTGACTTGGCTAAAGATAGTGTTTTTAATTCACTGACCTGTTGAATTATGAAATATGATGTGGTGTGTTTTGATGAATTTGGCTGAAACTCATACAGTGCTCACGCCGTCGCGCCTAAAAGCGGGGAAATAATCAGTAAACAGCAGTGTGCCAGTTCCATGCGCAGCCACGCATGCCCAACACATAACAGAACCACTGTGTTTGACAGATGAGGTGGTGGTCAGTAAAGGATTTTTATGTTTGTGTGTGTGGTTTCATCACTCAATAGAAATTTATACCAGATCTGCACACGTTTCCTTTTTTTATGCTTTTATTAAGTGCACTAATGCCATTGTGGGGTTTCTGTCACCCTGAATCCTCAGAAGGTATGTTCATGAAGTCTTCTCTTTTCATCTTTGGCAAAGAAACATGTGCACCTACTTCCTGGAGGACATTATTAACTGGCTTTGCAGAGCAGCCATAAAGTTCTTTTTTCCTCCCCCTTCAGGTCACAGAGTTTATTTGGTTTGTAGAACAACAACACTTCTTGAATACTGCTGCAAATTTATGTTATAAACTAACTTTCTAGATTCCAGAATCATAAATCTAATTAAAATTTAATTTAGTTTAATTCGATTCAATTCAATTTACGGGGGGAAAAAAGCAAAGAGAGGGAGGAAAACAGAGAGAGATGAAAAAAGGCAAAGACTAAAGCAACAATAACAAAGAAGGAAGGCGAACGCTCCTGTAGGGTAGATAATTAAACAATTTTCTATAAAACCTGCATGGTCAGTGCATACTATTTACATCCTCATCCACAAACATCCATTAATTACATCAGCAGCAGTACAGACTTGTTCTTTATGCTTCAGCCAAAACAGTTTGACCTCACAGACACAAACCTTTCTTTCCAATAACAAAGCCCCAAAAAGTGTATTAGTGTTCATACAACTTACAGAATGAATGCTTAAAAGTAGCATAGATAATTACTAGGGGTGCAACGATACACAAAATTCACGGTTCGGTTCGGTTCGATACTTTGGTGTCACGGTTCGATATTTTTTCGATACAAAAAAAATGTTCATGCATTTTTAATTTGTCATTTATTAAAATTATAAATATATATTTTAACTCAAAAGTACAGTTTTTAAATTTAACCCTAACCCTAACCCTTGTGCGCGTTTTTTATTTTGACAGCGAATGCGCACCTGCGGACCACTTATGTGCAGCCCTGGTTATATAGCTCGTCATATTGCAGCCACAGAAATTATTTTGTCCATGAAACCATAAAGCTGCACTTTCTTTTTGCCTTATAGTCTGATTTGTCATAACTTCTCCGTTTTGTGGTAAGCTTTTCTTTGGCTGTCACTTCTTCACCCTGACCTGTCTTATTTGGCTCAGCAGAACTGAAATGCTTTTACACACTCACTCACATAAGCTCAGCGATTCTCTGCGCGATCAACCTCTCACATGTTTAAGCTTGCTGCGGGAGATTTCACTTGTCATGTTTGCATAGTAAGCTAACGATTAATAAGACGATGTCAGAGGAATTGGTGCACAAATTATCATCACTCACAGATCAGTGCTGTCGCTCTCTATACACAGTTCGCACGATTGCAAAGTGAAAGCAAAAAAACAAGCGCAAATTCAAACGCGACTTCAATATGTCACATATTGACAGTGGCTCACCGATGCCAATGACATAATTACCCAGCTACATTTCTGAAAGAATGCAAAAGCATTGACATATATTTTTCCTACAATAGCCCGACGGGCAGGGAAGAGAAAGATTTTGGTAGCCCGACTGAAAAAAATCGCTAGCTCCAGGACGTCGGGCTAGCGATATTGCAAGCCCTGTATCTGATTGAGGAATCACTCATCTTTGGAAAAGAGAGTTTATTACAGAGAAATGTCTCTTTCCAAAATAAAAGCTATACTATCCGCTTCTTCTGGGCTATATTCTCAGCAGCATAAGGAGAATCATGTGCTAACAGCTGTCTAAATGACTCGGCTAAAGTTAGTAGCATGCTTGTTGTTTTTGTCTTTGCACTAGGATGATGTCGGTGTAAATGTGCAGTCATATTCGTTGTGTTCCCACTAGTGCTTTCAGGTTAATCTCGTTGAAATGACCTTAACGCCACAACACGGCAAATCTCCGTTAACGAGCTACCGCCGATCGCTCCGTGCATGGGGCTAGACAGCCAACACGTTAACGAGCTAACTGCGCTAACACACTAGTTCACACCAATGTAATTGAGCATTGCATGGCACATCCAACATACTGTTTTACTTTAGTCCATGACTCGCTTACCTTCAGGGTCATACGTCACATGAAAACCAAAATAATTCCAAACGCCAGATCTGAATGAGGGTCAATTTGCCTGTTGCAAGGAGAGCTTAACTTCTGTCTCGCTAGCTTGCCCTGTGCTCTTCCTTCTGACTATGCTGTCTGTGTGGAGCGCTCAGTGGATCTGCGCTCGACAGTGCAGCCTAGGCGGAGTAGTCGAACACAGATTCACTGAGCGCTCCACACAGACAGCATCGTCAGAAGGAAAATTGATAAAATAAATTACAAATGTTGTATTGTTCGATACATATGCGTACCGAACCGAAAGCACTGTATCGAACGGTTCAATATCGATACGAATATCGTTGCACCCCTAATAATTACCTCAGTAAAGGATATGGTTTGTTTTATCGTTATTATTGTTATAATTGTTTCTTAGCTGTTTTTAATTGCCTAATGCTATCTTGTAACAGAAAATACAATAACACACTAACCATCACTTTACTTTGCTGGAAAGGTCAGATCGGCTCAGAACATCTTCAGGCAGAACTGGGACACCAAAAAACCCAAACCTTCCTAATATTTGAGAGTTTTCAAACACACTATCAACCTCTGTTTGAACCAACCTTTGAGCTGCCCCCACTGTCCCATTTCCTGGAAGGTTCCTAGAAGCAGCCCATTGGTTCCCTTGTTAACACCATTAGCCTTGAATGATGGAAAGGGCCAGATAAATGCATGTGTGCATGCACGCACACGCACAGAAAGAACATCATTATGGTGGGCTGTGTGTGTGTGTGTGTGTGTGTGTGTGCCGTGTCTTACACTCTTTACCACCACTGGTGATTATTTTATAAATCAATACTCTGGGCCAGCTGGCCAGTGTTTTTGTGTATTAGCCTCTGGATACAGACAGTAATATGGTCAGCATAGACTAGACAAACAGATTAATACATTAAAGACGTCACTATGGCGTTGCTTGCTTACTTGTAAGTCACGACAGGCATCTAGAAAAGTGAAAGGTCTAAATTGTGTTTTGGTGCCAACGAGTCTGCAGGGTTTAAATGACGTCAAAGCTCAGAATTTGTGGCTTGAGTTTTTGCTGATGCTCACTTGCCCTCAATGTTCACTGCTCTTGTCTTACATTTGACGTGGGGAGTGATTGCATTTCAACTTGATTCGTTCAGTGTTGATAAGGTTAGCAGAGACAAAGTTGTGCCGTGTTTGCGAACCGGTAAAACGGCGTGTTAGAGGCACTAGCAGGTTCCTAAAAGTGAATGTGTTTGAGGTGCACAAAGACTCTGTCCTCAGAGAGAGCCTTCTTTACGGAAACACCACCTTTTCTAATATGAAGCTTAATGGATAATGTTTGGTTCTTACAGAATGTGTATGGATCTGTGGAGTTCTGGGAAATGCAGAATACGCAGTTAATCGATAAAGTGTAGAGTAGCCTCCTCTTGCCAACTGTGACTTATGTAGCAACAGCACTGAACACACATACACTGACCCGGGATTTTCATTGTGTTTGTTTATTTCATCACTGGATTTTTTTCCTGCCTATTTATTTCTTTTCACTCTCACCTGCCGCATACGTTGCTGTCTTCGTCACCACGAGCCACCGCACGCATTCTATCGTAATTAAATGCTTTTTTTCCCTGCTGAACTTTAAATCCTCGTCTTTATTTTACCTCCTGCATCCCCACCCAACTCCCACCTCGTTCCCTAAACCAAAATTAGATTCCCTGTTTACCCAAAGGAGAATGGCTTGTATTACTCTTCAAACATAAACACAGTGGTAATCGCTTTGTCTGTTTTTCACATGTGCAGCCATGCAATCAAGCGCAGAAACCCATATGGGTTTTTTTTTCCTTCTAGGAATCTGATGGTGGTACAGGCACTGCGGTCCTGTGGTCTTTCTCTCTTTTGCTCCTGGTATTGGAGATCGTTTCTCATATTTGCCTAGACTGTGTGCGTGCATAGACCTTGAGCCCGTGTTATTTGTGTGTGTTGCATTTCACTGTGGCCTGCTTCCCATTGATTTGAGGTGGCAAGACTACTGCTGTTGTTGTTTTCTGGCAGCAGTTTACCACATGGGTTCATCCGGTGGGGGTGGGGGGGGGTGGCATAATAACCTTTTCGGTTTTCCAATGGATTATAATATGGCTCTGGATTATAGTGCTTGCCTGCCCCCTATAATACCTAATTTAGAGCCCTGGTACTGTACTGGAGGATGTAATGATGAAGTGTGCGCTGCAAAAGGATCCATTCCCTAGTAAAGTCAGGGAATGTGTTTCAGTGTCGGAAGTCCCCATTTTCACACCTTTGTTTGTAGATTTTTTTCACTGTCCTATTTTATTTCTCTCTTTCTTCCTTTCTTTCTTTCTTCAGCCTCACCCTCTTTATTTTCCTCACTCTTTCCTCTGCTGCTCATTTAGGTCATTTGTGCTCTCAAGGTACTTTGCCTCGAGTGGAAGAAGTCAGTTCCCATGAAAGTCTGTTGAGCCTTCTTTGAGGCTCACAATGCAATGTTATGGAAATGCTAACATCAGCTTCTGAGTGCATACCCTGACTCAATTTTGGCCAAGCTGTTTGCCTCTCTGGTCAGGCCTATGACCAAAGTCAGCTCGAATGTCACTTCTACTAATCAACACACTGCAGAAAATCTTTGTTGGCGTTTCTCAAATGAAACGAAACAGTGAGCTGTTGAAATTAATCATGATCATGTTTGTTTTTCACTTTGTTTGTGTGCAGCATGTACTCAGTCGTCTTAGAGATGTGTGCGTAGTATCATCAGTTGCTCTGCTTTTGAATCAGCGTCATATGCCATGCGTTCGAACAATAAGGGGCCTCCTTCCTCCTTTTTGTTGGATACCTGGTACACAATGCTACTGTTTCTGCACGGCTTCAGTGCCCTTTTTTTGAGATCACGATCAAGCACGTCTCCAAAGTAGCCTGCATGAGGTAACACTTGTTGTGGAAGTTTTCCATTTAAATAAAGCCTGCAGACGAGCGGTGAGCGGTAGCTAACATTCTTTAATCAAAACACAAAAGAACAGAAAAACCAAGCTTGGTGGAGAGCCTGCATGATCGCGGGGCAGACGGAGACACGGAGTCTCTCTGAGCCTAGCATGGCTCTCAGTTAAATACCTTTTCCAGGAACAAAAGGCAGTACACAGCTGTTTCACACCTTAAGGTTCACACTCCCTTGCTACCTCCCAGAGTCCTCGAAGAGACAAAAGACTCTTCCTGTGGAGTTGTCTGCTTCCCCCAACTTCCTTACTAGACCCCCACCATCTGTCTTACTGTATGAGTGTGAGACATGTTAAAATCCAGTGGCACCAAGGCATTATACAATAAAATAATGTGATTAATACATAAGTAAAATAAATTCCAATACACACTATCAACCAGTTAGAGCACATAAATTACTGAGTGCTCATTGATCTGTAGTGTGACGGGGAGTCGTAGTGATGGTGAACTCTCTTGAACTCACCCTCAAGAGAGCCTGCAGCTTTAACGAAAGCCCTGACATTATATTTTATTGCTTTGATGGTTATATTGGCATTTTGCTGCCTTTTAGAAGATGGCTGAGCTACGACCTTTTTTTTAAAAAACTTTTTTCATCCACCTGTAAATGAAGTAGTACAAGGAGATGCCAGAAGTTGATCTCATCTATTAATATCTCACTACCCGCTACCCTGGAATGGGAGGTGGCTAGTGTCACAGCTCTCACTCATCTATCATAGAAGTCACAGTGCATCTATGATATCACAGTGTAAGCACAGTGATAGTGTCACAGTGTTAATGCTAGTGTGATGTTCCTGCCTTCTGGTAATTGGGAACGGTGGGTATGAAAAGGTCACTCTCTTTTTGACTGTGTGTGTGTGTGTGTGTGTGTGTGTGTGTGTGTGTGTGTGTGTGAGTGTGTGTGTGTGTGTGTGTGTGTGTGTGTGCGCCTCTCTGCTGTTACATCTTTATGAGACTTACATTGAGTTCTGAACAATTTTGAGGGCATTTTGACCAGTCCTTACTCCGTCAAATGTAAGACTATATTTTTACTGGCTGTCTCCTGGAGTTCATTTCAGGGAACTGTCAAAGGTAAATGAAAAATTGACTGACATAAGATGAATGTCTGTGTGTGCTGTTATGTGGAGGAAACCAGTGGAGGAAACTGGTTGAGGGGGTGGGCTGGGTGGGAGGTGAGGAGGGGGGATGGGATAAGCATAGCTGGACAGTAAGCCCTTGTTTCAAAAGATAATTGCATTTCTCTCACCTGTTACCCTTTACAGGCCTTAAAGAGTGCCACAATGAGCTCATACTGGTGTGCTGGAAAGGGCGATGTCATCGATAACTGGTGTCGCTGTGACCTGAGTGCCTTCAGCAAAGATGGCCTGCCTAACTGCAGTCCCCTCAGGCAGCCGATGTAAGTGTGAGGTGACACTATGACACTTTGGAATCCATGCACATACACAAGAGAGGTTTTATGGATGCATGCACCAGTGCACTGCAGGGACACTTATACGCACATGGATATGCGCACACATACACACTTACCTGTCTCTCTCGACTCCAGGGGCACTTGAGAAAGCTGTAGACATAAGCACAGTCCCTGAAGTTCTAATAACTGTCAGTCGGCCCTTACACTTCCCTGACAAGAACATGCTCTCATTCAGGGTGTCCTAATAATACCCCTGAGCCTTTTGTGAGTCATCCGCCCAAGCGATTGTTGCCTTAAAAAATCTTTAAAAAGAAACAGGAAGTTGAAAGGGCAAGACTTTGATGATAAATTATCTAAAGTCATAAAAAAATCATAACTAAAAAAATGAACAAACTGGATTCATTTTATTTTTGATTTGCATAATTAAAGCAGTAAATTGTATTATGGCACACATCATTAATGCATTCAAAAGAATTATCCCTATTATAGTTTGGTTGACACAGCGGATTATAAAGTCCAAGTCCAAGAAACTGACAACATAAGATCATATTTCCCTACCCTCCCAATGCATGGATACCCAAAGGCTGGAAGAGCAGCAGCAGGAGGAAAAACAGAATAGGTGCAAGTGATAACAGATATTGCAATCATTAAGCCAAGTATAGGCCCCCAATAAACCATCTACCTATACAATGTGTTCGTCGCCTATAAGAGCTAGCATAGGTTCCAACCCTTCTGCATCCCTGAACTTGATAAGTGTTTAAGAAAATGGGTGTATGGATACAAGAAAAACACAGAATGAAAAGAGGCCCTGGGGGTGGGGGGAGGTTGCAAAGCAGCTTGCACTTGCACAATTGTAAGTATCCTAAAGCACCGAAAGTAGTTTTCCCTAAATTAGAAGTTTTTCTAAATACATTTTTCAGAGTTTTAGCTTGAATGAATTGCTGACAGTTTGCCTTATTTTAAAGTTTTTCTTCCATGTTTTTAGGGCCATATGCTGCATGCATATGCCTCTTGACTGGCTAAGCCAGTTTATACATTCATTGAGGGTTTCTAGCTTACGTGTATAAATGGTATGGAGGTAACTGACTGGTCCTTCTCTTTGTGACTTTTTAAAGTTTTACTGGACCATTTAAATAGCAAAATAATCAGTTCCATCCTTTATTAACAGCTGTTTCTTTTGTAATGATTGTGCAGAGAAAACTCTGTGAGTTTTGGCAGTTCAGTACCATTCCTGTGGGCCCAAATGTTATAATATATGCTGACCCTTGACTTTTAAGCCAAGAAGCAAAATAGATAGGAAGTGATATTGAAATCAGACTCTAGTTTATTTTGCACAGATGTTATAGAAGTACTCTGAAATGCATAAACCTTTTGACTGTTTTCTTAGTATTTTGTTTATGAATTGTGGTTGTTGACTTACTTGATGCCACAAACAGAGTTTTGGTTTCTGTAACTCTACGACCTGACAAAAAAAAAAGCCCAAGAGTCACTGCAGCTGCCAAAATCTCCAACTCTGGTTAGTGGTAGACACATTAAGAACCTGAAATAAATATTATTATTGTGTGTGAGGATAAAACTGAGCATCAAAACAGCTAACCTCTTTCATGGCATTGTCACAGACACAGCTGGAGAGCAGACAAAAATTGAAATGTTGTTCTTTTATCTCTTTTGAGGGATTAAAGGGGGAAAACTACACATGGAAAGCTGCTGGAGCACATGTGGCTTTGGAATGCTGTTTTGTTCCAAGTCTCTGTTTGCTTTCAGCATAAAGCATACGCTGATACAATCCTATGTGAAACTCCAGATGAGGATGCCAAATAGTTGTGGAAGCATTTTATCTCATTGTTCATATATGTCTGGTTTTTTTTGTGTGTTTTTTTTTTATCTTATCTTGTATTCTCTGTATTGTTTAGTTTGCGCCTATCCCCTTACCTGGAGCCCTCAAGCACAATGGTCGCCCTGGAGTGGATGGATGTGGAGCCTCTGATTGGCTGCAAAGTTTCTGACTACATCATCCAGCACAAACGAGTGGAGGATCCCTCAGAGGCAGAGATCTACACAGGTAGAGGAGCTTAAATTGGCTAAAAGCATCTTTTTAATTAAGCTTTCTTATTGTTGGTCTTTGTTCCACATATATTCATAGCAACATATAAAAGTACAAATAGTTACATTCACAAACACAAAAGCTGAGAATAAGAAATGTTTATACTATTGATTCTATAATAAATAAAGTCTGTTATGCATTGAGTTAGAAGCCTAACCTTTATGTTAGGAGATCTGAGATGGGATTGGGCTTGCAGGAAAAGCAATTACCCACATCAGGTGATGTACTGCTGGAACACTGATGAGCTTTAGGTCAAGCTGGAGTGAGAGACTCCTTTTTTTCAGATTGGTGATGAAGCGATGTCGGAAAGGAAGATGAGAGATTTCACTGACAGATACAAGAATAAAGATGTTTAATGAGTTGATTAGAAGACTCAAATAAGAAGAATTAAACTTACATTTGCAGTGAATGAGTTTAAAGCTTTTGTCTGGATACAGAACAGGCGTGGGAGTTCAGACTGAGGATGGGAGAAGATGACGTAGGACAATTTATCAGGGACGTAAATGGTACTGACCGCTGCACTGTGGGGATAGGGGAATGGTCATGGTAGTGACGGGAGGTGGGGTGAGTCAGGGAAAAGGGCAAGATTTAATAATATTGGAGAAATGAGATGGTCTGGCTTTAGACACTGGGATGCACGGACAGGCCATCCATCATCCAGGGGAGGAGCTAATGAAGCGTGGGCACCAGAGAAAGAGAGGGCACAGATAGCTAGACAGAGCCATGCTGGCAGAGGTGAGGTACGGAGGGGCAGATGGTGTGGGTGACTCACTTTGCTATGTGCCAGTCACCACTCTAATTCATGTTATAACAGAGAACAATGCAGATTGAAATCATTGTCTTCATCTTTTGTCTTTTTAACTTTATTCTGTGTTTTTTTCTTTCTGAACTTTCTTTAACCCTTTAAAGCCGGTCAGAGCGGACACGCTCCATTTTGCGTAACTATTTTTAAATCCCGGTAGCTCTGCAACCACGTAAGCTAGCGCAATAATTTTTTTTTTGCATATGAAACCGGAGGAGTTGTACTTACATCTTATGCCATCAGCTTGTCCTCGGTCACAGTTTCCTTCCACATATAGCTTTGCAAAAACTGCATAAAAAGCACTTGCAGCAACAAAAACATAATATTCCAGAAACACGCTTTACCGATCCGATCAGCTGTTTGTAACACTTCCTACGTCCATCAGCGTGAACTATCGCATGTCCTGCATGACCTGCCCGAAACCGGAAGTGACGTCATTTTGCGGAAATGTAGTCTTTTTTACCATCGTGGCCTTATGAGCCTATACTTGTATTTTTAAAAGTTATGTTTGACTTTATGACTTTCTGTGTCGTTTCTGGGATGCTGAGGACTCATATTGCACTGCTGGAAATAGTTTATTTTGATGCATATGCTGTTATTTTGCAAATTTGCACTGTAATATATTTTTTTCGTTTTTCCTGCAGTATATGAAAATTGGTGTATCTCAAAAATAAAACTATGAAGACACTCAAAATAAATTTCCCGTGGTGGGAAACTAGTTTGTGCAACTTTTTTGTATTTACAGTTTTGAGGGATAAGCCTCTTAAATTTCTCTAACTAGAAATATATGTTAAAAAAACAAAAACGATTTTCAATTTTTTTGTAGTTTATTGCACTTTTTTGCAATTTATGTAATTACTATGCACTTAATGCAGACATATTATTAAAATTTGGGCTATAATGGTTGTATTTATGTATAGCAACTTGAAATGCTCCAAAAAATGGCTCGGTTCTATGGTATGTCTTAAAGGGTTAAAATAGGAGTTTGGTGACAAGCAGTGCACTTACATGCTCCATATGTTTACTTAATATATATGACACTTCTAATGACCCACTTTTGCCTTTGTATACCAAAACAGTGGATTTAAAATAAATCAGTGGTGTGATCAGGGTTTAACAAAAGTATCCCATCAACTTTTTAGGACTTACATTGAATGTACTATTGGAAAATGATTAAAAAGCAGCCAAATGAGACTCATTCTCTTTTTATTACATAAAAAAGCAAATGAATGATATGGAGTCATTTCCAAGCATTCAGTTTGCATTTGGTAGCTTTTCACTACAACTCTTAATAAAGACGTGTCAATCCAAGTGAAGGAGACCATCATTAGGCTGAAAAAAACCTGTCAGAGAACTTTAGGAGTGGCCAAATCAACAGCCTAGTACATCCAATGTGCTGGCTGGCTCTGCAGCATCACCACAGCAGACAGCTATTGGATCATTGCATAATTCTTTCCTTGGTTAAGAAAAACATCTTCACAACTTTAGCAAAGTCAAGAAAACCCTCAAGAAGACATCAATGTCAAAGTCTGCAATCGAGAAATGAAATAAATACAGAGGGTTTACGACAATGTACAATTCACAGATTATACTCAAAAGCAGAAAGACCAGATTTGACTTTTCTAACTGAGCCTGCCAAGTTCAGGGAGGAAAAAAGTATATATTTAAAAAATGTTAAAACAATCTTTGGACACATGAAATCAAGATTAACTTGTTACAAAATGATGGGAAAGAAAAGTATGGAGAATAAATAGAAACAGCTCATTAGCTGAAGCATATCACATTATCTGTCAAACATGATGCAGGCGCTGTTATGGCATGGGCATATATAGCAGACGGTGGAACCAAGCCACTGGTTTTTAATAATGACGTGATTGCTGATAGAAGTAGCAGGATGAATTGCGAAGTGTAGAGAGAAATAATCTCTGCTCAGATTCAGCCCCGTTCTGCAAAACTGATCAGATGGCGCAAATGGATAGCGTCCCAAAGCGTACTGCTAAAGCAGGCCAAGAGTTTCTCCATGCAAAGTTTGGTGATATTCTTCATTGCTTAAGTCAGTCAACTGATCTCAACCCAATAGAGCAAGTTTTGCAGTGGAATCTTCTCAAAACAGGAGATGCAGCGTTTGATGATTTCCAGGGGTTCAAGACTGCCTGCTGTTACTGACTGAAAATGATTTATTTAAAATGATGTTAGGCCAATTACACGTGGAGCCTCTAAATTTGACGGACTGTATAGCTGAACTTCCTAAACAGTTAAAGCAATACATTTGTCAATTCCCTTAAATTAAAGCTAAAATCCAGCACTTCAATCACACCTTGATTTAAAACCCACTGTGATGGTGTACAGAGGCAAAATTACAAAATTGGTTTCATTGTGCAAATAGTTATGGACCTAACTGTAAAGGCTGCCTCTTAAAATCAAGAGATCCAGTTCTCTGAGCTCAACAAATAAAGGAGCATGTTTTTCAAGAACTGCCGTTTTCTCACACTTATGTATTTTGAAGTTATTGGACTTTATTTATTTAAGAAGAATTTCAGAAGCATTTACTGGGAAACAAATTGTGAAACCAAAAGCTGAAATTAAAAAAACGTCCAGCTGAGCACTATACAATACTCACCTTGTGTATAAAAAGTGCAATATGTTTTAAAGCCGAGCCATTCCTCAGTGCTATATTTTTTTCTCAGCTCCTCCTGCCTTTCACAGACAAATGCACATTGACAGATTTCCTTATGGCAGCTGCCACTAAGGCCAGCTTTCGTTGGCCAAGCAGCAGTTTGGGGGATAAACCTTTTGCTTGAGGGCATCTTGGTGGTTTTTTGGATACAAGTGTTTCTCCTTCATTTTCCCCGTTCACATTTTCCGAGACTGTGTGACGATATGAACCACTGAGCTCGTAGTCAAGCTTCTCCAACATCTTAGGGTGGGTACACTCTAGGATTATTCGGCTGAATTACAGTAAAACCATGTTTGACCATTCTAGGGAAAAATCCTGATCCAAAGCTTAAGTCAGGGATGACAGTTGGCACTATAAAGCAGTGTGAGGTGATATTCACTTTTCATGTGTTAAAGAGGGAATATTATGGAAGATGTGACTTTTTGTATTTTTATATTTGAATGTTGAATAAGGGACTAGTTTATTATAAAAGTGCTCTTTGAAGCATTTGGCTCTTCCATGATAAATTACAGGACACCTATGGTGTTCAGAAATGTAAACATAAAACATACAAATAACAGTTGTTTCTCAGTATTACTGGAAACAAAAAGCTAGATAAAACACTAATAACAATGTATGGTAGAGAGGGATGAGCATGACCGCATCCTACTTAATCAGTAGTAATAGCAGTACCTTCATCCAGGAGATGGGGTATAGCCAAAGCCAGCATTAACCCTCTCAGGCTCAAATTAAATTTTTCTTGCTAATGCACAAAAGAATACCTGCAGTGGTACTTCTGAGTAAAACAAACTCATAAAATATGTATGTGGGGTAATCAGGTTGTTAGCTTTTAACTGTTGCAAATCTGCAACGCCTGTCTTGAGAGGGTTAATGGAACTTGAGGATGCATCTGCATCCATTCAAAGCTGAAACACTGCTACAGGCTGGCGTCTGACATAAAAGAAATATAGACGGCTTCAAACAGACACTCAGCCATGCTGAGTATGAGTCACACATCCAGAGCACACACAGCCATATGCACACTCATACAGATGGCAGACAGAAAGAGTGTGAAGATGCAGACACTTGGATACAGTCTTTATTGGATTCACAAAGCCATGTTTCTATGTTATTGCTGTCTAGACGAGGACAGGAGAAAAGACCGTGTCCCTCTATTGTTCAGGTCAGTCACAGGACATAAATAAGTCCACAGATTTGGCTTCTCTGATTGTGAGAGGGCCGATGTTATCCACTGGAAACCGGCATGTGCAACCTGCTTTTACATGATTTATGATACAAATTAAAGCTGCACTCACATATTTATCCGTTAGACATCAGCAGAGTAAGTCACACACCTCAGCTGAAATGTGTGGGGATAACACTTGGGGGGAAAAAAAGAAGAAGAAAAAAGTAAATTCAGTCATCGCTCCAGTCATCGCTAAAGAGGAAGACTCGCTTTTATTTTTCAAATGCTTTTTTCCACAAGCTGGGGTTAAATAAGCTGATTTGAATGACGTAATGTGCCACCCTTTTGGCTTAGGTTTTTCATCCTTAACAACTTCCTGCATGAATAGATGCAATCATAAAGTCCTTGAAAATCTTTACAGTGAAAGCTCTCTTCCTCCAAGCTAATATTCATAAATGTTTCTGATGTGACTCCGTCTTGCCTGGTGATGCGTATTGATTCTACACCTCAGTTACCTCATAATTGGTAAAGGGGATCTGTGTTTACTGGAAATTTCATGTCAAAGTTTGAGTGTGTTCTTTGGAAGTGCCTTATTCAGTTATAAACCCTCCATCAGTACGGTCGGTGGCGTAAGAACCAGCCACGTTAGCTCCCTGACTTCTCGTTTCTTATGCCACTTCTATGCCTCTCCCTAATTTCTTTTTCTTAGCCTGCTCTACTTGCACTGTATTTGGCCGTGAATCCAGGAAAAGACAATATTATTTTTACATATGGTAGGGCTGTTGTACTAACTGTTATAAACAAAAAAGGCCTTAAAAATAAAAGCAGGTAACAAAATACAATGCGATGCATGAAGTCTGTCAATAGCATGTCTTCCTGCAACCTTAAAACTTTCATCCGTGCCCGAGAAACAGCCCACAACTGAGTTTATTTGCACTTTTTATATATATCATTTGTTGCCATTTGTCTCCGTTCACTCCTTTTCCTCCAAGAAGCATTTATTTTATAACGTTAGCCATTCTAACCACATCTGTACAAGCCATTAGGAACCAATTTTCTTAGCTTATCCTACTTATCAGTACTTTTTGAAAACTTGTCACTTTTTTTTAAGGCTTCACCCTGGTCCCTCACAAATCATGAGTAGTAAGGATAGCAGATGAGCCCTTAGTGCATTTATCTTGTTGTTTATGTGGACAACGCTGTACTAGCAACCCTAAGGTACTTAAATACAATCACGTCCATAGTAGATACCTCTGTGCTATTCTCAAAAGCCTCCAGTTTGCACATAGTAAAACGGGAAATGTTAGTAAAAAGGTTCCTTTTAAGCTTGAACTTCACTATTGCTGGAACCCAGAGTTTATATTGCTACAGTAGAAGTTGGGAAACGTGTGGTTTAAATAACTTGAGAGGTGACACATTGCTGTAGAAGTAATTTGAAATATTGTGTTGTTTTTGCTCCAACTACCTATTCCAGTCAGACTATACTGGCATGCAAAAGAGAATTCTTATAGTTCTGAGCTATTACTGGGGAATCCCGTCCCCAGAATGTGTATCTGCAGTGTGTTGACAGAGACGCTGCCATGCAAAATGCATCCACAGTGATGCACCAATCAGAATCAAAAAATACTGTTGTGGAGTATAGGGCTCTGCAGTTAATACAATTTTCCAGTTATTATTTTCACTTCTGATGAGTATGAAAATAAAACATACAAGATAAAAGAAATGACAGTGCAGCGCTTCATTTTGCAGTGATGCTCTTGATTTGTCTTGTGTTATAAATCTGGCCCAGCGTTTGTCTTTACAGCAGCGCGCTTTCACCCTGCCAGACTGGGGTACAAGCCAAGATGGTGGAAAGAGTGCCTTTGAATTATCAGTTATTTATATTTCAAGGAAATTGACAGTTAAAGCATCTTTGTAAAGTCAACTCTCAACCGGTGAGTCATGTTTTCCTTCAGGGGCTTCCAAAGAATTGTGTCACAACTTACAGATACGCAACTTATGTTAGAAAATGTCTATCTTATTGTAAAATATAGCATGTAGGCAAGTGAAGCGAGGAGTTAATAACGACTGGAACAGGGAATTCTACACTTGTGTGCCTTGTGCACAACATCTGTTACAAAGATAAAAAGGTTTTAATGGGCAACCTCTAAACATGAAAAATGATCCTGATGGGCAGTCAAATTAAAATGGATATCTCTGTGACCTCTGGTGACCGCCACAGAAAGCAATTAACTACTCATATTATCTGTTAGAAACAGAATCAAATTTGAGGAAATCCCTGAACATTAGTGGCACTTTTTGTTTTGGTTAAAACACTATTTCTGTTTTAATCTTCCATCTGAATATGGGGTGATAGCGCCATTAAAATCCGTCAGTATAATATGGCTAAGGGTAAACTAATATAGGGAATAGCCCTCCTCCCTCTAAATATTATTTACTCTCCCGATCAGGAATGGATGTGTTTAAATCATTGACTTCAGACTCAGGCTCAAGCCTCTAGATGGCACACCAATGCAGAGGCAGTGTTCACAAAGACGTCAGCACAGCACTAATGGGTCAAACCAGATGTGAAAAATAAGATAATCACAGATCGTAAGAGATTTTGCATAAACTATTAAAACACTAGAAAGTCTAGTTTTAATACAACCAAACGTTGACACAGTGATAGAGTGACAGAGAATTAGTATACTGTATACTCTATACTGAAGGCACATCCATTTTAACTTGTGCCTGAAGTAATGGTAAAGTAATTAAGGTGATACTTTTATGATATTTGTTAAGAAGGATAAGGATGGTAAGGAACTGACATGGTTTCATTTAAGCTATGTGGCACCAAAGCCCGAAACTCAGCCTGCTAAACTTTTTTTTTTTTTTTTTTGCAAAATGATGCAAGACAGTGTTTTGAAAGGGTGGGAATAAATAGTGACATATTTGCAATATGATGTTCTTGTTTCTCAGCTATGTTTCTTGTCGATCTCCCTGGGAGTTCTTTAAAAAAAAAAGTGAAGCACAAACAAAGAAGGGAAAAGAAAAATCTTACTAGTGCCTCTTTTTTTGGCTAAACACAGACAGTTTGGTTTCCATCATCACATTTGTACCATTCCTGCATTATCTTCTCAGCTGCTAATTTCAGTCGCTTGTCCTTAAATCACAGTTGTGCTGATGTGACACTTTTTTTGTGAGCGCGTTCATAAGCGTAGCACTGTGCTTCCCGCAACCCTCGCACAAATGCACACACACTTGGTGCTAATTAAAAACCTGTGAGTCTGTGTGTTGCGTCACTGCTGTGTGACACCTGATTTTGTGGCATGAAAAAAAAAATCTCAGAGGGCATGGCAGACTGGAACAATTACAGGACTGACAAAAACAGAAGAGATTGTCTGAAAATGTGGAAAGTCTCTCTGAGAGACGCAGATACAAAAAAAGAGAAGACAACGAGGAAAGAATAAGACACAAGCTGGAGGAGAGAGAAACCAGACAGCAGCAGGACTAAGGGTTACACAGCAATGATGTCACCTCACGCTGGCACTGTTGGACTCAGAAATGGATTAGCCATTTGATCTTTGCCCTTATTTTAGTTCCAGTTTCCTCCTTCTAGCTTAACCAGCCAGCTTATTGGGATAAATAACACAGGGATGCTCCACGGCTTTGCTTACATCTATTATCACATGTCTCGTACTTCTACATACCTATCCTCTTTCCTCATGTCGCCCTTTTTTATGCGATCAGAGCTAGTGGTATCCCCCTCCCCTGTTTATGTGACAGCTCCATCATTGGTTGAGACCAAGAATGCACCCCAATGCGTCGATAAGCCCTCGTTCAAAGAGATTGAATTATATGGAGATAAAGGGTGTCCTTGAGCATGGTTGCAGATAACAGATTGGAGTGACACAGCTGACTCTCTTTGTTTTGTTAATTAAAGATGACCTCATCGCTAAAAATGGACGCTGTGCACCTCCTCGTCACGAGCTTCGCCATCAGCAGATTGCAGATTGCAGGCAGGGGGCCAAGGGCTTTCTGCAGTCCCTTTCCCTTTTTGCTTCCTTTCCCATTTTGCCTCTTCACACACATATTGTTAGTCTCTCTGTCTTCGCCACAGGTCTCTCCATCTCTCATTAATTACAACAATCATTCAATGTCCCCAAACTCTCGCTAATGGAAGTGCACTGGAATTATGGAATTATTACTAAGACAAGATAAGGATGCTGCCTCTCAGTTCCTTCCTTTTCATTCATCATTGTTTGTTGCAGCCTGTTTTGTCCCCATTATTTATAATGAGATATTTGTCTGTTTGACACAGTTTGTGCCTGGGCTTGATCTTTGTTGAATTTGGTGGCGACGAAAAAATCAATTTTAAAATGCATTTATGCATTAAATTAGGATTGATTAGTTGTTTTTGCAAATTTGGGGCATATGCAGGCACAAAATGGTAGAAATAAATATGCACTCTGAATAGAAACCCATGCTTATCAAGGAAAGACTACAAGCAAGCCTGCTGAGATTTTTTTGCAGCTATTATAATCACTGACTGGACAATTTGGTTACCATCGTGTTTGTGCTCCAAATAAAGTCAAGCTATAGGCCCTGAGTCTGTTTATATTTACATGTAAATTTACAGGTAAACTGACATCATTTACAGTATGCATTATCTAAATGTGATATAAAACACTATAAAATTGTGTAAGATATTCTTTATACAAAGGTTTTTTTAAAATCAGTGTTGTAATTTCAATATTGACACAATATTGACAAAATGAGAGGGAAATGCTGATTTAGGTGGGCAATTGTTTTTGTTGGACTGTATGGTGTTATATAGGAAGAGACACAGTAGAAAGCTAACATTCTGAGAAAGAGGAGCATGAAGGAGAATCATGGTTTTGATTCCCATCTTGCAACAAAAAAATATCGTTAAAGAGAAAGGCAAGATAACTACTTAAAGGAAGGAAAGCTCAATGACCTGGAACAATAAACAATGTTTAATCTACACACCGAACTTATGCAGATGAAATGGCTAGAAGTAGAGCTGAGAGTGTCATGACGCAAGAGCTGGAAAAAAAAAAGAAATGGCAACTTATTAAGTCCGTTTAAAGCAAGAAAATTGCAATTAAATGTATCACTGTCGTAGCCAACACACCCCACCCTGAATAGACACCAAGACAGTTCCTGTTAGGGTTGTTAATAGCACAAGACTGTCCTACTAAGACAAGTGAAGAACCTGAGCGGGATGAACATCTCAAAAAAAGAAAAACACTGCTATTGGGAGACAAACTTAATGAAACAAAATAAGATACACTGATCATGGAAAATAAATTGTTAAAGCGATGATACAAATAAATGGAACCCCTGTGGAAGCCAAAGTATTGATGGTAAAATAACTCAGTCTTGGACTTGGATCAATGCCAGTGACATCATGGGATATTTATATCTGGGAAATTGGATGTTAGTGGCTTGTGTGAATATTAGTTGTGATTGTGTAGAGGAGTAAATCAAAATTATTATGTATACTTTGTTGTTCCCTATTAATTCCATACATTGTGTACGTTTAGCAGTATAGGGACACATACAAAGCAGTTTATGTGCTATAAAAAAAGTTATAAGAATTATAAATAGGTCATTCAAACACTTACACATCAAGCTCACACATCAAGCTTCATTCACAATAGAAAATATTCCCTCTTTTTGTTCCATTGCCCGTGTTGCCTTTTGAGAATAAAAAGGAAAAAAAGGAAAAAAAAAGTTTAAATTGTCATTCATCTCTACTCTAAAAATATTTCCATTTTTTATGTATACTCAGTCAAATCTCACTAAGCGTCAATGTCCAGAAACACAATGCCCATGCTGGCCACTGTGTTTGCTGACACAAGTGGTTTTAGTTTAATGCCTCCCTACACAAGTCTCCTCACAGTGTTGTACAACAGCACTAGTTGATGCCATGAGTTCACACTATTCTCCTTGTCAGGTAAAAGATGGCACTGCAAATCAATTCTTCAAACAGTGCAGCACAACAACCAAACAGCCTGTCAGTACTGACACCTCTTGTCTTAATTCAGATTCAGCAGGAGGGCCAAAAGGACAAAGCAAAGCCAAAAGCAATAAAAATGACCAGACGTGGTACAGATGGCCCTACGAGGCCATTAGTCTGTAAGAAAGCAACCCCTTCTGAGCCAATTTCTTGCTATGTAGAAAAGGTAAGGTAAGGTCACTGCCTAACAGATTTTAATTCATGGGTAGTCATAGCCAGTGTGCCACATCGTTCTGAAAAGGAAACAAACAAAAATAAAGAATCTGATAAACATCCAGAGCACGTGATATCGCATATCTTTAATAGCTCAAGTCAGATCAAATTTTTTCAACAGTAGGAAGTCAAGGTTTGTGTACATGAAACAATTTTCAGTTTGCATGCCACTTTGTCATCTAGCTGTAACCTCATTTGACCTTCTCCCTATAAGAGCTGCCTTTAACAGAACTGTATAACTATGGCAGGCAGGATGACAGTGCAATTAAACATTTAAATTAATCCTAAAGGAGGATCAAATAATTAATTAATCGGTTTTGTCATTACATCTGCTAAACTTGTTTCTTCATGCTTTCATTCATACCCATATGTTATTTTACATTTAAATATGATATCTTATCTTTGATTAAACTATGGCCTGGGTGAAAACTCAATTATTATTAGCTGGAGGGAAGTTGATTAATTTCAGATAACTGTAAAGCTCTGACGTAATGCTCTTTTTACTCTTGCAAATGAATGTGTTATCAAGATGTAAGCATTCCACTGAGTTTGTCCATAGGATTAGTTCCTGCTCAGCAACAATATGTCATCTCAGCAGACAATGCTTTCAAGAAATAACTTAAATGAGGAAGAAAAGCTTCAGCGAATAGTGTGTTGTGCAGGTTATATTCACTTTGACAAAGCAACACTGTGATTGTAGAAAACATGAATCATATTGAGCAACAATTCCAGTAAAATGAAACGTCACCAGTCTCATTAAAAGAAAAAAAAAGAATTGCATCTGAGATGCTGCAGCTTCCTCTGTGAGGGAAACCAGGACCTGTTCTTGGAGCCAGATCAGGAAGACAAGCTTGCTAACAGCTTTTTTTTTTATCTGTTTAAAAATATTTTTTTTAAAAGGTAGTGTGTTAGGTGGAGTGGTACCAACTAATTTTATTTGGGCTCACCTCTATACAAGGGTTCTGGAACCTAACCGCTGCGAGGGGCTGGACTCTATCCTTATCCAGATTTTACATATAATGAGAGGAACCGGGGAGTTTGTGGGGATACTAACAAGCCCCTGGCTGGCTGAGTGCTGCAGTCATGGAATTTGCACTGGAGCGTGAGAGGGTCACCTCTGCGTGACTGAGTCACAGAGAGCAAGGCTCTGGATGGCAAGGCGATTCTGGATGGGATCTTGGATAATATACTGGAAGAGAGGTCATTTGTAGGAATGGCCTGACCTAAAGCAGAGCACAAGTTTAAATTTTACCAAAGTACTTAGCCCATTGGTCAGTGATTGGACACAAGGTTGAAGAGATTAGCAGAGCTGAACAACTAGTGGTGAGTTGGATCAGATGGCAGGAAAGACTGCTGGACAGAAATGGTAAACCCTGCAGTTACTGAACAGTTAATTGCATCCCAGGGGAGATGGGGGACATAGCATCTGAGTTGGCCATCTTCAAAGACTCAGTTGCAGAAACGCTCATTTAGGAGCTGTGGTCAGAAGGTCATAGCTGCCTGCCATAGAAGGCAACCATTGGTTGTGAAGAAGGCTGGTTGGGCTGGATGACTCCTGAAGCAGTAGTTAAATACTGGAGTGCAGTTATTGTGGTGGCACCCAGATATGGAGACGCTGGAGCAGGTCACACTTAGTTTATATAGTTAGTTAGTTAGTTAGGCACCTAAATTTTATGGTATATGCAGAACAGATTGTAGGACAAAGACAGTTTTTTCTAGTTTTACTAGTTTTGCCTTTGGACATAGAGTCAATGTGTAACAGTGGTGCAGAACTTTAGCTTTAATTCAGTGGGTTTAACAAGAACGATTATATTAACTTTTGAAGAATTACTGACATTTTTATACTTAGTATCGCCTTGCAGCAAACTTCAGTTGCTGCTTGTTTGTGCGTCCCTTTCAGTTTTTTATCTCACAAACCATACTGTTACTTTTGCAGTATGCTTTGAGTCATCATCCATTCACACTGTGAAATGCTGTCTGATCAGTTTTGCTATGTACAATTTAGCATTTATCCTGATAGTTCTCTCAGCAGCCACATCATCAATAAACACGAGTGACCCAGTTCCACTGAGAGCCATTCATGGCCACGCCATTACATTCCCTGCACCATGTTTGACAGATAATGCGGTATGATTCAGATCATGAGTGTTTCTCTCCTTCATACTTTTGTCTTCCCATCTGGTGCAAGTTAATCTTGGTTTCATCTGGCCAGAACGTTTTGCAGAACTGTGCAGACCATTTTAGATGTTTTTTGGCAAAGTCGAATCCATGTAACCAGTGGTTTGCACCTTGTTGTAAACCATTTGTATTTCCATTCATAAAGGCTTAGTTGTGTAATTGTTTTTCTTAACCATGGAAATAATTCTCTCATCATGCACTTTAGTTGTCTTCTGTGGTCTTTCAAACTTTTTAGTGTTGCTGAGTTAGCCGGTTCAGATTTTTTTTTCTTCCTTTTTTAAGACTGAAGCAGATGGGCGATTTGGACATTCCTAAAATTTTTGTTATCTCTCCCATAGATTATTTTTGATTTTCTACCCTTATTAATCCCTACCCTACTTACACCAATATATCCTTGCAATGAAAAGCTATACTATTCAAATTCAGCACTTTGAAGCAACTACTTATACTTGTTTAATAAAAAAGTGCTTTAGTGTTATTACTCACTTGTATGTAAGTGAATAAGTTCATTTATCAATTCCAATTACATTTTTTCTTCTTCTGATACTTTCAAATTTCCTCCTTGAAGAAAAAATATCTAAACATATCTAATCCATAAACCAGCTCACCTTGACGATTTGCATATACATTCTCATTCAAATAAAAACATATACAGAAAGACAAATACAGCTAATGGCTAAAGCAGTTAGACTGTGCATGAATTAGAAACTGTATGTGAAAGGCTATGTCTGCCATAACAGAATGGCAAGTTTGGTTTAAAGACAGAAAACCCCCACATGTCCCGTTCCACATGTGCACACATTTCCACATCCAAGTTCAGAAGATGCACATAAACGTGAATATAAAGTCCATAGTACATGTGTAGATTTTCTCTGCATACACATTTACTCCTTTATAATACCACAGTTATGTTTTTGTGTGCTGCAATTATTTTTGTTATTGTGTCTTCCACTTGCTGTTACTTATGCTTTCCGTGAAGGAAGGACCTCTTTGATTCTCTTTTCCTCTTTTGCCCTCCCTACCTCCTCCTTTTTGTGTTGTTACGTGCCAAAGTTTTCTGAGAGGGGTATTCCTTGTTTTGTTTTGTTTTTTTCAGAGACTTTGCGCCAGCCTGGGTCAGGAACTGTTTCTGTTGTGGCGCAGCAAAGCTCTTTGAGACATTGTATATGATATCGGTCTGTACAAATAAACTTATCATGACTTGTTTGCAACTACATCATAGTTACAAGGCCAGGATGTGTTTGAATCAGAGTGGTTCTTTTGTACACTGTCAGTCAGCCCAAGACGTCACTTTCCCATGATTTGCTGTTATTGTTCTTCTCTCTGCTTACTAAAAAGGTCACCTGGCATTTACCATGAGGTTTTAATCACCATGTAAGCTGGAGAACACGCAAAATGGCTTTTACCGTAATAGAATTTCAGGGGCCTTAATTTTTGCCAGCTGTGAGCTGTTTGGCTTCGGTATTGACAGAAATGTTGACGGACCACAGGCCTACCCATGAGGAACCCTCATAACAATAAATGCTGCTTCTTGGTGTGCTCACATTTCTTATTCTATTGTTAATGGATTGGATTTTGATTATCTTTACCTAATTCTGATATGAAATCACTTATAAGATATCCCCTTTTAAGCTATCGCATTTGAAAGTCTTGAGTAGAAATCAAAAACACGCATAGACACAGCCAAACATGTGCGCCAATATGTGTGCCAATAGCTTGTAAAAAAAACTTCCACTTTAGCAGTTGAGTCATACATCATTTTGCACGTGTGAACATATTCAGTTAATCAGCCCATTCTCCACTCCTAGGGATGCATACACACACAAACCCTCCTCACGTTTCCTCTCCTGTGATACCAGATGAAAATAGACATGCACATCTTCTCCATACTCTCTAAAACAGAAGGTGGTATGCAAGGGGTTACCAAAGTACACATGCTTGACCCCAATCCTGCACTATGTGTTATGGCAGCAAATTATTCTTCTTGTAGATTTTGGTAATGATCTCTAGAAAATTGTGTTTCAAAACTAGTATGCTAACTTATGTTGATATTGTGAGGCCAAGTTCTAAAACACAAATGTGTATTTTAAGTTCTTTTCAACTCTTTTGTAAGTGGACTGGTATTTATATAGCACGTGCTCTTACTGATGCTCAAAGCGTGTTAGAAGGAATTTAGAGTTGCTTTCAAGGTAGAGATCAGGCACGGTAATCTGTCTTTATTATTCTGAACAAAATCTGAATGCTTTCAATTTTTGTTAGCTCTGCTTTTTTATAGTTGCATGGTGTGAGCAAAATTTCAGAGTACTCCTCACCACTCTCAAGGTGCCAGAACTGTCAGTGTTCCTATGAAGGATCAGTCTAAAGGACTAGGTTGTGTTGTGCTGTGCTGCATAAATTGTATTGTAAATTAGTAGGGAAAGAGGGTAGGTTCATTGGTTTAACAATTTGTTGTAAGAGTAATTAAAATATTTATTAGTTATGTAATACCCACTATGGTCTTTGGTGACTCTTTGAATTGATAATTGTATAATAATTTGTCGTTTTGATCAGCTAATTAATACCAAATGCTGCTACTTAAATATACGTTCTGTACCGTATGTCCAGTAATACCTTACTAAATCATTAATTAACGTAAACCGAGCACATCCTTAGACTGTCCAAGGAAGCCAGTGTAGCTGGAGGAAACCCATGCAGGCACATGGAGAACTTAAAGTGTTAAGAAAACTCACTTGTGCATCTCTAATACAAGATAAGTGAGTTATGAATTGATGGCAGTTACTGGGTAATCTACTACAGCTCTTTCATTCAATCCTTTCATCTATTTTTACTTGTCACTATTTAATTTATGCAAAAATCATGTCCTAGAAGGTTTGTGTGAATATGCTATTTCAAATCTTCAGAGAGATACTTTTGTTGTCTGTCAAGTTTTTGAAAGTGCCGTTTAAACCAAGCAAATAAAAAAAACAAGAATTTTGTCTTAGCAACAAACAATAACTTACTTGTCAGAGACTAAGCTCTCAGTTTGTCAGTAGCCCTGTCACTTGATTTTTGCAAGTCAGAATAATAATAATAAAAATAAAAATGACAAATCTCCCCAACTTCTCCAAAAACTTCTGAAGTATACTTTAGTGGCGTTTCAACTTTTTGATTTACCCTGATCATCAAAACATCCACTGACTTTTTTCTTGTACAGCCTCGCTCTTTACTAGTTCTCTCCTGACCTTTTTTTTCTTTTTTTCTTTTACTGAACATTTGTGCATGCTGTGTTTTTTGTATTATTTTTAATTTTTTTAGACTCTGTGATGGAACAGATTTGGTATTTGGTATTATTTGAGTTTTTTTATTGTTGAAAGTTGCTTAAGGTGAAAGATAAAGTTTAATTTCTATTTGAACTGTGCGCTACAGGACATACCACCAACATCCCTGAGATGTTGTTTTGAACAAAACTGATACCAGTATTCACAACTTACTTTCAGCCTCACGTGGACTTTAACAACAATATAAATTAACACAGTTTGAGAGTGATGTTTAGAAAGGTAAGACCTTTGGAGGAGTAATCCTGTAATAGTGCTGGAATGTGTTTGGGGGCAACCTCCTATACACTGAGCTCTTTCTGTGAAAAGGTCAAATCATTCATTCGTGCAGTTCTTTTTCCTCTTCCTTGCAACCTTTTCTTACCATCCCCTTGTGCCCCACCAGCCAGACTCTCTGTGTTTATAATTTGGCACACGTATCATAAGCTAAAATTAAGCTGCCCTTTACCTCATGTAGAAATAGTTTAAAATCCAACTATTTGAGAGCTTTTAAACCACAGTAGTTTGACAGGTCTCGCCTTTTTTCCATCACCCCCATGAGTACTGGAAACTGATGTTGTGTATGCCTGTGTCTAAATGAACAATTGTGCATTGCTTTTCTTGCACAGCTTGTGAAGTAAGCTGTTTTTGAGACACCACTGTGTTCAAGGAGGTGTCAGTGTAATAGCAGCATGTACAATAAGTCAAAATGTGTATGAAATCCTGTTCTCTTTACAGTTCTGTAATGTAATGTGAATGGGTTCCTGACAGTAAAAAGTCCCATTTGTTATGGCCTCGGCTTGAGCAGGCAGAGGTGAAACAACATCATTCAAATTGCACAGTTACAAGAGCTCCATGCCTAAATGTAGAAATCCATTCATGACTAAGCTCGTGTTTTGCACTGTTGTTTTTCTTATGTTAAAACATGTGGTGGAACCAAAACATGTGGGATTGTTTCGCAATAGATGGAACAATAGATAAAATGCAATGTTGAAAGATACGTTTGCAATTGTTCATTTTTTCCCCCCTCAAAATATTTAATAGTAAAACAGGCCAAATAACATTTCCAAAGTGACCTTTTTGTAAGAACCTTTCTTTGGTTCAGACTTCAATTCGTGCTTTCATTGTTTTCCCTTTCCTTCCAATGTTATCTCTTTATAAGGTGAGGTCCTGAGCTTGATGGATGATCTGTTTTCTGGTTTGGGTTCGTCCTGTGTTGTTGCTGGGAGGAGGAGTGGAGACCATCCCCACTCTGTGCTATATTCAGTGGTCTTCAAGTGCCTGGAACCCGACAGCCTCTACAAGTAAGTCTCTTCTTTGCCCTCTGCCTCATTGAACTACACCAAGTCAATGGTGTTTGTCACTGCCTCTTAAGATCAGTGGGCAGAAACATATTCTCTCAATGGCCCTAAAAAATTAGAATTTTACAATGAAGGCCACCATGACAATGAAAATCAAGTTTAGATTGTTTGCTGCTCCATTATTCACCAAGAGCCAAGAGGTAGCTCCACATCCTCTATGCAAATGTACAAAACACTACCCTACAATATACAATACCAGTCGAGCATTTGGAAACACCTTCTGATTTAATGTTTTGTTTTTTTTAATTTTCATAACTCTTTAAATTGTAGATTATCACTGAAGGCATCAAAACTATGGAGCAGTTCGAGTATGGAGTTGAAGCAATGTCCAAACAAAAAGCAGTTCAAAAAGAGTTGTAACGAAATGATCTTCATGAGTGATAAAGAAAAGGAAATTATTGAAATTCAGTCAATGTCTCTGTTTAGGAAATTTTATTTATGCTCATTGAAACTGGAGGTATTGGTGTGGAGGTAAAGTTATAGGATCACAAAAACATAAGGATATGATGTGGTGTCTATATTATATTAGAAATCTGTTCGTCATTATTACTGCAGATTATATCAGTAAGGAAGCTGATTAAATATAGACTGATAACTTATGGCAAAGAGTGGGATTAAATAAGTGTGTACTTCTTCCCACTCCTTTTCGATATGTAACTGAATCACTACAGGTGAAGTAATATTGAAATATATTAGCTTCAATTTGTATCTTTTTTCTTCTTCTTTTATTTGCTAAATGAACTTTGTATATTGTTTACATAATCCAAACTATGAATGAACACGTATGGAATTATGTAAAAGTGTTAAATAGCTCAAAACATGTTTTATATGCTAGATTCTTTAAAGAAGAATCCCAAACCATTTCGATTGGGTTTAGGACTGTGGAGGCCAGGCCATTTGGCGCAGCACTCCATCACTCTCCTTCTTGGTCAAATAGCTCTTACACAGCCTAGAGGTGTGTTTGGGGTCATTGTCCCGTTTGACAAATAAATATTCACCTTTTCTGCACCGCACAAAGACACGGTGGGTGGAACCAAAGATCTCAGATTTCGACTCATCAGACCAAAGCACAGATTTCCCCCTGGTCTAATGTCCATTCCTTGTGTTTCTTAGAACAACAAAGCTCTTCTGCTTGTTGCTTTTCCTTAGTAGTGGTTTCTTTGCAGCTATTTGACCATAAAGGCCTGATTCATGCATTATTAGTGTCCTCTGAACAGTTGATGTGGAGATGTGTCTGCTACCGGAACGCTGTGTGGCATTTATCTGAGGTGCTGCTAACTTGCGATTTCCGAGGCTGATGACTTGGATGAATTTATCGCCAGTAGCAGAGGTGACTCTTGGTCTTCCTTTCCTCATGTGAGCCAGTTTTGTTGTAGTGTTTGATGGTTTTTGTGAATGCACTTGGGGACACATTCAAAGTTCTTGAAGTAATGATAGACTGCCGTTCCTCTTTACTCTTTACTGTACTAACCTGACTTCTGCACAACACAACTGATGGTCCGAACCCCATTAATAAGGCAAGAAATTCCACAAATGAACCCTGACAAGGCACCCTGACAGGTGACTACATCATGAAGCTCATCGAGAGAAGGCCAAGGGCTTGCAGCGCTGTCAAAAAAGCAAATGGTGGCTACTTTCAGGAATCTAATAATCTAAGCTTATTCAGCCTGTTTTCATCCACAGGGTGTCAAATATGGCTTCTGTCAAAAAGCTATTTTTCTGTGTTTCATAGATAACTACAAGGTGTACTGTGTGACTCATGCTTGAAAAAGACCCCTGTAGTGTCAAAGTTTCACACACTTGATAGGATCATTTTTCACCATTTAGGTTTAAAGTAACCAGTAACCTTGTATTTCTTAGTGCCTTAACTAAACCAAAAAACTTTGAATACTTAAACATAACCAGACAGTGAGTGAAAGAAATTTTAAGGCTGGTTCAACTTTCCAAATGTAACATGAGTCACAGTCTCCTGGTTGTATGTCTGTGCAAGTTCTTAGTCATCCAGATCATTTTAGTCCTAAATGCTTGAATATGTTTCAAGATGTTTGAAGACATTTCACTTCTAATCTGAGAGGCTTCCTCAGCTCCAAAAACTGATGGGGAGTTCCAAGTAATTCATCCATTATAATTTTGTCCTCTTTGGAGGTGATCCTGAGAGTTATTTACTCCCCAGTCATCATGTGAATCGTGAGGGGTCACATGAGCCAAGGTGTGAATTAAGCCATTGGTTATTGCAGTCACAGGAATCAAGGTGTGAATCCTTTGTAAGCCATTGCCTCACTGTGCCATTGTGTGAGATATTAAGGGTCACATGTTCGAGGTGTGAGTAGGGGTTGAAATGCCTGGGAAGTGATCTCAAGACTGCCTTTCAAGTAGCTGATAGTTGGTGTTGGAGGCCACCTCTTATGTTCAATAATAGTTGTTCCCAGTGGACAAAGTTGGCCTCCTCTATTTCTCACTCAAATCATTTGTCTCCTTGGTCCAAACTTTGGAACTTTTCAAACCTTGAAAGTGTGTATTTTTTGTCCTTTGAATGCACATGAAGGAGAAAGGACACTTTGTGCTGAGGATTGTTATCTCTCGACGTGAAATATTGCTGCAGCCTTGTGTTTAAGCACCACCATCACGTCACCTCGGCACTCACACACCTGGACAAAAATGACTCATATGTTCGAATGCTGTTCATAGATTTCAGTTCAGCATTCAACACCATAATCCCCCAACAGCTCACTCAAAAACTGGTCCAGCTGGGGCTCAACACCTCACTGTGCAACTGGCTGTTGGATTTCCTCACCGGAAGACCTCAAGCAGTACGGGTCGGCAGTAATACATCCAGCACCATCATTTTAAACACGGGGGCCCCGCAGGGATGTGTGCTGAGCCCCCTCCTCTTCACTCTGCTGACCCATGACTGCACTCCATCATACAGCTCCAACCTCTTCATCAAGTTTGCGGACGACACAACGGTGGTGGGTCTCATTAGCAACAGGGATGAGACCGACTACAGAAGTGAGGTGAGACGCCTGGCCACGTGGTGTGCTGACAACAATCTCTCTCTGAATGTGGAGAAGACGAAGGAGATTGTTGTGGACTTCAGGAGAATGCACACCCAACATGCTCCTCTGACCATTGACGGAGCGTCTGTGGAGAGAGTGAGCAGCACCAAGTTCTTGGGTGTGCACATCACAGAGGATCTCTCCTGGACGTACAACACCACAGCACTGGCCAAGAAATCACAGCAGCGTCTCTTCTTTCTCCGCAAACTAAGAAGAGCAGGAGCACCAGCCCCCATCATGTACACTTTCTACAGAGGCACCATCGAGAGCATCCTGTCGAGCTGCATCACTGTGTGGTTTGGAACCTGCAATGCGTCCTGTCATAGAACCCTCCAACGCATAGTGAGAGCTGCAGAGAGGATCATTGGTGTCTCTCTCCCCTCCCTCCAGGACATTTACAGCACCCGTCTCACTAAAAAAGCCCTTTGCATAGCGGCTGATCCCACGCACCCAATGCAAAGCTTCTTCAAGCTGCTGCCGTCGGGGAGGAGACTGCGGAGTCTCCAGGCCAGGACCAGCAGACTGAAGGACAGCTTCATCCATCAGGCTGTCAGGAAGCTTAACTCCCTCCCGATTCTGCCCCCTCTCCCCTCTCTCCTCCACGGTCCTACTGAACTCTGTCACACACACACACACACACACACACACACACACACACACACACACACACACACACACACACACTCTCTAACTCACTCACTGGCCTGCACCAGTTACCAGTCACTTTGTGGAGCATTGGACTGCCACTACCTCATAAGACTTTGTTGTTACACTATCTCTTACCGTACATTACCAAATCTCCATTTGCACTATTTGCCCATTTGCACTACTCTGCCTGGTTTGCACTCAATGTCATTTACTCATTATATTGTATATTGTATAGCTTTCTTGTTATATGTAAAAATTGTATTGTATTTATTTATTTAAATTTTACTTTTTAATTATTTTACTTGCATTTTTAATCACTCTTATATTTAAATGTTCATTTGCTATTTTATCTAGGGATTGAGAGTAACGTAGTTTCTATTCTCTGTATGTCCTGTACATGTGGCAGAATTGACAATAAAGCTGACTTTGACTTTGACCTCACCTCACATATCCTGTCTTCTTTTTTTCTGCCCAACCGGTCACAGCCACCCCTCCCTGAGCCTGGTTCTGCTCGAGGTTTCTTCCTGTTTAAAGGGAATTTTTCCTTCCCACTGTCGCCAAAGTGCTTGCTCATAGGGGGCTGTTGGATTTTTTCTCTGTATGTATTATTGTAGGGTCTACCTTACACTATAAAGTGCCTTGAGGCGACTACTGTTGTGATTTGGTGCTGTATAATTAAAATTGAATTGGAGCCTATCCCAGCTGCCATAGAGTGAGAGGGGAGGCACACAGGCCACCAGTCTGTCACATTGAGACAGACTAAAGTTTATGACAGTTCAATTAGAGAAAAACTGAACAAGTTTTTTTGAACACCTCAGGCCACGGTTGTCTGGCCCTAATGCACAGTGCCGCTTTTGGTGAAAAACAATATTACTAGTCATTCAAGGTAGTCGAGGTCTGATGAAAAAGGCCTGTTTTTTAACCATTTGATCTGGGCATATATCTAAAAAAAACAAAAAAAAATACAAATTAAACTCGCACGTTACAGTGCTCCAGTCAAACTCTAGAAGTCAACCCAATTGAAATGCTGTGGAATGACCTTAAATAAAGAGTTATGCATAAAAGAATGCCTGCAGATCTTAATAAACTGAATCAATGCTGTAAATAAGGGAGGGAAGAAAATTTCTCTGCAACAAAGTGAGAGACTGATAAGGTCACACAGAAGCAATTTCTTCAAGTTATTGCTGCTAAAGGTGGTTTGTCAAGCTACTGAAGCATGGGGTTTGGTTAGTTTCACAGGACTGCATATAGTCCTGTAAGCTCAGCTAACACTGATTTAAAGGTTATTATAAGTTGTCATTATTAAAATTCAAACGTCATCAGAGATTGCAGTATGTCACCAAGAGAGCATACTCATTTAAATTTGTATGTCATTCTCTGGCACATTTCTGGGTTTCAAATCATAATTTATTGCAACTAAATCGATTTGTCTCATTTTTATGATGTTCATTTTTTTCCATTACCATAGAGTTTAAAAACCTTCCATTAAGCACTATGTTGTGATTATATTTTCAGCTTAACAAAACAACAATAGGCAAATACCAGCAACTCCACATCCTCCCCGGATAGGGCACACTTCCTACTACATATATTATTTTTTGTTTTAGTGGGTACATTTTTGTTACTTTCTCCTCAGCAACAGCTGGACTGACTTAACCAGGGTTGCATACTTATTGTCAACACTGCAGATGCTTCCATTCTGTAATGTTCTCAGTCACGATCAGAGGTTTTAAGAAACAGCATTTTTAAATTCAAAGAACAAATTCAACACAATTGCAGTAGTAATTTTGCAGTACCTGAGCATCTAAGATTAAACAAAATTCAGTTAAAACTGCATCTCAGCAATTTTGCTCTTATTATTTTTCTGTAGGTAGAAATGTGTAGTAAAAGTGATTATTTAATTTATTATTTTTATATTATTTTGAATACTGTAGCTTTACCAATAGCACTTAACCAGAGAGTGGTTTGTTCATGGTGTAATCAAGAGTCATGGTGCCCTGGTGTCTTGTCTTCACTAATCAATAAACTAATCAATTATCTGTGCTCTATGCACATTAATATAAACCCACTTTGTTAGGTACAACTGCTCATTAGGGCAAATATGTAATCAGCTAATCAAATGGCAGCAGCTCAGTAGATTTAGGCATGTAGACATGGCCACGATGATCTGCTGAAGTTGAAACCAAGCATCAGAATGAGGAAGAAAGGTGATTTACTTAGAACATGGCACGGTTGTTGTCGAACCTTGAAGCAGATGGTCTACAGCAGCAGAAGACCGCACTGGTTGGCACATCTGTGTGCCCATCTTCTGATAGTTGCTTTCAGCAGGATAGTGGGCCATGTAGCAAAGTTCATCTTATTAAATCATCTTAAACTGCTTATTTGAACAATGAGTTTTCTGTATTTAAACAGCCTCCATTGTCACCAGATCCCAATCTAACCGAGCACCTTTGGGATGTAGTGGAAAGGGAGATTCACATCACGGATGTGATCGTGTCAATATAGAGATTGACAGACCACGTGACTTTCGCGCATTGCATGCCGTGAACTCGTGGCAAAACAATCCAAGTACCGCATCAAATGCAAGCATTTGCAGCACCGCAAAACGTTCATTCTTCGGTTCCAATAAATTCTTGCTTTTTCTTTGCCCTCAAAAAGGTATGTACAAAACGAAGGAGAACAATGCCGGTCCGTACAAAGACAGACTTGATGAAAAGTCAAAGAAAAGATACGAGGAAAAAAATCAAACCAGTGAAAGGGTTACACCCTTACGAGCACACAGAGGGACAAAATACGTTAGCGTGCTGCCCAACTTTCACCACGCTCAGATTTATAATTATACGTTCTTGGAGTGAGTGCATACACTCATGAAGTTTAATAACTTCAGGTCACTGCAACAAGCCCAGGAACAGTTTACCGATGGATGGGTACAGGACCTTGAAATGCACCGTGAAAGTAAAGACCATCGTACGTATCATAAGTTTACCAGTCTCATAATATTGTATGCTGTAATCACACTGGACAATTAGTGATACAAAACAACTGTTTTATCCTGTGAATAAAAGTATATGTTTTTGTCAATGTACCATAATAACAGAAGCGAAACGCAATATTGTGTCAGGACAATTCACTATTTATGCACAATAAATAAAGGAGCATAGCGCGACAATTTCTGTTCAGCGCCAGACTTGCTTGTAACCTATATCACTAATTATGTTAAGAAAAATGACGCATTAACTACAACAGCAGACTGACCTGTGTGGGAATGCTTGGAGCAGACTAACCTGTGAGCTGGAGTGTTCTGGGATGTTATATTTGTTCTTTGAATGGCTGCAGTCCAGGCCACCCGTCGCCTCTTTGTTACTTCGGAAACACGGCTCGAACAATTTCTCTTCAACGACGTAATCCGATAACAACCGATCTCTTTACCCGTCGGCTTCCCGTGGCTGTCAGTTAATAATACAACAGCTTCTTGCCATTTTTTGTGTTTCTTTTTATCGCTGTATAACTGATTTCAATTGAAAGCCTGCGTGCGCTAGTACCTCTTGCCACGAGTTCCCAGAATTCTTTGCGGTTTTACCCCTGAGTGACGTCACATTTTCAATCTCTATGGACCAAAATCTCTGAGGAAGATTTCCGGAACCTTGTTGAATCTGTACCACAAAGAATTAATACAATTCTGAAGGCAGATGGGGTTCTAACCAGGTACTAACAACATGTGCTTATTAAAGAGGCTGGTGGATTTATATATAATTCAGCCTCTAAAGCTACAATAAAGTCCCACTCTCCTGTGGGGTAAAAAAAATTCATGAACCAAGTTTTTTTGGAGAGCTGATTAAAAACAGAGTTAAGTAAGAATCTGTGAGGACAACAATAATGTTTATCTGTAGAAGTCCTGCTTCCACTAACAAACACCAATATTAAGGGCCCAAGCAGTTTACTTTGTAACACTGGTATCTTTGCTTAGACATTCTCAGCAGTGTTGTTTTTCTGTGATAAGAGCACAGCTTACGTCTGAATTACGTCTGAGGACACTTTTTTTGCAGGCAACTCCACTTGTCTTAATCAAGGCCCTGATAAGACCTCTAATGGTATTGGCTTTATACTTGATCATTACCAAGGCTTCTAGGGCCCTAATGTTTCATTGCAGACTAAAATGCTCTACAAAAAGTTGGAGCCACATTCCAGAAAATGTAATTTCAGAAAACAAACAATGTACTGGATAATCTAACATTATTTATGTGAAAACTCATTGATACCAAAAAGTCAGATAGTAAAAGTCGCATGTGTTCAGCCAGACTTTATTTGTCCGGGTAGAAAATCATTCTTTATAATGTCTAAATTTACTTGTTGGGCTTTCAGCTTTCGTCACCATGTACTACCTTCAAACGTCTATGTTGTGTTTGTTTATGCAAGTAAGTGGGCTAATCAAAATGCTATCTTCTGTATACAGAGTGGGGTGAGACTTTAATGAGCTGGACACTAGATAATAAATCATGAATTTGAATCGAACAGACTGTAAAACAACTAAAAACTATACATTTATTACCGTTTTAGATAGTCAACATGTAAAAGCCTAATTCAGATGTGTTTTTAATTATGTAAGAAACACTATTTTTGCTCCTTCCTGTTTTTAATGAATAACTTGGTATAATATCTATACTATTACTCTCTGAGTCACTTGACAAAACCAAACAAAAAGAAGCTCCAGTGATCCAAACGAATGTCCAAAACACAAACATACATACTGGAGTCCATGAACAGGGTCCCAAAACATAGTTCAGGAGGCCGGCCCAGAGGCTGACAACTCAGGAGACTACAACAATTCATCTCCGGAGGCAGACCATGCGGAAGGCAGTGGCGGCGATACAGGCGAAGGAAATCTGGAGGGCGACCACGCGGAAGGCGGTGGCGGCTGTGACAGAAGTCCGGAGGCCGACCGTGCGGACGGCAACGGCGGCAACGCAGACGAAGCCAGTCCGGAGGTTGCCCACGACGGTGATGGCATCCGGCTGGTGGCCCAGAAAGTGGCCAGCAATGCTGAGGTACTGGACGTACCTTGGTCGGTGGTGCAACAACCGCAGGGCCAGGCGAGGCAGACGCAGAGGCCAGACCAGGCGACGCTGAAGAAGCGGAGGCCGGACCAGGCGACGCTAAAGCTGATGCGGAGGCTGGACCAGGCGAGGCGGAAGAGGCTGCCGCTGGACCAGGCGACAGCGAAGCTAAAGGTGGACCAGGCGACGCGGAAGAAACTGCTGCTGCAGAAGGTGGATGAAGCTGCTGGTAGCTGGACGGGCCCCTCGGGCCCCCGAGCTGACGAGGCATGAGGCTGGACGGGCTCCTCGGGCCCCCCAGCTGACGAGGCATGAGGCTGGACGGGCTCCTCTGACCCACCAGCGAAAACAGTCACAGAACCAGTGGGCACCGGGGCACCTGGCACACACAGGGCTGAACCAGCAGGCACGGGGGCCTCTGGCAGGGACAAAACAGAACCAGCAAGCGCGCGGGCCTCTGGCAGGGTTGATGCTGACTGGAGCTGAGCAACACATGGGTTTGGCTCAGGCAGCAACAGTAGGGTGCAGTCCTCAGCTGACTTCTTAGCCTCCAGGGGTCCAGAGTCGACTGCGGGTTGAAACTCAGTCTCTGGGGAGGCCCTGGAGTGCATCACAGTCTCGGAACTGGCCAGCTCTTGAGGAATGTTTACATTATCAAGGTGTTTGTCTCTCTGCCTAAAATAAGTACTACAAGAAGAGTCCAAAATGGGAGGCACAGACACAGCCTCCCGTACAGAGGCAGCCGGTGAAGACGGAGACTGCATTGATGTCTGGGCTAGCGGGGACACCGGAGACACAGCTGGTGGCGACTGAACAGGAGATTGAACTGAGGGTGACTAAAGTAATGGTCCAGATGATGATAGTGGTGGATTTGGCGACTGAGCTACGGGTAGCGGGTACACTGGAGACAGAGCTGAATGCTGCTGGGCAGCTAAGCGAGCTTCGGGCTGGGCAGCTAACTGAGCTTCGGGCTGGGCAGCTAACTGAGCTTCAGGCTGGGCAGCTAACTGAGCTTCAGGCTGGGCAGCTAATGCAATAAACACAGCCCCAGAATAAACAGTCCCTAAATTGGAAGGCTCATGAGTGTCTTTTTCACTCACCACAGCCGGCAACTCAGAAGTCTCGGGGCCCGGCTGTAGCGATGGGCGTCGGGAACGTCGCTTCCTTCTCGGAGATAGCTCTGACCGGCCGGGTAATTCCACATGTGGCGGGCCGGGCCGCAGATTCCCCGGCGGGCCGTGCAAAACATTCACTGCCGGGCTGTGTCGGGAAGCGGTAGCAGCTGGAGGGTGAAGGTGAAGTTCATTCAGAATGAAATCCTGTGCGAGTGGGTGAATCAGAATCAGAATCAGAATCAGAATCAGAATGGGGTTTATTGCCAAATGTTGAGCAGGTTTACAACATTAGGAAATTGCTGCGGT